>NW_008343085.1:15614-27359 GCF_000622305.1 Nannospalax galili
TTTTTTTTTTTTTTTTCCTTGCCATGCTGGCAGTTTAACCCAGGACCTCAAATATGTTAGGCAAGTGCTCTTCTACTGAGCTAAATTGCATCCCCAACCCTGCTGTTTTCTTTCTTTGGAAAGGGAAGTGAAAGGGTTGTCTTTTTGTATTGTGTCATGAATGTGTTTCCCATTTTCTACTAAAATGGTCTGTAAATCCCTCTTTGTAATGTCACTGGCAAGTACCATTTTCCCTTGCAGCACCTTCAACATTCTTCCCAATGTATGACAACTTTAAATATAATGACCTAAAGCACCTTTAAATATGATGCACTTGTCATCACATCTCTTGTCAGCTATAAATCATGAATATGAAGCCCTACTACTGTTGAAAAACACCTTATTGGGGCCAACCAGATGGCTCAGCAGGTTAAGGCACTTGCCACCAAGTCTGACAAACTTGAGTTTCATCTGAAGGACCCACATATGGAAGGAGAGACCTGACTCCCCTGAGTGTGTATGGAAACGCCCACAGACAGATTTTTACCACTTCTGTGTAACTTTAAGCCTATGGACTTAATAATTCTTTGGATTTTGCAGGGGTTGAGAGATGTTTGGAATGTTTTGTTTTGTTTTGTTAACAGGGTCTCTGTAGCCCCAGCTGGCCTGAAACACCCTATTGTAAGTCAGGGTGGCCTCAATCTCAGAGATTCACTTGCCTCTGCCTCCCAAGAACTGGGATTCCAGGCATGCACTGCCACACCTGGCTAGTTTTGGTTTTTTGAAAATGGTCTTATTCTATAACTCAGGCTGGCCTAAAGGTCTCGCTCCTCCTGCCTCAGCCTTTATTTTAAGATTTATTTATTTATGCATTTATTATTTGGAAATTGAACTCATACTTGGAGCCACAGCCTTTACTTACTAGCCATCCCACCAGTCCTGCCTTTGCCTCAGCCTTCTGAATCCTGTGATTATAGCTGTGTGCCACTTGACCTGGAACTTTTTTTTCTTTTTCTAGACAGGATCTCATGTAGAACAGGCCGGCCTCAAACTTGGTATGTAGCCAAGGATGACTTTGCACTTCTGATTCTCCTGCATCTACTCCCAAGTGCAGGAATTATAAAAGTGTGCCAACATACCCTGGTTTATCTAGTACTGGAGCAGGAACCAAGGGCTTGGGGCATGCTAGGTAAGCATCCTAAATATCTAAATACAGCTATACCCACAAAATAAATTTTCTTTATTTTTGGTCTTTTTGAGACAGGGTCTCCCTGTAGCTCCAGCTGGTCTGGAACTCACTATGTAGACCAGACTGACCTTGAACTCAGATCCACCTGCCTCTGCCTCCTGAGTGCCGGGATTAAAAGCGTGAGTCACCTTCCCCGGCTAAAATAGATTTTCTTAAGACCTCGATTGTAAAAGGATGACTGTTCTACTAATTTATACTTGGGGCAGACTAAAGTCAAGAAAAGCCTATCGGCTTTTATTCTTGCCAATTATATGCCCTCTACACCTTTCTGATCTCACATATCCTTCAGGCCCATTTCCAAGGACCTCCCCCAGTCCTCTGGTCCACCAGAATTCCTGTCTCTCTATTGCTTAGTCAGGGAGGTACAATCTAGCCATCTCAGATTAATCTTCACTCTCTGACCAATCTCAGAATTTGGGTTTCATGTGTCCTGTGGTCACTGGGGCTGTGCCCACCCAGAGATGTTCTACAGAGTGTAGCTACTTAAGTAGGATGCTGGTGGGTGGGCAGGTAGGAGAGCCCTGGCAGGGTTTCTCTTTGCCTTTACCCCACTTTCTTCCCTAAACACCAAGGCCCTGAAGCCAATTCAAGTCTGTCTACCTCAGAATTTCTCTAGCTATGAGTAGAAAAAAATGGCCTGGTATTTGCTCAGAGACCAACAATTATTGCTGGAAACTGAGGGCAAAGACATGTCATCTCTAGGCAAGTGTTTATTTAGAAAACACCCAGCCTTTATCATTTAGCTTTCCTTTTGTGCTATAAAATTCTTCCTTCACACTCTGAGTTTTTTCTTGGATGGGAGGGTTTTTTTGGTTGTATTTTTGTTTTTGAGATAATCTCACTATGTAACCCAGCTGACCTCCAACTTGTGGCAATCCTCCTGCTTCTCCCTCTCAAAAGACGGATCAGAGGGATGCCTGGCCAGACCCTTTCTTGATTAGACTCAGAACAAAACCAAGTGTACCTCCTTGTCAAATGGAGCAGTATGAGAAAGAGCTCTGGAAAGCCTCTTGTAAGCCTGTCCTTCAGATCAAGGCACTGTTACCATGCTGTTACAGAAAAACACATATGGGTTCCCCCTCAGATACATGCCAGTCTGAACTGCTGAGTACTGGAGCAAGGAATGAAGGGTAGTATCTTACAAATGGGAAGAATAAATGGGGAACAGATGGGAAGATCTGGGGATGGGGGTTAAGTGCTATCTCATGAGGCTGGAGGTCTGAGGAAATGGTGTCCTAGGAAGTTGGGCCAATGTGAAAAGTCACTTTAAGAGTAAACTTTGGGCCAGGCGTGGTGGTGCATGCCGATAATCCCAGCACTCAGGAAGCAGAGGCAGGAGGATCTCTGTGAGTTTGAGTCCAACCTGTTCTACATAGGGAGTTCCAGGCCAGGTGGGACTACAGGGAGACCCTGTCTCAAAAACACCATACGAAAAACAATGTTTGAGTTGAAGTCCAAGACCAAACCTCCCTGTTTCCCTAAAGTAAATTCCTACATAGAGGGCCTGGTCTTCCAAAATCTTCTACCTTCACAAGGGACCCTTGGGGTGTACCTTCTTTGTGACTCCTACTCTTAAGAATGAGATATTCCAGCACCCATACCAGTTCAACAAAAGTTTTTAGGGTGAAGGAAGGCCCATAAATATGCAAATGAGAGAGTTGAGACAAGATCTCTCTATAGCCACAACTGACCTGGAACTCTCTGTAGACCAGGTTGGCCTCCAGACTGCTGGGATCAAAGGTATGTGCTACCACACCCAGTGAATATGCAATTTTAAAAGCTTCCTGTAGAGGCTGGAGAGATGGCTCAGCAGTTAAGAACACTGAATGTTCTTGCAGAAGACCCAGGTTTGAATCTTGCAGAAGACCTGGGTTTGAATCCCAGCACCCACATGACAGCTAATAACTGTCTGTAACTCCAGTTTCAGGGAATCCGACAGCCTCTTCTGTACTCCTCAGGCATTGCACCACACGGGAGCACTTGCCTACATGCAGGCAATACATGCATACATATAAAAATAATAAAATAAATAAATAAAAGCTTTGAAGGAGAGTGCCCCTCAGACCCTGTCCTTATCCTCTGAGAAAAAGCTACCCTCCACCTGACTCTGGAAATCCCCTCCATTGTTCAAACCCTTTCCTGGTATCTGTTTATGATTTCTATAGAAATGGACTGGGGCAGAAGAGATAGAATGTTCTGCCCCAGGTAAGCTAGCTAATGGCAGTATACCTGATATATCTGTGTATGGTTTCTATGGGAATAATCTGGGGCAGACGAGAAAGAACATTCTGCTTCAGGTAAGATAGCCAATGGCTGTATAGGTAAAGTCTGGAAATCAGTCCTAGATTGTTCCAACCCTTTCTTGGTTATTCTGTGTATAGTTTCTATGGACATGCCCTGCTTTGTGGATTTTGTGGTTTTTCTGCTTAAAAGCCCTGCGTTTTCACTGCCCAGGGTCACAGTACAGCTCCCGAGACTGTCTGTGTCCCCAACCGGTTGGCTCCAATGAAGCACTCCTTTTTACTGAGACTCAGTGTCTGAGTGGTCAATTTAGGGAATTTTATGGACCCTGAACAGCTTTCTGTAGCTGAAGACATTGATACATGCCTGTAGTCCTAGCTACTCAGGAGGCTGAGGCAGGAGGATTGCTTAAGCCACAAATTGTAGGGCAGACTGGGTAATACAGAGACTCCCCATTTCTAAATAAGTATGTAAATAGCAGCTTCCCACAACTATCAGTTTATAGAGAAAACAAGGAACAGAGGAACATGTTAATTCACATCATAGAATGTAGTGAACTCAAAAACATGGAAAATGCCAAAAACTAAAATGGTGTTTTCTTTTTCAACAAGTAAATTGAAAGGAACTAAAAAAAAAAAAGGGAAGAACCACCTACAGACTGAACACAAGATAACCACATGCAAAGTGGAGTATCTTATCTACACGAAAGTTCAGATAACTGATTACAAAAATTGAGCAATCACGGAAATTTGAAGATTACAGTTTAGGATAATACAGATGTGTTGGGATACATTTATAATCTTGGCACTTACAACACTGAGGCAGGAAAACTGAAGAGAATTTGAGGTCAGCCTGGGCTATGTAGTAGGTTCCTTGCCAGCCTGTGCTACAGTGAGACCCTGCTTTCAAAAAAACAACAGGGCACTGGAGAGATGGTTCAGCAGTTAAGAGCACTGGCTGCTCTTGCAGAGGACGCAGGTTCCATTCCAAGGACCTACATAGTGGCTAACAACCATCTATAACTCCAATTCTAGGGAATCTGATACCCTCTTCTGACCTCCACAGGCATTGCATGACACAGGTGCACTTACATGCATGCAGGCAATATGCTCACACACCTTAAGTAAGAATAATAAATAAAATATTTTTAAATTAGAAAAAAAAGGACCCAGGCATGGTGGTGCATGCCTTTAATCCTAGCTCTTGGGAGGCAGAGGCAGGCAGATCTCTGTGAATTCAAGGCCAGCCTGGTCTACATAGTGAGTTCTGGGCTACAGGAGACACTGTCTCAAAAAGACCAAAAAAAAAAAAAAAAAAAACAGGACCAGCAGATGTTAAGTAGGTAAAGACACTTGCTAACAACCCTGATAATCTGAGTTCAATCCCAGGATCCCATATAATAGAGGGAGAGAGCTGACTCCCATAAATTATCTTCTGATATTCACATGTGAACCATGGCACATATGTGCTCACACATGCATACACACACATTAAAAAAAAAAGTTTAAAAAGTGTTAGCTTTTTTATTTATTTATTTATTTATTTTGGTCTTTTTGAGACAGGGTCTCCCTGTAGCCCCAGCTGTCCTGGACCAGGCTGGCCTTGAACTCACAGGGATCCACCTGCCTCTGCCTCCCAAGTGCTGGGATTAAAGGTGTGCACCACCACGCCTTTATTATGACAGTTGTTTTAAAGGCCCTGGTCTTTGAGATGCATGCTTTAACACCTTTTTTTGCAGTGCTGTTGCTCAAACCAAGGACTCTGCAAGCATTTTCCTAGCACTGAGCTGGCCCCCAGCCCTGTGATTTGCTTTAAAATAAGAGCCAGAAAGATGGCTCAGCAGGTAAATCCATTTGCCACCAAACCTCACAACCTGAGTTTGATCTCTGGGACACATATGGTAGAAGGAGAGAATCAATTTGTGCCAGCTGTTCTCCAACCTCCACATGCACCCCCCACACACACAAATAAATAAATGTAATAAAAATTTTCAATAATTTGTAACTGAGACTGGAGAGATGGCTCAGTCAGTAGCATGCCTGCTGTACAAGCATGAGGACAAGAGTTTGGATCCCCAGCACCCAAGCAAAAAGCCAGGCACAGAAGCAAATGCTTGTAATCCCGGCACTGGGGAAATGGAAACAGAAAAATCCCTGGGATTTAGGAATTTACTCACCAGCCAGTGCAGGTGAAACAGCGCATGCTAGAGTCAATGAGAGACCCTGCCGAAAAAAAAAAATAAGATGGAGCCGGGCGTCGTGGCGCATGCCTGTAGTCCCAGCATTTGGGAGGCAGAGGCAGGCGGATCCCTGTGAGTTCAAGGCCAGCCTGGTCTACATAGTGAGTTCCAGGACAGCTGGGGCTACAGGAAGACCCTGCTTCAAAAAGACAAAAATAAATAAATAAAATGGAGAGTGATTAAGGAAGGGCAACCCAACATTGCTCTCTGGCCATATACACAAAATAATAATCTGTAAGTAGCAAGGGTGTTGCTCAGTGGTGGAGTACGTACTTAGCATGTTCAAGGCCCCAGATTCAATCTCTAGCAGCAAATGATGATAATTATAATAATAATAAATTTGAGAAATATGTGGGTGAGGGTTTATTTTTCAATTTTATTTATTATTTTTATTTTATATGTATGAATGTATTGCCTGCATGTATGTCAGTGTACCCATGTTGTGCAATGCCAGAAGAGGTCAGAGATGGCATGGGATCCAGTTGGTAGCTGCCATGTGGGTGCTGGGAATTGAACCTGGGTCCTCTGCAAGAGCAGCCAGTGCTCTTAACTGCTGAGCCATGTCTTCAGCCCCATGGGCAAGGGTTTAAATAAAACAAAATGAGTCATCATTTGATAATTGTTGAACTGTTTGTAGCTATCTTGTACTTCAATAGACTCCTCTTACTGTTTTTTGGGGTGCTAAGGATTGAACTCAGGGCTTTTACATGCCAAGCATATAGTTACTGTTTTTTACAGATTTTTGTGTAGGAGTGTTTTGCCTGTATGTGTGTATGTATATCACGTGTGTTCCTGGTGCCCACAGAAGTCAAAGAAGGTGTCAGATCCCCAGGAACTGCACTTACAGGTGGATATTAGCCACCACATGGGTGCTAGGAACTGAACCTGAATCCTCTACAAGAGCACCAACTGCTCTTAACCACAGAGTGATCTCTCCAGTCCTTTATTTGTTTTTGTTGTTTTTTGCTTTTTTCTTTTTGTCCTATTGAGACAGGGTCTCCCTATAGCTCCAGCTGGCCTGGCATTCACTATGTAGACCAGGCTGACCTCGAACTCATGGAGATCCGCCCTACCTCTGCCTCCTGAGTGCCCGGATTAAAGGCATGCACCACCATACCAGTTCCTTATTTTCTTTTTTAGCATATATTGGTGTGTGTACATGTGTGAGTGTGTGTGTTTATGTGTGCAAATGTAGACATGCATGCCACAGTATGTGTGTGGATGTCAGAGGACAACTTGAAGTCAGTTCACACTCAAGTTGTCAGGCTGGAAGGCAAGTGCCTTTACCCACTGAGACATCTCATCAATCCCTACTTTAACATTTATGCCACTAAACTACACCACAAGCCCTTCTCTCTACATTTATTTATTTACGTGTCTATTTAATCTAGGTGGTGGTGTGGGTGATCAAACCCAGGGTTCATGAGTTCTATATATTTTTAAATGTTTGAAATGTTCTCGAATGAAAACCTAAAAACTTTAAAAAGTTTCTCAGTTGCAACCTGATGTTCACAGGTTAGCTAGCTTGTGGGAACCAAAAAACTAGGCTAAAGGGGGAAACTTTCTACATAAAACCCTAAAGCTAGAAGACTCTGGGACAAGGTGTATCTGGGAACAGTGTGTTGTTACAGAAGCAGATGGACAGGCTAGAGATTAATAGTTTTTTTGAGCCAAAGAGAAGGCAAGTTTGAATCTGTGGCTAAAATGTAAAATCCCACATGCTGTGTTCACGTTTGGAGAGGACAGGTTTTCAGAATCTGGTGCCCTGCAGGCCACCCTTTTGCAGGCTTACACGAGCTTATATGATCATTGGCGATTTCTCAGTCTTTTCACTACACACCCTAGCAAAGGGCCAGCCCCACTCAGTGACCAGGAAAGGATGTCAGGACGAGTAGAGGGATGGAATGGAAGGACACTGAGAACTTTCCTGGTAAGAGGAACAGATGTGGAAGTCGAGTACTCAAGGAACCCCCCTCTACATTGGCCTTGGTGGTCATTTGACTGCCCCACCTTCAATTCTCTTACTAAAAAATACAGGCTGATTTAAAAATAAAAAGAAGAAGAAAAAAGAACTACTTTGTGGGCTATTTTGATGATGTAATGGGCTAAAACATGCTGAACTGAAGTACAGCTCCAAGCACACAGCCACTTTGGCTCCTCTCATGCCACAGTTATCACATGCTCTTGTTCTATGAAGAAAGAATATCGGCAACTTCCAGAGCACAAAGTGCTGTCTCCCTTCACTGAACATCAGCTGTGCCCTTACTGTGTGTACTGGTGGTGTGAGGCTAGATGTCTTGTCAATTCACTTCAGGCATCAGGCAGCTGCTATATAGCCTTTCCTGAGAAGGAACAGGAAGAGGATGAGGGAGGGGGAGGGGAGGAAAGCCTTTTCAGCAAAACCTAAATAGAGTAGAGGCTTCTCCACATTCCTGTTTGTAGAGAAGGTAAATCACCAGGTAGGGCTGAGATTTGGTAGAGTTCTTCAAGATATAATCCCCCTTCCCCAGGCAACTGGATAGCAACAGTCGTGAGTAGCATTTGAATTCCTGAACCACCCTTGAGAGTCTTACTGGAACCAGCTCCTGCAACGCGGGGTCCTCTAGCTCGCCCCCTGATCCCCAGCTGATGGGATTACCTGCAGGACATTAGACAGCATGCAAAGACAAAAGCTCTAAGACTCCAGGCTGTGCACCTGTGTTACCAGAACATCTGGTCCCCAGAAGCAGCCTAGTCAGGCATGTCAAACCTATCTGACATCACGTGCGACTTTGCCCTGGGGACTTTATGTAATGGAACTTTCAAACTGTCTGAGATCAAGCAAGAGGAGCACAGAGATGCAGCTGGGACCAGAGTCATCAGAGAACTTCTTCAACATGAAGCATGGACATGCTGGACAGGAAAACCAGCCAGAGTGCAAGAAAGAAAGGTAGAGGTGGGGAGAAGATTGCATGCAAGGAAGGAGAGAGAGGTGCCTTACGGGTTATAGCACTTTCTTGCAAGATAAACACTGCCTTTTAAAAAAATATTTTATTTATTATTTTTATTTTATGTGTATGAGTGTATTGCCTGCATGTATGTGAGTGTACCCATGTCCTGCAATGCCGAGAAGGTCAGAAGAGGGCTTTGGATTCCCCTGGAACTGGAGTTAAGGATGGTTCCTAGCCGCCATGTGGGTGCTAGGAATCGAACCTGGGTCCTCTGCAAGGGCAGTCAGTGCTCGTAACTGCTGAGCCATCTCTCCAGCCCTGAGACAGGAAAATGTGTAGTACCACTTCAGGAAGGGTAGCCTCAGTTTGATGAATGAAAAATGTGTGCTTGTGGAGACTAAGCTGACTTCTGCCTTGTAAGACTTTTGTTTGGGGGGAGTTTCACTGTGTCCCTTTATGGGAGCAGATCCAAAGCAACATCCAGAAAGAAGCAGGGACAACATGAGACTCTAGGACTTGGGATGTCTACCATCTGGGCAACTCAGTGAGCCCCATTTCCACCTGCCTTTGTACCTTGAGCACGGCAAGTCAGCCTGTAACTGTAGCTCAAGTTTTTACTTCTCTGCATATTCTGGCAATACACTGGAGACCAGTAGGTGTGGGTGGGTTCTGCCACAACACTTCCCTCCTTACTGGCAGTAAAATCTTCTGTCTTGGCCCTAACCAATCAATCAGAGGAAGAAGGTATAGTATATTCCAGTATACTGTGTAGGGAAGCAACATGGTTGGTGTAGCAAAGCAAGTGGTTAGAGGTTTATGCTATTTGCAGAGATCAGAGAGGTTGCTGGAAGCAGACAACACAGGACTTGAAAGTCAAGAAAAGAAATGTGGTACATCCTAAGAGTAATGAAGAATTGTAGGCAGAAAGGTGAATTTTCTTTTCTTGTTTTTGGTGCTGGGGATAGAACCTAGGATTTTGCACATGTTAAGCACATTCTACCACTAGGCCACACTCCAGTCCTGACTTCAGTTTGATTGATTGATTGATTGATTGATTGATTGATTGATTGATTGAGTAATGGACCAGGCTGGCCTCAAACTCACAAAGATCTGCCTGTCTCTGCCTCCCAAGTAGATATTATTTTTTTTTAATTTTGTTTTGGTGATATCTTGAGACAATTCTCATGCAGCCTAGGCTATCTTGATGTTTCCTATGTAGCTGAGGATGACCTTGAACTCCTGATCCACCTATTTCAACCTCCCACATGCTGGGATTGCAGATGTGTACCACTGACAGCTTTCATTTGATTTTTAGTACTAAGGATCAAACTCAGGGGTGCTTAAGTACTCTATGACTGAGCTATACCCCTCCAGGACCCAGACACATTTAAAAGGAGAGATGTGTGGCTTTTCTGTGGGGAATAGACCAGAGGCAGGCAGAAGGAGAGGAAGTGACGACAAAAATGGCCTAGTTTTTTGAGAAAGGGTCTTGCCATATATATATATGAGACTGACTGGCCTGGAACTTGAATGATCCTCTTGCCTCTATCTCTGGAGTGCAAGAGATACAGGTGAATGTCACCATACCCAACTTGTCTTTAATTTCTGGGTGCCTTCAGGAAAATGATTTCGATCATTTTTTTAAAAAATTTTAACTGATTATGGAGCTGGAGAGATGGGTCAGTGGTTAGGAACACCGGCTGTTCTTGCAGAAGACCTGGGTTCGAATCCCAGCTCCCACATGGCAGCTAACAACTGTCTATAACTCCGGTTTCAGGGGATCTGATACCTACTTCTCTCCTCTTCAGCATTGCACAACACAGGTGCACTTACATACTTGCAGGCAATACACACATACACATAAAATTTAAAAAGTAATAAAATGATAAAAATAAAATTAAAAACAATAAAAATATTTTAACTGATTTTTTTTTGGTCTTATTGAGACAGGGTCTCCCTATAGCCCAGCTGTCCTGGAACTCACTATGTAGACCAGGCTGGCCTTGAACTCACAGAGATCCACCTGCCTCTGCCTCCCAAGTGCTGGGACTAAAGGCATGTACCACCACATCCAGCCTGATATATTGTTTTAAAGATACTTCATTTACTGGGCTGGAAAGATGGCTCAGCAGTTAAGAACACTGACTGTTCTTGCAGAAGACCCAGGCTCGAATCCCAACTCCCACATGGCAGCTAACAACTGTCTGTAACTCCAGTTCTGGGAGATCCGACAACCTCTTCTGTCCTCTGCAGGCATTGCACGACATGGGTGCACTTACCTACATGCAAGCAATACATGCATACACATAAAATAAAAATAATAGCTGGGTGTGGTGGTGAATGCCTTTAATCCTGGCACTTGGGAGGCAGAGGCAGGCAGATCTCTATGAGTTCAAGGCCAGCCTGGTCTACATAGTGAGTTCCAGGACAGCTGGAGCTCCAGGGAGACCCTGTCTCAAAAAGACCAAAAAATAAAATAAAATAAAATAAAATAAAGAAAAATAATAAAATATTTTTTAAAGATATTTAATTTTATTTTCTGTGTGTTAGTGTATTGCCTACACATGTGTAAATGCACCCATGACATGCAATGCCCATGGAGATCAGAAAAGGGTGTCGGATCCCCTGGAACTGGAGTTAGGGGTAGTTGTTAGCCACCATGTAGGTGCTGGGAATTGAACCTGGGTCCTCTGCAAGAGTAGCCAGTGCTCTTAACTGCTGAGTCATCTCTCCTGCCCCATTTCGATCATCTTATTAATATCAATATATCACAAACAACTGGCACGGTGGCTGGTATATAATAGGTGTACAATAAATACTTGTTGAGTAAATGGAAAGATGGGTAGGATTAGCTAATAGATTAGAATATTCTCAGTCCTAACTTGGTGTGGTGGCATATGCCTTTAGTCCCAGCACTCAGGAGGCAGAGGCAGGTGCATCTCTGTGAGTTCAAGGCCAGCCTGTCTACATAATGAGTTCCAGGATAGCTGGGGCTACAGGGAGACCCTGTCTCAAAAAGACCAAAAAAAAAAGACTATTCTCAGTCCTGTCTCTGTTATCTGTTACACACACACACACACACACACACACACACACACACACACACA
>NW_008343085.1:27413-33554 GCF_000622305.1 Nannospalax galili
CCCTCTCCCCCTTCCTCTCCCTCTTCCTCCCTCCCCCAGAAATGAATTCAGGTCTTCACGCATACTAAATTACAGTCTACACTGAGTTGTACTCTCAGCCCCAGGCGTCTCATTTTTCAAGGAACTTGTTCTTGCCTCAATTTTTCCCAGACAGTATTTGTAGGTGTCACACCAAAGGTGCATCCACAGACCCCTCGTGTAGGAAGAAGACTTTGGGAGACCGGATCTTCTATGTAGGAATGTGCTTTAGGAGAACAGGGAGGGTTGAGGTTTGACCCTGGACAAGCTTAATTTTAACTCAAACATTGTCACATTTTATTGGAGAGAGAAGAGACCCCATGAATGCCATAATAGGCTGGGAATAAGGGAACACAGGAGACTTGGGCAGGGGGAGAGAGGGGTTTGCTGGACTCTCTTCATAGTGTTCTTGTCTGGCTAGCAGGGCTCCTTGGACTCCTTATTCTGTCTCCTGAGTCCTGAGGCAGGAGTCTCTCTGGATAGCTACTGTTTCTTGCAGTTTTAGGAAGTCTAGTCCCAGTGGCTTCTGCTGGTGTTTGTTGGCGTGATTCAGAGCAGAGTTCACTGATACAGAAAGCCCCCAGGTCAGCCACTCTGCACCTCTCTCTGCACCTGGCTCCTCAACTTACACAGTGCAGACTCTTCTTTCTACTCAAGAAGGGACTTTAGAGGACTGAGCTCAGAATGGAGTTCAAAGTAGCTGCTCCTCTCTGAGGCTCCTTGCTTGTGCCAGCTGACAGGAAGTGGGCTCCTGTGAGGGCTCAGGAAGAACAGCCAAGGTTCTATTGCCAGAGGTGGCCAGCGAAGGCCACTATGGAAGAGGACTTAGCTGTCTGGGGCAGCTAAAGACCCATCCTCTTGACAGAGTTGTTCAAACAGCATGGTACTGTGGGGACATCATCTTGCCACCGTGCTTCAGTTTCAGGTGAGGAATCTTTGCACTAGGACATCCAAGATCTTGGTCTGAGTCTTTCTGAACCTGATGTCTCTTGGTTGCCCACCTGGGCACTGGCTTCTCTTCTCTTGCCTTTGCAGAGGTGTCCAGGGGAGCATCCCCATAGACCCGGTAACCTCCAATCAGGCAGTGTGTCTCCCCATGCCAGGACATCTGGGCTTGTGTATGACATTTGTAGAGGACATGCTAGTATCTGGGGGGAGGAGGAGCCGTGGGAGGTGCTGGTGATGCAAAGAAAACCAGAACTGAGCAGTTACTTCTGCTTTATTCCATGCTGCTGAGACCTTCCTCTCACATCCCTTCCTGTTTCTGGCTGAAGCTGTCCTATCTGCTTAGCATCCCAAACACAACCTTTCCCTGTCACCTCTATGGGTCCCTTGAAGGGATGCTTCTATAAAAGCACTTGGCTTCTGGGGAGCCAATGACAGCAGAGGAAGAGGAAGCATATGTGTGGCCCATTTCCAGAGAGAACAAGAGACCCTTCAGATACCTGCAATCTGGACCCCTGGGTTTCTCCTTTACACAAATGAGAACGATTTATACAGGTCTGCCATTTCTGAGCTTTAGTGAATGTCAGTTTTGGGGAAAAAATGGTATTAATATAAATTGGTTAAAAACCCTTCCCACCTTGGCATTAATTTCTCTTAAGATTCATTCATTCATAACAGCTGTTTCAGTTATGCTGAACTCTAGCCTAGCATCTAAATTTTGGAATGCTTTTTTTGGATACGACCTTGCTTGCTATGTTGTCCAGACTAGACTCCAACTCCTGGGCTCAAGCGATTTTTCCTCCTCCTCCTCCTCCCCAGTAGCAAAGACTTGGCCTGCTCCACTCTGTTCAGCTCTAGTACTTTTTATAAATCAAACACTAGTAGAGAAGGGGGCTAGAGCCAAATTCTAGGAAACAGGTTTACTGTCAAAGCAACCTCTCATGTCAACTCAACTTCTAGGGACACCACTTCCTCAGACCTCCCACAGCAGTGGCTCTTTATAACCCTAAATCCCCTAGCTCATCCTGTTTTTATGATACCACCCTTTCCTCCAGTACAAAGCAGCTCATCTCATCTGAGGGAGACCCATATGTGTTTCTCTATGACAGCCTGGTAAAGTTACCTGAGAGTGGAGAATATGAGAGGTCATCACCAGCTCCTCCTCAAACTGCTCCATTTGCCACTTGACAACAAAATATATATTTTATTTGTTGTTATGAATCTAATCAAGTGGCTGGAGAGATGGCTCAGCGGTTAAGAGCACCGACTGCCCTTGCAGAGGACCCGGGTTCGATTCCCAGCACCCACATGGCAGCCATGAACCATCCTTAACTCCAGTTCCAGGAAAACCCAAAGCCCTCTTCTGACTTCCGAGGCCTTGCACGACACGGATGCACTCACATATATGCAGGCAATACACTAATGCACATGAAATAAAAATAATAATTTTTTTTTGTCTTTTTGAGACAGGGTCTTCCTGTAGCCCCAGCTGTCCTGGAACTCACTATGTAGACCAGGCTGTCCTCGAACTCACAAAGATCCACCTGCCTCTGCCTCCCAAGTGTTGGGATTAAAGGCATGCACCACCCACCCAGCAAAATAAAATATTTTTAAAAAGAATCTAGGGTTGGGGCTGGAGAGATGGCTCAGTGGTTAAGAGCACTGACTGCTCTTGTAGAGGACTCGGGTTTGATTCCCAGCACCCACATGATGGCTACAAACTGTCTTTAACTCCAGTTCCAAAGCATCCAAAGCCCTCTTCTGACCTCCACGGCATTGCACCATACAGGTGCACTCACATACGTGCAGGCAATACACTCATACACATAAAATAAAAAATAAATATTTTTTTAAAGTTAAAAAAGAATCTAATCAAAAGTCAGGGTGGTGGCCCATGCCTTTGATCCCAACACTCTGGAGGAAGAAGTAGATGGATCTCTGTAAGTTTAAGGTCAGCCTGGTCTACATAGTGAGTTTGAGGCCAGCCAGGGCTACAGGAAGACCCTATCTCAATAAGACAAGGACAACCAAAAAAAGAATCTAATCAGCAGGTAAGAGCACTGGCTGCTCTTGCAGAGGACCCAGGTTCGGTTCCCAGCACCCACATGGTGGCTATAACCGTCCATAACTCCAGTTCCAGGGGAATCCAATACCCTACTCAGACCTCCACGAGTATTGCACAATATACATGCAGGCAATATACTCACACACATAAAATAAAAATAACAAATAAAATATGAAAAAAAAAGAATCTTGGGGCTAGAGAGATGGGTCAGGAGTTAAGAGCACTGGCTGCTCTTGCAGAGGACCCAGGTTCGAATCCCAGCACCCACATGGAAGCTAACAACCATCTGTAACTCCAGTTCCAGGGGATCCAATACCTTCTTCTGACCTCCAAGGGCATTGCACGACACAGGCACACTTACATACATACAAGCATTATATTTGTACATATAAAATAAAATAAAAATAATAAATAAAATATTAAAAAAGAAAAAAAAAAGAATCTTGGTGGGAGTGGTGGCACAGGCCTTTAGTCCCAGTACTTGGGATGCAGAAGCAAGGCAGACTTATGTGAGTTCAAGGCCAGCCTGGTCTACATAATGAGTTCCAGGCCAGCTGGGACTACAGGGAGACCCCGTCTCAAAAAGACCAAAATATAAAATAAAGAATCTAATCAAGACAGGGTTTGGCCAGGCATGGTGGTTCATGAAAGCAAAAAAGCAATTGGGGGATTAATTGGAAAGAGGAAGGGAATCATCGAGAGTGGAAGGTGGACATGAGAAGTTAATGGCGAATGAATATAATCAAAGTATATTATATACTTATATAAAAATATCATAATTTCCCAGCATTTGGGAGGCAGAGGCAGGCGGATCTCCATGAGTTCGAAGCCAGCCTGGTCTACATAGTGAGTTCCAGGCCAGCTGGGGCTACAGGGAGACCCTTTCTCAAAAAAGACCAAAAAAGGGGCTGGAGAGATGGCTCAGCTGTTGAGAGCACTGATTGCTCTTGCAGAGGACCCGGGTTCAATTCCCAGCACCCACATGGCGGCTATGACTCGTCCTTAACTCCAGTTCCTGGGGAATCCAAAACCCTCTTCTGACCTCCACAGCATTGCACGACATGGGTGCACTCACTTACACGCAGGCAATACACTCATACACATAATAAAATAAAATATTTTTTAAAAAGACCAAAAAATAAATAAATAAAAACCAGGGACTGGAGAGATAGCTCAGTGGTTAAGAGCACTGACTGCTCTTGCAGAGGACCCGGGTTCAATTCCCAGCACCCACATGGTGATTAACAACCATCTGTAGCTTTAGTTCCAGGGGATCTGATGCCTTCCTCTGACCTCCTCGGGCATTGCATAACACGGGTGCACTACACACGTTCAGGCAATATACTCATACAAATAAAAATAATAAGCCGGGCGTGGTGGCACACACCTTTAATCCCAGCACTTGGAAGGTAGAGGCAGGCGGATCTTTGTGAGTTCAAGGCCAGCCTGGTCTACATAGTGAGTTCCAGGACAGCTGGGGCTACAGGGGGACCCTTTCTTAAAAAGGCACACACACAAAAATAATAATATTAATAATAAATAAAATATTTTTAAACGAAATAAAATTAATGGAAATGCCTCAATGGGATTCAGGGGAGATGAGAAAAGGTAATAAAAGATAACACTAGAGTCAGTTGTGAAATTTCATTCTGCTTTAACCCTGTTTCAATTTCTACCTACTATCAGAATTTGACAACTTTTCTTTTTGAGACAGTGGTTTACTCTGTAGCCCAGCCCGGCCAAAAACTTACTATGCAGCCCAAGATGGCCTTGAAAAAGGCAGTGTTAATCCTCCTTCCTCAGCCTTCCAAGTGTTGGGATTACAGGTATAAGCCACCTTGCCTGGCTCCATATGGACAACTTTTGTCATAGCCATTGCCAGTGTGCTCAGGTTTATGACACTGGTGCTAGGGTCAGGGGTTCACAGGACAGGGTTTCAATCATGTATTCTTGTTTCCCCTATAAGAGGAAGGTCATAGAAATGTCCTTGGATAAGGTTAAAGGATAGTCAACCCATCCAGTTGGCTAAAACCTGTTCACCACTTGAGCATAAGTGTTTACATGGCCCTAAGTATTCTTAGGGTCTGGGTGTGTTTGTATTTCCACAGTTGGCTTTACATGCTTATCTGAGGGCTGATGTTTAAGGACTGAAGTTGGGAGTTATGGGCATTGAAATGTGCAGCTAATCTTCTATGGAAACAGTACCTACTTCCATTGTTTCCCCTCTGCCTGCCCCATCCCAGTCCCAGTCTGAGCCCTCAATGTCTCTGATTGCTCTAGGTCCAACATCCCCCGACCCCCCAGCTTTCCCTAAGTCCTGGGATATCAGACTTTCAGCTGCAGTAGGCCAGGAGTTGACCTACCTCTAGCACAGCACCACTGTGGACAGCAGGCACTATTGCACAGTCCCTAAAACACATCCAAGCTGGGTGTACAAGACCACTATCTCCCTTTGGAAGATTTTACTCATGTCCTTTCTTTTTTTTGTTATTGCATCTAGAGCTGGGATTACATGTATGCACCAAAATGCCCAACTGCTTCATTTCCCTCATTTCCTTTTGTGTATGTATATGGTGTGCATGTGTGATTTATGTATATGCTCATATGAGCAGGTACTTGCACTTGGAGGCCAGGGGACACTGGGTGTGCCTCTCTATCATTCTGTGCCTTATTCCATTGATACAGGGTCTCTCGCTGAACCTGGAGCTAGGTTGGCAACCAGGAAGCCCCAGCAATCTTTGGTCTCTGCCCTCCACAGTGCTAGAGTTACAGGAGCACACTGATTTTTTACATGGGGCTGGGAATTTAAACTCAGATCCTCATAATTGTGCAGCAAGCACTCTTTCTCCCTGAGCCATCATCGATCCAGACCCCCATATTCTTTTTTGTTGTTTTCTTGGGTCTCTGTGTAGCCCCAAGTGTCTTGGAACTCACTATGGAGACCAGGCTGGCCTCAATCTCACAGAGATCCCCCTACCTCTGCCTCCCAAGTGTAGGATTAAAAGCTTGTGCTAGGGGGCCAGGTGTGGTGGCACATGCCTTTAATCCCAGCACTTGGGAGGCAGAGACAGGTGGATCTCTGTGAGTTCAAGACCAGCCTGGTCTACATAGTG
>NW_008343085.1:33984-40772 GCF_000622305.1 Nannospalax galili
AAAAAGACAAAAAAAAAAAAAAGCTTGGGCCAGCATGCCCCCATATCCTTTTTATAAATTTTTAATTTTTATTTATTTTTATTTTATGTATATGAGTCTTTTGTTTGCATGTATGTAAGTGTACCACATTTGTACAATGCCCAGAGAGGTCAAAAGAGAGGTGTTGAATCCCCTGGAACTGGAGTTATAGATGGTTGTTAGCTGCCATACAGGTGCTGGAAACCAAACCCAGGTCCTTTGTAAGAGCAGCCAGTGCTCTTAACTCCAGCCCCCTGACCCCCCATTTCCTTTTTAAGAGGCTGCTCACATCTCCAAGTCCTCATACCACCTGAGAAAGGTCCCAAAACTGGAGCAGCTCTAGTGGATACCAGGGATCAGAGCAGAATCTTGAGGGACTGAGTAACAGGAATAGGAAAAGTTCTCTGATGGAGTCTGCTCTCAATTCCTGAAGCCTCTTAAATCTATAAAGAGACACATTCCCACTGTGTGTGTGTGTGTGTGTGTGTGTGTGTGTGTGTGTGTGTACAACTGGGAGCATCCCTGGAGGAAGAAGGGAGGGTGAGGACTCAGGCTGGGAATGGGGTGGGGCCTGCCAGGCAAGGAAGGGAACTAAGCCTTTGAGCTTTCTGGGTGAACTCAAGCCACAAGAGCCACAAGATAAAGTGGGTGAAGCCATAGGACACAAGTGCCAGGCCTTAGGACTCATACTTCTGATCTGGCTCCACATTGAGGTAGGAGGGATCTTAGCCAGCAGGTCAGCTGGCAGCCCTGGGAGGAAGGTGCTGGGGTAGGGGATCTGCAGCCCACCCAAAGAGCTGACTAACTTAGTTCCTACACTAAGTAAGTGTTCCCTGAACTTCGCTTAGATATCTGCTCACTCAGTTCACACCTCAAGTGGCCACCATGAGAGTCCTGAGCATCTCCTGAGAAAGGAGAGCAGTCGATCCTGATTGAGGACTGGACAGGGCAGGGGTTAGGGTGTGGGGTGAGAGATCTTGGCATTTCCCCGTTGCTGGCTAGAGTCTTTAAGGAGTGGCAGATAAGGTACTGAAGCGAGATCAGGTCAGAGGGATCTTGAATCCAGAATCACAAGTTTAACTCATTTCCAGAGACTATCTGCTACACCCATCCTACGTGGCCCTGCACCAACCAGGAAAAGCACTGTGGTTACACAGACACTTGTGGTTCTTGAAATGGGCAGAGAAGACTACAGGCAGTCAGGGACATGATGTGTTCTGGAAAGGCTTGGGTCCACTCTCTTGGAGAATAATCCTTAAAGGCAGCCAGTAAATCACCTGGGTGGGCTCCCTGGGAATAGTAGCGAGGGGAGAGGACATGGGGCAAAAGCGATTCAGTTAGGAGCTGGGTGGGTGCTGCTAGCAGAGGCCCGCCCAGTTCCTTTTTAGACTGAGATGGCAGGGCCGTGGCTCCCCCTGGCGGCTGTGCTGCTCCACGCGACACTGGTAGCAGGATCCTATGACTTCAAATCCTTCTCATGAGGCTCTATCGCTGCGTGACTAGAGATTAAATAGTCGCCTTCTGCCTCTCTCAGGCTTTCACAATCCTCACCCCTGCCGACCTGCCCCGCCTTGAGCAACAGAATGCCCACCGGCCTCAAGGGTCGCCAAGTGCTTGACCTGGTATACCCAAAGTTCTTGTTGGTGCTGCTGCTGCTGCTAGCGCCTCAGTTGGAGCCAGTAACTGGGGCTCAGACCACGCCAGGCACTTCCAGCACCCTGAGCACGACGGGCGGCCCCAAAGTCCCAGACCTGCCAAACCTGCGAGAGCAAGCGCGCGCCCTGATGAGAGACTTCCCGCTTGTGGATGGGTGAGTTAAGTAAGGTGTAGGGACTAGTGGGAGACAGGGCTGAGCACATTCCTGAGCTGGGAAGGGTTCTGAGCTTGTGGGGCCAATAAAAATGGCCTTTCCTCTCTCCCATCTCTAGATGCTGTCTCCTATCACCAATGGGTGCCCTTTCTCCTCTATCACTCCCTCTCTGGAGAGAACCCCCATGACCAGCCCAGGCCTTGGGGATGTCAGTATGGTCTGGGCAACTGTTTTGGATGGAAGTGGCCTTAGGAATTATGTCCTGCCAGACCTGGAAGCCAAAGAGGCACAACTTGCGTGTGTGTGTGCGTGTGTGTGCATGTGTGTGTGTGTGTGTGTGTGTGTGTGTGTGTGTGTGCCTCACCCTAGCTCAGGCTGCCCAGGAACTCACTAAGCAGCCCAGGCTAGCATGGAACTTTCAATGATCCTCCTGCCTTAGCCTTGTGAGTGCTGTGATTACAGATGGAACCATTTTAACCTAACCTCTTCCTTGACTTTATTCCAGCCACAATGACCTACCTCTGGTCCTGAGACAGTTTTACCAGAATGGGGTACAGGATGCTAACCTTCGAAACTTCTCCTATGGCCAGACCAGCCTAGACAGGCTTCGAGATGGCCTTGTGGGTGCTCAGGTACCACAGGGACACAAAAAGTGCCAGCATGGCTGTTGGGGAAGGTTGGGAAGAGTGGAGCCCCCCAAGATCACAAGTTAGTCAGGTGAGAACACAGTTACCATAGTGACTCAAAAGTGCCATATATGGTGCTGTGGCTATGGGGCAAACAGTGATCCAAGGTGGTGGGTATGAAGAACAGAACAAGAAGGACACTACATATGTGGTATCTGGGCCCATGGATCTGCCACTTGTGAAGGCCCAGGGAGCTCCAAAGCAGCACCCTACACAAGCCAACCCCTCTCTTTGCCCCTAGTTCTGGTCAGCTTACGTCCCATGCCAGACCCAGGACCGGGATGCTGTGCGCCTCACGCTGGAACAGATTGACCTCATTCGCCATATGTGTGCCTCTTATTCTGAGCTGGAGCTTGTGACCTCAGTTAAAGGTAAGTGTACTGCTGCAGGGTATTAGGAACTTGATGAAACTACTATCTATCTAGTTCCTGAAAATAATCACCTGACCTACCTGATTGCAGCTCTGAACAGTACCCGGAAATTGGCCTGCCTCATTGGCGTGGAGGGTGGACACTCCCTGGATAACAGCCTCTCTGTGCTTCGAAGTTTCTATCTGCTGGGAGTGCGCTACCTGACACTCACACACACCTGCAACACGCCCTGGTGAGCGCAGTACAGATGGTGTGGAAAATCTGCCCCTGTGCGCACAAACCAAGCTTTACCCTTAGGATTGGGCATTGATCCACAGGGGCTGATATTTTGGGTTTCACAAACCAAGATTTGGATTTGTGCTAAGGCACAGCCCAATCCTGGGTTCTTGAATTAACTCCATGGGGTTGTAGGGATAGAGGGGTTTGGTGGGGCACAGCTACCAACTAGATTAACTTCTGGCCATCCTATAGGGCAGAGAGCTCATCTAAGGGCATCCACTCATTCTACAACAGTGTCAATGGCCTGACCAGCTTTGGTGAGGTAAGGACCCTGATTGAAACTCCATTCCATGTGCCCTGTTTCTAAGTGATAAATGTATTTATCACGTGTATTCCTACCACCTTTCTTCTAACCTGTTCCTGCAGAAGGTGGTGGCAGAAATGAATCGCTTGGGCATGATGGTTGACTTGTCCCATGTCTCTGATGCTGTGGCACGGACGGCCCTGAAAGTGTCACAGGCACCTGTGATCTTCTCTCACTCCGCTGCCCGGGGTGTGTGCAGAAATGCTCGAAATCTTCCTGATGATATCCTGAAGCTTCTGGTGAGAAACTATCCAGCCCTGGAACTTAAAACAAGAGCTTCAGACCAGAAGGCCTTGAACTTGAACCCCTGTTCCCTCAATTTCTTCAGTCCCCAGGTTGAACATCTTCTGCCCCACAAACATATGGTTCATAGCCCCTGAACTCTTGAACCCGAAGGGTTGTTCTAGATGATAAATATTCCTCTAGCCCTCAAACTCAAGGCCAAAATATCACCAAAACCAAGGTTAAGCCTTCACCCATTGATGCAAAGCCAAGGAAGTAAAATCTCTTCTAGTCTCCAAAGCTTTCTCACAGGGGTAGGCAGGCACACAATTATGCTGGGGACCAAGTTGAATGTCCATTTGACCATCCCTACAGAAGAAGAATGGTGGCATCGTGATGGTAACCTTGTCTGTGGGGGTACTGCAGTGCAACCCGCTAGCCAACGTGTCCACTGTGGCAGGTGAGCATCCCTATTTCTCTCCCTTTCTTCTTTTGTTATTTTCTTTTCTTCCTTGCTTTAAGCTTGAGGACAGTTTTATTGGAGTTAAAGAGGAAAAAAGGAATAGAGAAGGCAAGCTGTAAATGTCAGCAGCTTCAGTAAAGCAGGAAGGAGAGAGATGGTTAAGAGAAGAGAGAAAGTCATGCTTTTGCAGTAGAGGTAAGAAAAGCAAGCAGACCCAGCAATGGCGTCTTCAAGCAAATGGTTGAGGTGGGGTTGGGAAGCAGCTTTGGAAAGAGAGGTATAGGATTCTAGCTGATATCTGAGAAAAAGGAGACAGGCAGAGGGAAAAGAAAAAAAATGGGGGCATTAAAACCCAGAAAGGGTGGATACTTAGCAGTTAAGATTTGAAAGCAATTCCCTCCTGAAGCCTTGGGAGTGTCTCAGCACAGCCTTAACAATTTAGCCAAAATTTCCACGATGGGGGCTGGAGATGTAGCTCAGTTGGTAGGGTGCTTGCCTACCAGGAATACCTGTATTTGATTCTCAGAACCACATAAACCTAGGAGTGGGATACACCTGTAATCCCAGATGGATAAGGAAGATCATGAAGTTCAAGGTCATCCTTAGCTCCATAGTAAGTTAGAGGTCCACCTGGATTACAAGAGATCCTGTCTCAAAAAAACAAAAAACAAAAAACAAAAAAACCCATGATGGGCAGCACACAGCACCTCAATACCGCCTTGAACTAGAGTTAAAGAATTCAAACTGGGGTGGGGGGGAGCTGAAGAGATGACTCAGCGGTTAAGAGCACTGTTCTTGCAGAAGACCCGGGTTCAAATCCCAGCACCCACATGGCAGCTAACAATTTTCCATAACTCCAGTCCCAAGGGGTCCAACAGCCTCTTCTGACCTCCTAGGGCATTGCACTACACGGATGCACTTACCTACATGCAGGCAATACACGCATACACATAAAATTTAAAAAATAATAAAAATTAAAAAAAAAATAATTCAAACTGGGCTGGAGAAATGCATTTACTCCAGCCTGGAGTCTAGTATAGAGCCAGTTGGGATTAGTTCAGGTCAAACCTAAGGACCTTCTGGGTGCCAAGGCCATGAAAGAACTGGACTACATGGAGCTACAAGGGAATCAGTCAAGTCCAGTTTCAGGGCCACTCTTTCCCCAGAAGCAACACTACTGACTCTCCATCTTTCCAGATCACTTTGACCACATCAGGGCAGTCATCGGATCTGAGTTCATTGGGATTGGTGGAGATTATGATGGCACCAGCCAGTGAGTACTTCCCTGTGGCTTGATTGCAACTGCTCTCACTGTGTGATCCTCAAAGCCTTTAGGCCTTGCCCATCTGATACCTCTCTATTCCCGGGGTCTACTTCCTGTACTTTTCTGTCTTCAGCCTGTGGACCCCATTAAGGCATATATTTGGCTACCCTGTCAGAAAGCTCATCTACCCAGCACATGTACCCATTCCCAGTCCTAACAGACCCATTCCCTCTGAGACGACTGTCAGCAATTCTGGTATGGGCTGTTCATCTTCTGTGCCCTGATCTGAGGTTTTTCTTTCTTTCCTCCCTCCCTTCCCTCTTTCCTTCTTCCTTTCCTCCCTCTCTTCCTCCCTCTCTCTCTCCCTCCCTCCCTCCCAAGGTTTCACTACATAGCCCAAGTTGTCCTCAAATTGCTTGGTTTTTGAAAATCTATTTATTTACTTATTTATTGGGGAGGACATGCATGCCACAGTGGATGTGTGACAGAGGATAACTTTATAGAAATAGGTTCCATTCTCTTCTTCTACCATGTGGGTTCCAGGGATTGAACTCAGGTCATCAGGCTTAGTGGCAAGTGCCTTTACCTTTACTTTGCATTTGCCAGCCCCTGCTTTTGTTTCTTTAGGATATTTTTCTTTCCCAGTTCTAGGGATCAACCAGGCCTTGTACACACAAGCCAAGCACTCTACAACTGAGCTACAACTTCAGCACCCTCCCCCTTTTTTGTAAATGGAGAAGACTTTTTCATTTATTGGAAGGCATAAATCTTTTTTAACTTTCTAAAAAAATTTTTTTATGTGTATGCATGTATTGCCTGCATGTAGGTAAGTGCACCCGTGTCGTGTGATGCCCAAGGAGGTCAGAAGAGGCTGTTGGATCCCCTGGGACTGGAGTTACGGACAATTCTTAGCTGCCATATGGGTGCTATTATTCGAACTCGGGTCTTCTGCAAGAAAGTCAGTGTTCTTAACCATTGAGCCATCTCTCCAGCCCTAAGGAAGGCATAAATCTTTTATTGTTTTTTTTTATGTTTATGAGTGTATTGCCTGCATGTATGTGAGTGCACCCACTTTGTGCAATGCCTCGGAAGTCAGAAGAGGGCTTCAGATTCTCCTGGAACTGGAGTTAAGGACGGTTTGTAGCCGCCATGTGGGTGCTGGGAATCGAACTTGGGTCCTCTGCAAGAGCAGTCAGTGCTCTTAACCACTGAGCCATCTCTCCAGCCCCAAAGGCTGTACTTTTAAGAGTACAATTCCGTCAGTTTTAGAAAATATTCAATGAGCCGGGTGTGGTAGCACACACCTTTAGTTCCAGCACTAAAGGCAGAGGCAGGCGGATCTCTGTGAGTTCGAGGCCAGCCTGGTCTACA
>NW_008343085.1:40782-61195 GCF_000622305.1 Nannospalax galili
TTATTTTGATATATCACAGTGAAAGATTTATCGTCCTCTTTTTTTTTTTTTTTTTTTTTTTTTTTTTAAAAAAAAAAAAAAAAAAAAAAAAAAAAAAAAGAAAGAAAAGAAAATATTCAAGGAAGGGGCTGGGGGTAGATAGCTTAGTGGTAATGTGCTTACTTATGTAAATGGCTGGACGTTTGCTCCTGAGCACTGCATTTTTGGTTTTCAAAGAGGTTTTGAGACTTCTGAAGGATTTAGGACTAGAGGAAACTAATTACTCTTTCCAAGTCTCCTTTCCCACAGATGATCATTACTGGGGTACAGTATACCCAGTACACATAGACCTGAGGTTTTGAGTTGGGATTAGGGTACCAGGTCTGAGGCTTGCCTGCTGGTGGCCACACAGGTTCCCTCAGGGACTGGAGGACGTGTCCACATACCCAGTGCTGATAGAGGAGCTGCTGAGGCGGGGCTGGAGTGAACAAGAGCTTCAAGGAGTCCTTCGAGGAAATTTCCTTCGGGTGTTTGGAAAAGTGGAACAGGTATGCCCAGATGGGCAAGAGAGTGGTACAGGGGTCTTAACAGGTACACAGGGAGACCTGGAGGAGTCACTGATCACTAACTGTCTCCTTCAGGTACAGGAGAAAAACAGATGGCAAAGTCCCCTGGAGGATATGATCCCAGAGCAGCAACTGAACAGTCCTTGTCACTCAGTCCTGCCAGGTCTGCACCAGAAACAGCATCAAAACCAGAATAGAACAGAGATGTCAACACATCATACACTCAAGTTATCAGACAACTGGTCACGCTCAAAATCTCCCCACATAGTCCCAAGCCTCCCTGTTGTTGCTGTCTTTTCAGGCCTTATTTTGTGGCTTTAGTGACCTATTCAGTGCTACCAAAGATCACTCTGGCACCTCTGAACCCCACAAAAATCCTTCCCTTTTGCTGGTACAAAAATTTCCTGGAAATAAATGTTTTGGGCATCGAAACAGGTGTGTCATATTTTTGTGGTAGAGTATAGTTGACACAGGTTCCCAGTGCTGGTGTTCTTGGAGAACCTGGCATTTTAGCCACCATTTGCTCAAGGAGTCCTGTTAGCAGTGGCTTATGGCAGCCCAGGTGATTAGGCTTAGCACCAGATGAAGTCAATGGTGTGGGTTTGGCTTCAGGAAGGGTTCTGAGTAGCTCATCTCAATCAATAAACTGAACCACTGACCACCACCTGGGGATCTCTCAGGTAATTCTTCAGATTCCCAAAAAGGGAACCTGACTGGATTATGAGTAACCTTCTTCGGACAAAGCCCAGAATGTGAATCCACATAGTGAATCACAGGCATCTGATGGTTGGACTGTCCTACATGTGGTGATCCCTCAGCCCTCAAGGAGTTTCTGAGAAACACAAACTATGTGGGTATTCATTCCATCTTACTCTCAGGCCCTGAGTAGTAACTAATAGCAACTGCAATAGTAGACATTAAGAGCTAATACCGAGCTGAGGGTGTAGCTCAGTTCCTAGAATGCTTTCCCGGCATCAGAAGACCCTGGGTTTGACTTCCAGCACTGCATAAGATCTGGTTTGGTGGTGCACATCTGTGACCCCAGCACTTGATAGAGGCAGAAACAGCAGATATTTCAAGGTCATCCTGAACTAAATAAGGAGTTCAAGGCCAGTCTGGGATACATGGGACCAGTTTTATTTTGTTGATTTATTTTTACTTTATATGTATGAGTGTTATGCCAGCATTATGTAAGTGCACCCGTGTCATTCTGTGCCTGAAAAGGACAGAAGAGGGCATTGGATCCTCTGTAACTGGAGTTAGGAATGGTTGTTAGCCACCATGCAGGTGCTGGGGTTCAAATCCAGGTCCTCTGTAAAAGCAGCCAGTGAGCCATCTCTCCAGCCCCTGGGACCCTTTCTAAAGAGAAAAAAAATAAGGACTGGAGAGATAGCTCAGTCATTAAAGTGGTTGCCATGCAAACAAGCATAAGGCCCTAAATTCAACCCCCAAAACCCACACTAAAGAGATCTCAACATGATAGTGTGTACTTATAAACCCCAGTGCTAGGGAGGCAGATCCCTGGGGCTCACCAGTCAGCCAGCAAGCCTAACCTAATCCTCAAGTTCCAGGCCAAATGAGAGAGCCTATCTAAAAAAGAAAAAAAAAAAATAAGTAGAGGGCTCTTGAGAAACAATACCAAGGTTGACCTCAAACTACCACATGCACATACATACATGTAAACCCACACAAACACACCTAAGCATAGAGACAGACAGACATAAGAAAGAAGGAAAGAAATGAAGAATAAAGAAGTAAAATAAAGAAAAAGGGAGGGAGGAAAAAAGAAGGGAAGAAATGAGATAAAGAAGTAAATTTGGAGGGGCTGGAGAGATGGCTCAGCAGTTAAGAGCACTGGCTGCTCTTGCAGAGGATCTAGGCCCAGGCATTGCACGACATGGGTGCACCTACCTACATGCAGGCAATACCCTCATACACATAAAATAAAAACATAATTAAATATATATATTGTCTTTTTGTTGGTTGTTTTTTAACAGGGTGTCTCTAGTCACAGCCCACCTGGAAGTCACAATCTCATAGAGATCCACCTGCTTCTGCCTCCCAAAGGCTGGGATTAAAGGCACGCTACCACAGCTGGCAAATATATATATATTTTTAAAAGTAAAATTTTTTTGCTGGCCATGGTGGCATGCACTTTTAATCCCAGCACTCGGGAGGCATAGACAGGCAGATTTCTGTGAGTTTGAGGCCAGTCTGGTTTGCTAGTGATTTCCAGGCCAGCTAAGGCTACAGAGTGAGACCCTGTCTCAAAAACACACACCCCCCCAAAAAAAAGAAGTGGGTTTTTTTTGTCTTTTTTGAGACAGGGTCTCCCTGTAGCCCCAGCTGTCCTAGAACTCACTATGTCATGTGTGTCACCCGTGTCATGTGTGCAAGGCCCACAGAAGTAAGAAGAGGGCATTGGATCCCCTGGAACTGGAGTTACAGATAGTTGTTAGCTGCCATACGGGTGCTAGGAATGAACCCAGGTTCTCTGCAGGACCAGCCAGTGTTCTTAACCACTGAGCCGTCTCTCCAGCCCCACTTTCTTTGGTATTTTACATTTCTGTCTTCTTTTAAAGGCAGGATCTCATTCTATACCTAAGCTAGCCTGGAATTCAATATGTAGTCCACAGGATGGAGAGAGACAGCTCAGTGGTTAAGAGCACTTGCTGCTCTTCAAAGGACCTGAGTTTGATGACCAGTACCCATGTCAAGCAGCTCACTGCTCACAGTTCACAACTGTTAACTCCAGCTCTATGGGATATAGCATCCTCTTCTGGCCTCTGAGCATCCCCAAACATGTGGTTTATATTCAAATGGAATAAATCTTCTAAAAAAATAGTCCTTATTCACCTCAAACTCTTGGAAATCCTGCTGCACTCTCCCAACTATCGGAATTATAGGCATAAGCCATAAGGACAGGATTGGTTTTCTCACCTTAGTGGAAGCAAATTCAATACCTTTACAAAACCCACTTCTGGGCTGGGCCTGGTAGCACATGCCTTTAATCCCAGCACCCGGGAGGCAGAGGCAGGCAGATCTCTGTGAGTTCAAGGCCTGCCTGGTCTACATAGTGAGTTCCAAGACAGCTGGGGCTACAGGGAGACCCTGTCTCAAAAAGACCAAAAAATAATATGAAAATAAATAAATAAATAAATAAATAAATAAATAGGCTGGAGAGATGGCTCAGAGTTTACGAACACTGACTGCTCTTGGAAGACCTGGGTTCGAATCCCAGCAACCACATTGCAGCTAATAACTGTCCATAACTCCAGTTCCAGGGAATCCAACAGTCTCGTCTGTCCTCCATGGGCATTGCATGACATGGGTGCACTTACCTACATGCAGGAAATACATGCATACACGTAAAATTAAAAAAAAATAATAAAATATATAAAATAAAATAAAACAAAAAGTCAGAAATGCAAAATATAATAAATTCTGATTTGGGTTTAAATGGAATATATAAACGGAAATGTATGTTGGGGTGAAGTTGGAGGTGTGGAGGTCAGAGGTCAGTCTCAGGTGTTATTTCTCAGGAGCTGGCCACCTTTTTTTTTTTTTTTTTTTTTTTTGTAGATGAGGACTCTGGGAACCCACCAAGTAGGCTACACTGGCTGACCAAGGAACCCCAGGGATCCACCTGTCTTTACCTCCCTCTCCCAGAACTGAACCCAAGTCCTCATACATACTAAAGTACACTGAGCTAATATACCAGCCTCTCCATTTCTTAAAGAAGCTCATCTTTAAGTGTATCTCCCCATCAGTTGTAGGATTCACAGAGAAAGTGCACCCAAGGGTTCCTTGTGAAGGCAGAAAGTTTTGTTTCTGTAAATTCCTGTGTAGGGATTTACTTTAGAGGAACAGGGAAATTTGAAGCTTGGTCTCAGACAAGCTGGATTTCAACTCAAACACTGTCACAAAAAATAATTTTATTGAACTGAAGGGACCCTGCTGGTGCCACAATGGGCTGAGAATAAAGGAACCTGGGAGCCCCAGGCAGGGGAGGGAGAGGTTTGCTGGACTTTCTCCATAGTGTTCTTGTTCCAGCTTGCGGGGCTCCCTTTTTTCTACCCAAGAAGGGACTTTAGATGATTGAGTTCAGGATGTGATGTTCAAAGTACCTGCTCCTTCCTCAGGCTCCTTGTTTGGGACTAATTTTCACAAAATCATGCTCCTGGTTGAACACAGCTCAGGCAGAACAGCCAAGGTTCTATTTCCAGAGGAGGTCAATGAGGGTCACTGCAAAAGAGGACTTAGCTGAGGCAGCTAAAGACCCATCCTCTTGACAGAGTTGTTCAAGCAAACTGCTTCTGTGGGGACATCATCTTGCCACTGTGCTTCAGTTTCAGGCAAGGAATCTTTGCACTAGAACATCCTAGATCTTGGTCTGACTCTTTCTGAATTCGACATCTCTTGGAAGCTTGCCTGGGCATTGGCTTCTCTTCTCTCGCCTTTGCAGGGGTGTCAAGGGGAGCATCCCCATAGACTCGGTAGCCTCCAACCAAGCAATATGTCTCCCCATGCCAGGACATCTGGGCTTGTGTATGACCTTTGTAGAGGACATGGTAGTATCCAAGGGGAGAAGGAGCCGTGGGAGGTGCTAGTGCTACAAAGAAAACCACAACAGAGCAGTTAGTTCTGCTTTATACTGTGATGCTGAGACCTTCTTCTCACATTCCTTCCTGTTTCTGAAGCTGTCCTATTAGCTCCTTGGAGAGATGATTCTATAAAAGTACTTGGCTTCTGGGAAACTAATAATAGTAGGAGGAGACCAAGCATATGTGTTGTCCATTTCCAGAGAGAATAAAAAAGCCTTAAATAGCTAGGGGGAGGGGCAGCACTGGAGACATGGTTCACCAGTTGAGAGCACTGAATGTTCTTGCAGAGGACCCAGGTTCAGTTCCTAGCACTCACAAAGAGGCTAACAACTATTGTACCAAGGGATCTTCTGGCCTCTGCAGGTATTGCACAATATAAGTGTACTTAAATGTATTTAGGCAAAACCCTCATTCACATAAAACAAAAAATAATAATTTTTAAAAGATAACTGCGTCAGGCGTGGTAGTGCACGCCTTTAATCCCAGCACTCAGGAGGCAGAGGAAGGCGGATCTCTGTGAGTTCAAGGCCAGCCTGGTCCACATAGTGAGTTCCAGGACAGCTGGGGCTACAGGGAGACCCCATCTCAAAAAGACCAAAAAAGAAAAGATAACTGCAATTGAGACCCTCTCAGTTTCTCATTTCCACAAATAAAGATTCTAAAGGTCTGCCATTTCTGAAATTTAATGAGTATGTTTGCCAATTTAAAAAAAGCTATGTAACATAAATTGGTTAAGAATGGGGGTGCTGGAGAGATGGCTTAGCAGTTAAGAGCACTGGCTGTTCTTGAAGAAGACCCAGGTTCAAATCCCAGCACCTACGTGGTGGCTAACCACCCTCCTTAACTCCAGTTCCAGGGGATCTGATGCCCTCTTCTGTCCTCTGTAGTCACTGCATGACAGGGGTGCACTTACATACATGCAGGTATAACACCCATAGACATAAAAATAAATATTTTTTTTTTAAAAAAGAACCCTTCCCACCCCAGTAGCTCCTCTTAGGACCCACTCATTCATAACACCTGAACTCCAGTCCAGTTTTGTCTAGATTTTCCAATTTTTTTTTTACTTTTGTTTGTTTGAGATAGGGTCTCTCTGAGGCTCCAGCTGGCCTGGAACTCACTATGGAAACCAGGATGGACACGATCTCACAGAGATCTACTGCTTTCCAAGTTCTGGGACTAACAGTATATATCACCACACCTAACTTCTTTTTTTTGGGGGGGGGAGACAAGGTCTTAATACAGTTAAGGCTATAGCTGCAATTAGCTTTGAACTCCTGTGTGTGTGTGCATGTATATGTGTTTATGTTGTATGCAAAGGTATGCTTATGGGTTTATGTGCCTGTTTGTGACAGGTACAGAGGCCAGAAGAGGACATCCAGTGTCCTTCCCTATCACTGTCCACCTTAGTCCTTAAAGCATAGTCTCTACTTAAACCTGGAGCTTGCCTTTTTCTGCTAGGCTAGCAACCAGCAAGCCCCAGCAAATATCCTTGTTTCTTGCCCTCACAGCACTGGGGTTACAGGTGTTGCCAAGACCATGCTGAGCTTATTACCTGGAATCAGACCTCAGATCCTCATGGTTGTAGAACAAACCCTTTTAACCCGGAGCCATCATACTACCTACCATCCCCCAACTACTTTTTGAGATAGAATCTAACTTTGTTGTCCAGACTGGCCTCCAATTCCTGGGCTCAAGTAATCTTGCTGCCAGGTGGATCTTTGAGAGTTCCAGGCCAGCCTGGTCTACATAGTGAGCTCCAGGACAGCTGGGGCTACAGGGAGACCCTGACTCAAAAAGAAAAAAAAAACTTGAACGTTAGCTGGGTGCGGTGGTGTACACCTTTAGTCCCAGCACTTGGGAGGCAGAGGCAGGTGGATCCCTGTGAGTTTGAGGCCAGCCTGGTCTACATAGTGAGTTCCAGGCCAGCTGGGGATACATGAAGACCCTGTCCCAAAAAGACAAAAAAATATAAATAAAAGAAAAATGAAAGTCTAGAAGAATTTTAAATCCAGGCATAGGAGGTATATGCCTTTAATCCCAGCACTCAGGAGGCAGAGGCTGTCAGATCTCTGTGACATTGGGGCCGGCCTGGTCTATATAGTCAGTTCCAGACCTGCTAGACCTTGTCTCAAAAAGATTAAAAAAATTAAAGGGAGCACTTTATGTCCCAAAGAGGCTAAATAGATAAAGAGTAGAAGCTTTCTAAATAAACACTTGCCCAAAGATAACATGATATGGCTTTGCCCTTAGTTTTGAACAAGAATTGTTGCTCTCTGAGCAAATACCAGGCCATTTTTTCTACTCATGGCTAGAGAAGTTCTGAGGTGTTGGAAGGCATGCCTAAAAGAAATATACTGCAACCCAATGAGGTTATGTGCATCCCAAGGGCTCTTGTACAGATTCCTAGTCAAGCCCTACCTGAATAACTGCTTTCACAAGGGACAGAGGACAAGTTAGAGTTAATGTAGAAGATTCGATCCGTCATTCTCTCTCAGACAACTAAACAAAATTGTATCTCGAAGAGAAAAGATAGGAAAGTTTATCCAAGGAATCCAAGTTTCTGTAGTTACACTACCATGGAAACTGGGGACTGTGATGTTATCACTCTCTAGTGAGGTCACTTATGGAACCTATGACTTGAGGGATAGGTGTTAGTCAGGGCCTTGGTGTTTAGGGAAGAAAGTGGGGTAAAGGCAAAGAGGAACCCTGCCAGGGCTCTCCCACCTGCCCACCTTCCAATATCCTACTTAAGTAGCTACACTCTGTGGAGCATCTCTGGGTGGGCACAGCCCCAGTGACCACAGGAGGGCACAAGAAACCAAAATTCTGAGATTGGTCAGAGTGAAGATTAATCTGAGATGGCTAGATTGTACCTCCATGACTCTAAGCAATAGTTGGAGAGACAGAAATTCAGGTGGACCAGAGGACGGGGGAAGGTCCTTGGAAATGGGCCTGAAGGATATGTGAGATCAGGACAGGTGTAGAGGACTTACAGTTGGCAGAAATAAAAGCTAATAGGCTTTTCTAGACTTTGTTCTTTGTTTCATCCCAAGAATAAATTCACAGAATCCTCATCTTTTTTTTTTTTTTTTTTTTTTTTTTTTTTTTTTTACTGTAGTCAGCTATCCTGGAACTCACTACGTAGACCAGGCTGGCCTTAAACTCATAGAGATCTGCCTGCCTCTGCCTCCCAAGTGCTGAATCCTCATCTTTTTATTTATTTATTTATTTATTTATTTATTTATGTATTTATTTATTTTTGGTCTTTTTGAAACAGTGTCTCCCTGTAGCCCCAGCTGGTCTTGAACTCACAGAGATTCGTCTGCCTCTGCCTCTGCCTCTCAAGTGCTGGGACTACAGGCATATGCCACCACTCCCGGCTCCTTATCTTTTTATAATTAAAGTCTCAAGAAAAGCTGGGAGTGTTAGCTCATGCTTTTAATCCCAGCACAGAGGCAAGTGGATCTCTATGAGATCAAGGCCAGTCTGGTCTACATAGTGAGTTCCAGGCCAGTTGAAGTTACAGGGAGACCCTGTCTCAAACAAACAAACAAGTCTCAAGAAAACCTAAGAGGTGGGTCGGGGATGTAGCTCAGTTTATAGAGTGTTCACCTGGCATACATGAAGCCCTGGTTCCATCCCAGAACCACATGAACTGTGGGGAGCACACTCTTCAAATTCTTTCATTTGGAAGATGGAGGCAGGATTAGAAGTTCAAGGTCATTCTTGGCTTCATATCTAGTTTAAGGCCAGCCTGTGCTACATTAGACCCTGTCTCAAAGCAACAAAAAGAAAAAACCAAAATAATTAAGAGGTGCCAGGTCTGATGGCATACAGCTATAATACCAGCACTTAGAAAATGACACAGGGAAGGCTGGAGAGATGGCTCAGCAGCTAAGAACACTGGCTGTTCTTGCAGAAGACCCAGGTTCGCATCCTAGTACCTACACAGCAGCTAACAACTGTCCATAACTCCAGTTCCAGGGGATCTAACAGCCTCTTCTGTCCTCCCTGGCATTGCATGACACGGGTGCATAAAAATAATAAATAAAATATTTAAAAAGAAGAAAGCTGGGTGTGGTGGCGCACGCCTTTAATCCCAGCAGTTGGGAGGCAGAGCCAGGCGAATCTCTGAGTTCAAGGCCATCCTGGTCTACACAGAGAGTTCCAGGACAGCTGGGGCTACAAGAAGACCCTGTCTCAAAAAGACAAAACAAAAACAAAACCATATTAAAAAAGGGACTCCATGTTTACCATTACATGGATGACATCCTTGCCTGATATGAACCCCTGCTACCTTTATCAGACCTCAGGGATCAATTAATATGCTCCCTTGAGGCCTATGGCTTTAAAATCACTTCTACAAAGATTCAGCTCATCCCACCCGTAAAATTTCTAGGCACTGAAAAAGAAGAAGAAGAAGAAGAAGAAGAAGAAGAAGAAGAAGAAGAAGAAGAAGAAGAAGAAGAAGAAGAAGAAGAAGAAGAAGAAGAAGAAAAGAAAGTGACCCAAGGGCAGGGACTAGCAAGATGGCTCAGTGAGTAAATTTCTTGCTTTCAAACCTAAAGACCTGAGTTCAATCCCTAGGATGGTGGAAGGACAGAAGCAATTCCAGAACACTGTCCTTTGACTTCCACAAGCATGCCAGGACATGAAAGTGTACACTACACACACATACACACACACACACACACACACACAAATAAAGATAATAATTTGTGTGTGTGTGTCTTTTTGAGACAGGGTCTCTCTGTAGCCACAGCTATCCTGGAACTCACTATGTAGACCAGGCTGGCCTCAAACTCACAAAGATCCACCAGCCTCTGCCTCCCAAGTGCTGGGATTAAAGGTGTGCGCTACCAAGCCCGACTAAAGATAATAATTTTTTAAAAATGTAGAAGGATCAAGAGTGTGAGGCCAGCCTGGGTTACATAGTAAGACCCTTCTCAAAAAACAAAACTAAACTGGGTGTGATGGTGTGGACCTTTAATCCCAGCAGGTGGTAGCAGAGCCAGACAGATTTCTGTGAGTTTGAGGCTAGCCTGGTTTCCACAGAAAGTTCCAGGCCAGCCAGGACTACATACAAAACCAAACAAAAACAAACAAACAAACAAACCCTAAGAGTCTGCTTAGTGGGTAAAGGTACTTGTCACCAAGCCTGAAGACCTAAGTTCTGTCCCAAGATCCAAATGGTAGAAGCCGGGAACCAACTCCTGCAAGTTGTTCTCTGACTTTCACAAGCACACTGTGGCAAAGATGTCCCTTATCCCCACCCCCGCAACCCCTCATCCCGCCACTTTGCTCCCACACAAATAAGTAAATGTGACTTTTTTTTTTTTTTTTTTTTTTTTTTTTTTTTGAATGGTCTCCCTATACCCCAGCTGGCCTGGAACTCGCTATATAGACCAGGCTGAACTTGAACTCACAGAGATTTGCCTGCCTCTGCCTCCCTAGTGATTAAAGGCATGCACCACCATGCTTGGCTGCTTTTTTTTTTTTTTTTTCCAGTCTTTTTTTGAAACAGGGTCTCCCTGTAGCTCCAGCTGTCCTGGAACTCACTATGTAGACCAGGGTGGCCTCAAACTCACAGAGATCCGCCTGCCTCTGCCTCCCTAGTTCTGGGATTAAAGGCCTGCATTACCACACCTGGCTGTTTTTGTTTAAGTCTCTATCTGGGGACTGGAGAGATGGCTCAGCATTAAGAGCACTGGCTGCTCTTATAGAGGACCTGGGTTCAGCTCCCAGCATCCACATGGCAGGGGATCCAATGCCCTCTTCTGGCCTCCTCGGTCATTACATGATACGGGTGCACTTACATACATGCAGGCAATGCACTCATACACATAAAGTTTTAAAAAAGAAGAGTCTCGCTGGGCATGGTGGAGCACTCCTTTAATCCCAGCACTCGGGAGGCAGAGGCAGGCAGATCTCTGTGAGTTCAAGACCAGCCTGGTCTACATAGTGAGTTCCAGGTCAGCTGGGGCTACAGAGAGACCCTATCTCAAAAAGACCAAAGGAAGAAAAAAAAAGGAAGAGTCTCCTTCTCTGGGCCAGACTGACATGATACTTGCTATGAATCCTAGGCTGGCCTCAAACTTGCTGCAATTCTCAGTTTCCCTGGGGCAGGGATTACAAGTGTGTGTCTCCATGCCAGGCTTGACAAAACATCTTTATTAACCTAAACTATCATATTCAAATTTCCATGATTGCTCGATTTTCACAATTGATTATCTGAAATTTAGTGTAGAAAAGACATTCCCTATCACATGCCATTGTCATGGCTTCACCTGTAGGTAGTTTTCTCTTTTTATTTCCTTGCAATTTATTTGTTGAAAATAAAAATACTGGAACTGGAGAGATGGCTTAGCGGTTGAGTACTGGCTGCTCTTGCCAAGGACCCAAGTCCAGTTTTCAGCACCCACATGGCAGCTAACAACTGTCTCTAATTCCAGTTCCAGGGGAATCCAACACTTTCTTCTGACCTTTGTGGGCATTGCATGACATGGGTACACTTACACACATGTAGCCAATACACTCATGCACATAAAATTTAAAAATAATTAAAAATTAAAATAATAAAATAATAATATAATTAAAAATAATAAAAAATTAAAATAATAAAAATTTAAAAATAACAGTCCTTGGCATTTTCCATGTTTTTGAGTTTGCTAATTATATCCTATGGTGTCATTTAACATGTTCCTCTGCTCCTAATTTTTCCTATAAACTCACAATTGTGGGAAGTTGTTATTTACATGTGTATTTAGAGATAGGGTATCTGTGTATTACCCAGCCTGTCCTACAACTGTGGCTTAAGCAATCCCCTTGCCTCAGCCTCTTGAGTACCTTGGTACTTCAGGCATGCATCATTATAGTCAGCTACAGAAAGCTTTTAGAACTACATATGTGGGACTGGAGAGATGGCTCAGGAGCTAACGGGACTGGCTGCTTTTGCAGAGGAAGTAGGTTCCATTCCTAGCACCCCTCTTTTGTCCTCCAATGGCATTGCATGCACGTGGTGCACCTCGATAAATACAGGCAAAACACTCATACACATAAAATCTAAGGCGCTAGAGAGATGGTTCAGCTGTTAAGAGCACTAGCTGCTCTTGCAGAGAATCTGGATTCAGTTCCCAGCACCCACATGGAGGCTAACAACTGTCTGTAACTCCAGTTCCAGGGGAATCCAACGCCCTCTTCTGACCTCCATGGGCATTGCATGACAGTGGCGCACTTACATATATGCAAGTAATATACTTTAACATATAAAATAAAAATTTTTGCCAGGCGTGGTGGCGCACACCTTTAATCCCAGCAGTCGGGAGGCAGAGGCACGTGGGTCTGTGAAATCAAGGTCAGCCTGGTCTATGAAGTTAAGTTCCAGGCCAACTAGGGCTACAGGGACCCTGTCTCAGAACGTCCCCACACCCACACCCACACCCACGCCCACACCAATAAATATAATTTTTAATTTTTTTTTCAAAAGATAAGTAAATGAGCTGTGTATTTCCAGGCCTTTGTCCTACAAATGTTTCGTTGTATTTGTGTGGGTGCAGGGGAATCTCTATTTTATAAGTTTTAATTTATTTTTATTAATGTGTGAGAGTTTTGCCTGCATGTATATAAGTGCACCTGTGTCATGCAATACCTGTGGAGGCCAGAAAAAGATGTTTGGTCCCCTGGAACTAGAGTTACAGACAGTGGTTAGCTTCCATGACCTTGAACTCATGATTCTCCTGCCTCCACCTCCAGTGATCTGGAATTACAGATTAATAGTGCTTTCTATTCATTTCACCTGTTCTGCCTTCTTGTCTTCTTTTGGAGGCATGCAGTAATAGTGAATTAGCCTAAATCTTTCAAATCCTTCCAAGACAAATGTCAGTTGGAGTCCATTTAAGAAAAGAGAGATTGCTCTTAGTATTTAAAAATGGAGGAACACCAAGTGTGGTGGCACATGCTTTTAATCCCAGCACTTGGGAGGCAAAGACAGTAGGTTCCCTGTAAGTTTGAGACCACCCTGGTCTACATGTGAGTTCCAGGCCAGCCAGGGCTACATAGTAACACCCTGTCTCAAAAATACAAATAAATAATAGAGTCAGTGAGATGGCTCAGCTGGTAAAGGTGCTTGCCTCCAAGCTTGACGACCAGAGTTCAATTCCATATGGTCAAAGGAGCAAACCAACTCCTGAAAGGTGTCATCTGAACTCTACATGAGTACCATGGCACAATAATGTACATACACACACACAAATTAATTTAAAATATATATATATATATATATTTAAGATAGGGACTTGGGGACTGGAGAGTTGTCTCAGTGGTTAAGAGCACCCGCTGCTCTTACCTGCTGTTCTATTTCCAGAACCCACATGGTGGCTAACAACTGTCCATAACTCCAGTTCCAGGGGAATCCAACACCCTTGTCTGACTCTGAGGGCATTGCACGACACAAGTGCACTTATACACATGCAGGCAATACACTCATATACATAAAAATAAAAATAATAAAGCCGGTGTGGTGGCGCATGACTTTAATCCCAGCACTCGGGAGGCAGAGGCAGGCAGATCTCTGAGTTCAAGGCCAGCCTGGTCTACATAGTGAGTTCCAGGACAGCTGGGGCTACAGGGAGACCCTGTCTCAAAAAGACCAAAAAATAATAATAATAATATAATAAATAAGTAAATAAATAAAAAGAGGGCTGGACAGATGGCTCAGCATTAAGGGTAGTGACTGCTTTTGCAGAGGCACTGGGTTCAAATCCCAATACCCACCATGGAGGTCAACAACTGTCCTTAACTCCAGTTCCAGGCGATCTGATACCCTCTTCTGACCCCCATAGGCATTGTACAACATAGGTATACTTACATACATGCAGGCAAAACACTTATAGAGATAAAATAATAATGATAAATTAATTATTTAAAAATAATAAAATAAGCCAGGCGTGGTGGCACACGCCTTTAATCCCAGCACTTGAGAGGCAGAGGCAGGCGGATCTTGGTGAGGTCAAGGGCAGCCTGGTCTACATAGTGAGTTCCAGGACAGCTGGGGCTACAGGGAGACCCTGTCTCAAAAAGACCAAAATAACAATAATAATAATAATAAAAATGGGGAGGATTGGTTATATAGGTATTGGAAAGGCACAAAGGTGACATTGAAGTAAACTAAAATGATATTTCAGGAAGCTACCTGCCCCTCCCCAAAGTACAGGAACAAAGAAGGTGACATGCTAGTAGAAACTAAAAACTTAGAGAAGGGGGTGATGCTGGGGTTCCAATATTCTCTTGTTGATTTGTTTGTTTTTCATTATTATTTTAAATTTCGGGGGACAGGAGAGATGGCTCAACAGTTGAGAACACTGGCTGCTCTTTCAGAGAGCAGAGGTTTGAGTCCCAGCACCTACATGACAGGTAATAACCATCCTAACTCCAGTTCAAGGGGATCTGATGCCCTCTTCTGACCTCCACAGGCATTGCACAACACAAGTGTACATAGGTATATGCAAGCAATGCACTCATTCACATTAAATAAAAAATAATATAGGAGGCTGGAGAGATGGCTCAGCGGTTAAGAACATTGGCTATTCTTGCAGAAGACCCAGGTTCAAATCCCAGCACCCATATGGAAGCTAACAACTGTCTGTAACTCCAGTTCCAGGGCATCCGACGGCTGTTTCTGTCCTCTGTGGGCATTGCACGACTCAGGTGCACTTACCTACATACAGGCAATACACACATACACAGAAAATAAAAAATAAAAATTAATAAATAAGCCGGGTTTGGTGGCACACGCCTTTAATCCCAGCACTTGGGAGGCAGAGGCAGGTGGATCTTGGTGAGTTCAAGGCCAGCCTGGTCTACATAATGAGTTCCCGGACAAAATATTTAAAATATATATAAATTAATTTAAAAATATTATTTTGTCTTTGTCCTTTTTGGAAACAGCCTTGCTATGTAGCCTAGCTGTCCTCAGACTTGTGGCAATCATCCTGCCTCAACCTCCTGAGTATTAGGATTTCAGGAGTGTGCCACCACATCCATCTTATGAGGCTCCAATCCTGCCCTTCAGGTGGAGATGTTCTGAATGAGGGTGCCAAGGCTGGTCTGTTACACCAAAAGAAACTGGCAAGTGGAAACCAACTGCCTCTACTGATGGTGATGAGAGGAATAGGAGCAACAGGAAAGACGTCCGTCCCTCTTTCCTCCTTCTGCCAGTCTCTCTCTCTCTAGTGTAAGCGACCTGTTGGCAAGGAATCTAAGCAATGCAATTTCAAGAGTTCTAGCCCCAACATCATTCAGCAGAGATGAGGCAGCTCCACCTGGAGTTAAGAAGCAATTACTTAGTAATCATGATTTACTATTTATTTTTTGTGTATGTAGATCAGAGGACAACCACTGAGTCATCTCTCCAGCCCCAGAATAGTAGTATTAAGCTCTCCCCTATGACCTGTAACCGGTCTAGCCTCAGTTTCCTAAGTCTGATATCAAGGTCAGATAGGGCCAGGCATGGTGGCACATGCCTTTAATCCCAGCACTGGGGAGACAGAGGCAGGCAGGTGGATCCCTGTGGGTTCAAGGCCAGCCTGGTCTACATAGTGAGCTCCAGGCCAGTTGGAGCTACAGAAAGACCCTGTCTCAAAAAAAGACCAAAAAAAAAAAAAAAGAAATCAATGTCAGATACCTTCCATATCCTGTGAAGCAGGCCTTAAATCCAGTTAGAAAGTGCCTGGTTACACCCATAACATTTGTGCCACTATTGCACCAGTGGCCAAATGTTATAGCTTGTAGGATTGACAGCTGGGTGAGGTTAATGATTAATTTTCTCTTTCAGGTAGCATGTATAGCACCTTCCAGCACTATGAAAGCTAGTCAATAGAAATGAGGCTTTGGTTTTTTGTTTTGTTATTTTATTTTGTTTTGTTTCATTTTTTGAGACAAGGTCTCATAGCCCTATCAGGCCTGGAACTCTGGAACTCACTATGTAGATTAGGCTGGTCTTGAACTCAGAGATCCACCTGCCTCTGCCTCCTGGAACTAAATGTGTGTGCTGCCACACCTGCCGCAAGTTTTAGCTTTTCCACACTGATGTCCATAGTGGTTGCACCAGTTTGTCCTCCCTGCAGCATGGATAAAAGTTCCTCTTTCGCCACATCCTCATCAGCATGTGAGAGGACAACTCTTGAGAGGCAGTTCTTACCTTCCACCTTGCTGAGGCAGACTCTCTTGTTTCTGCTGCTGTGCTAAATACTCCATGCTAGCTAGCCTGAGAGTTTTCCAGAGATTCTCCTATGTCTGCTTCCCATTTTCCTTTGTGAGAGTTGAGATTACAGCATCTGGCTTTTTTTGGGAGGGAAGGAGTTGAGATGATCTCCCTTTAGCCCCTGGCGGCTTGGAACGCGTGCTTTGTAGACCAGGCTGACCTTGATCTCACAGAGATTTACCTCCTTCTGCCTCCCAAGAGCTGGGATTAAAGGTGTGTGCCACCATGCCAAGCTGTGTTTTTTGTTGTTGTTGTTTTGTTTCTTTTGCTTTTGTTTTTATAACGTGGATTTTGAGGCTCAAACTCAGGTTATTAGGCTTGCAAGGCAAGTATTTTTGCCCTCCCAGTCATCTTGCCAACCTTCATTTTCTTTTTGAATAAAGTAGGAATTTATTAAGAAACAATTTTAATATATATCCAGGAAGAGGTGTTAAAGGAGAGAGAGGGGATGCTTAGGAAAATACAGTACATACTCAACTGCAGATGAGGATTTCTCAAAAGAGAATTATACTTTTTTTGGTTTGTTTGTTGGGTTGAGACAGTCTTACTCTATAGTCAGGCGAACCTGGAATTTACTATGTAGCCCAGGCTGGCCTTGAATTCTCTGTAATCTTCAAATCTCAGACTCCCAAGTGTGAGCCTGGTTTCTTTCTCTCTCCCCCCACTCCTCCCCCCGATGCAGGGTATTGCTATATAGCCCAGGCTGGCTTCAAACTCGAAGTCCTCCTGTCTTAGCCTCCCCACTGCTGGGATTACACACCCAACTAGGGAATCTTCTGTCCATCAGTGGTAACCAACACCTCTAACCTCCACTCTTCCCTAGACCCCTGGGTAAGAATGACTTGAGGTCAGGAGTTCCAGGCCAGCTTAGAATATTTGCCTCCTTTGACGGCAGGGCACATGTGGGCAGCTAAACCCATATATATGCCCAGCTAGGGGTAAGATTAGGATGATTCCTGGGCTCCTGCCTGTGAGTTCCCCAGTAGGCTCCTTCCATTGCTGATCCATTCAGCTAGTGTCAGGTAGGAGCTAAGGCTAGATGCGTGCTGTGAGCAGAGGCCCGCCAGGCCTAAGGGGGCGCCCTCATCTTTGGAGAGCGGAAGGACGGTGGTGCCCTCTAGCGACTGCGCTTTGAGGCGTGGAAGATTCCAGGGCGTCCGTTGCAGAGTGGTGTGACTGGAAGCCCTTCCAGGCGAGGCCGTGACTTGGGTCCTAGGTCTGGGCTGGACGGTCCTATCCCCCATCCTTCTCGGCCAGCGCCCTGCCTGTTCTTCTCAGGCTCTTGTGAACATCACCCCGCACAACATGCCACCCGTGGGCCTTGCTCACCGCGCGCTGTGTCCCCGGCTGGATTCGCTGTCCCAGCAGCTTGTGGCGCTGTTGCTGCTGCTGCTGGTGTCTCCGTGGGTAGACTGTACCCACATCACTCAGAGCACCCCCAGCAACCTGACCACTCCTGGTATTCCCAATGCCGCCACCCGCGGCACTCCCAGTGACCCCCACCTGCGAGAGCGGGTGCGGACCCTGATGCGAGACTTCCCACTTGTGGACGGGTGCGTGACTGTGGCGTGGGGGTGATAAGGATTGAGCTTACCCCTGGGCCACTGAGGAGGCCGCTTCACCCCTTCCCCGGATCCCTCTCTCTTGTCTCACCCGTAGGTGCCCCCCACTTTTGCCCCGTCCCCCATTTTGCCCCACTGCTGATGGAACCCCCTTCCAACTGTGTATCAAGGGTCCATATATTAGTGTGACAAGGGGGCCTGGTGAGGTGAGGGAGGCCCAAGCTGATACTCTCTTCCTGACCTAGAGGCCATGGTCTCAATTCTCACCCCAGCCATAATGACCTGCCTCAGATCCTGATGGAACTTTTCCAGAGCAAGCTGGAGGATGTGAATCTGCGCAATTTCAGCCATGGCCAGACCAGCCTGGATAGGCTTAGAGATGGTCTTGTGGGTGCCCAGGTAACACAGGATCTACAGTACCAGAATGGCTGTTAGGAATGTTGGGGGACACAGAAACCTGGGTAGGCCAGGCTCTGAGTGACTAGGTACATGCAGTGCACCATCATGTGTGTACTAGGGAGCCATGGGGACCTTGGAGGCCAAGAGAGGTGGGCTGTATGAGTGCTCAGGTTCTATGGAAATGCATAGGAAACCGCTTGTGAGTGTGGGGTTTGCTGGAACCACAAAGACTATGGGAACCTTGTTTGGGGCATTTACACAGGATATGGTCAAACAGGAGGTAATGTGTCATGAGTTCAGTTTGTTCATTGCAAGATTAATAGTTGTAAGGGTACCATGAGGAGTCACTGACTCAAATGTGGACTGTGGGCGGTGAGGCAGGAGTGGCAGGCGAACCTAGGGAGTTGGAGACCACCCTCATAGTGGACCTATGAATCTACCCCCAGTTCTGGTCAGCCCACATTCCATGCCAAACCCAGGACCACGACGCTGTGAAGCTTGCCCTGGAACAGATTGACCTCATTCACCGCATGTGTGCTGCTTACCCTGAGTTGAAGCTTGTGACCTCAGCTCAAGGTGAGCTGGTGGATGGAAAAATAGTCTGGGATTCACTTCAGTGGTTCTGTCCTTGGGCTCTGGTCACCTGACTCCTCACCCTTTTCTAGGTCTGGACAGCACTCAGAAGCTGGCCTGCCTCATCGGCGTAGAGGGCGGCCACTCACTGGACACCAGCCTCTCTGTGCTTCGAAGTTTCTACCTGCTGGGAGTGCGCTACTTGACACTCACCTTCACCTGCAGCACACCCTGGTGAGGGCAGTGCCTGGCCAGGGTGGAATGGCGACAATGTGGTAGGGAAACTGCCCTCCCTAGAGCGGGCCTGACCATAATGGTCATAAAGTGGTCCACTGGGAAATGCTGAAGTCCTGGAAGGTCTCTTATACTTTCAGAAAGTAGCTAGCCCTGGTCCTCATCTGTTCTGGATATGGGATGGATAAATAAACAGAGCCCCCCTCCTCCCGATCACTGATAGCCAGACTATGGCCAGCTAAATTGCTTTCTCCTGCCTGTCCTACAGGGCAGAGAGTTCCACCAAATTCAGACACCAATTCTACACCAACATCAGTGGGTTGACAAGCTTCGGTGAGGTGAGGACTTTTATTCCATACCCTACCCCACCTGTTCCCTACAGATATGTGCACACACCTTTGTTCCATGACACCCTCTGTTCTCTCCCCAAACTCAATTGTGTCTGCAGAAAGTAGTGGAAGAAATGAACCGCCTGGGCATGATGATAGACTTGTCCCATGCCTCAGATACCTTGGCGAAGCGGATCCTGGAAGTGTCTCGGGCTCCTGTGATCTTCTCCCACTCAGGAGCTAGGGCCGTGTGTGACAATTTGCTGAATGTTCCTGATGATATCCTACAGCTTCTGGTGAGTAGCACTGTGGCCTCAAATCCAGGCCTAAGCTGTTTTGAGGGGCTGCCCAGCATGGTGGCATACACCTTTAATCCCAGCACTAGGGAGGCAGAGGCAGGCAGATCTCTGTGAGTTCAAGGCCAGCCTGGTCTACATAGTGAGTTCCCGGCCAGCTGGAGCCACAGGGAGATTCTGCCTAAAAAAAAAATTTTTTTTAAAGAGTTTTGAGGGGCTAGAGAGATGCCTCAGTGCTTAGGAGCACTGATTATTCTTGCAGAAGACCACCCAGAGCAACTAACAACTGTCTGTAACTCCAGTTCCAGGGGATCTGGTGCCCTCTTCTGTCCTCTGGGGGCACTGCATGACATGGGTGCACTTACACAAGCAGGCATAACATTCTTACATATAAAATAAAATAGGTAAATAACTTTAATTCCAGCACTTGGGAGGGAGAGGCGGGCAGATCTCTGTGAGTTCCAGGCCAGCTCTGGCTACAAGGAGACCCTGTCTCAAAAAGACCAAAAAAAAAAAAAGTAAATAAAAAAAATTTTACGGGCTGGAGAGATGGCTCAGCAGTTAAGAACACTGGTTGTTCTTACAGAAGACCCAGGTTCAAATCCCAG
>NW_008343085.1:61344-167562 GCF_000622305.1 Nannospalax galili
TTAATTAAAAAAAAAGAATTTTGAAGCTGGGTATAGTGGTACTTGCCTATAACCCCAAAACTTGAAGCTTCTCCTAATCCGACAAGCCAGGATGGATTGCTGTCCTTCAAGAGTCCCCACAGCAAGGGAAGTACACTGGCAGTTCCAGAGGCACTGGACCAAGTATTCCTTTGTCTATTCCTGTAGAAAAAGAATGGTGGCATTGTGATGGTGACGCTGTCCAAAGCTGGGTATAGTGGTACTTGCCTATAACCCCAAAACTTGAAGCTTCTCCTAATCCGACAAGCCAGGATGGATTGCTGTCCTTCAAGAGTCCCCACAGCAAGGGAAGTACACTGGCAGTTCCAGAGGCACTGGACCAAGTATTCCTTTGTCTATTCCTGTAGAAAAAGAATGGTGGCATTGTGATGGTGACGCTGTCCATGGGGGTGCTGCAGTGCAATCTGTTTGCTAATGTGTCCACTGTGACAGGTAAGTCCCACCTGAGCTGTGTAGCTTTGGCTTAGGCTGTGGCCACCAGGACACTTGGGATAGCTCCAGTAGCCTGGCACATGCTGGGCAATAGCTGTGCTTCCAACCACCCAGGGGCAGTAGACTGAGCTCTTCACAGGTACCCAGACCTGAGTCCACAGTCAGGGCTGATAGGTTTGATGCCTCTGCCTTGGTCTCATTTTTGTTCACAATCCTTGAACCACTTTCATTTTTCACAGCTCTAGGCAGGACAGGCAGAACTTCCTCGAGATTCTCAAGGGACCCAAATAAGGGAAAAATTCTAAACCAGCCTAATCCAGCACTGGTGTTCTGGTTGTTGCCAGGTTCAGACTCATGACAATCCATGAGCTCTGTGGATTAAGATGTCATGGCATGGAGTGCTGTGGGCAGGGTAACGGGCCAGGACTGAGTTTTCTCAGAATAGAGATGATTGCTAACTCTAATACCAACCTCCCGCTTCTAGATCATTTCAACCACATCAGAACAGTCATTGGCTCTGAGTACATTGGGATTGGTGGAAATTATGATGGATCTGGAAGGTAAGTGTTTCCCTTGGGCCCATTTTAGGCTGGAATGCAGAAGTAAGTATTTTGGTCTTAGTTCCCCATCCTTCAGTCTTCAACCACAGCTCTGTTCTTCCAGCCCACCTCACCTCTCCCCACTTCTAGGCCTTGTTTCCTAGGTTCTCACTGTCCTCCTGTGGCCTAGTGGACCTACTCCAGGTTTCCATACTAGCTAAGGGGTTCCTTCAGAGGAACCCAACTCATGCCCCATTTCCAGCCCAGAAGATCTGCTGTAGGCTATTTCCTTAGTTGGGTATAGCTACAGAAACTCAGTCTTCAGTAAGCTTCTAAAGTTGAATTCACTAGTCATATGTGTCTAGCGTTGATGGGACAGCCAGCCCTAGACTAGGATTAGGGCCAAGTTCTCATGTTGGGTGTCTACACAGGTTCCCTGAGGGGCTGAAGGATGTGTCCACATACCCAGTGCTGATAGAGGAATTGATCAGACTGGGCTGGAGTGAACAAGAACTTCAAGGAGTCCTTCGAGGAAACCTGCTACGTGTCTTCAGACAAGTAGAACAGGTACACAGGTTGCAGGGGTATGGATGGTGTCTTAGTTTGTTTCTTCATTGCTGTGACAAAACATTCCGACCACTGCCAACTTGGAGAAGAAAGGGTTTATTCAGCTTACATCTCCTGGGTTGCAGTTGCAGTTCATCAGGGAGCCCAAGGTAGGAACTCAGGGCAGGAACCTGGAAGCAGGAGCTGGAGCACAGGCCATGGAGGAACGCTGCTTACTGGCTTGCTCCCTTGGCCCCTGCTCAGCCTGCTTTCTTATGTAACACAGGCCCACCTGCCCAGGGGTGGCACTACCCATAGTGGGCTGGGCCCTCTCACATCACTCATCAAGAAGATGCCCTTCAGACATGGCCACAGGCCAGTCCAATAGAGGCAATTCCCCGATTGAGGATCCCTCAACCCAGGTGTGTCAAGTTGACACGAAAGCTATCCAGCACAGATGGGTTTTTCAGTTGTTTGAGCATGAGAGGCGGTTACTGTGGGGGTGTCTGACTGTTGATTCCCTCCTTCCAGGTGAGAGACGAAAGCAGTGGGCAGAGTCCTGTGGAGGTCAAGTTTCCAGACAGGCAGCTGAGTAGCACCTGCCACTCCCACCTCCTGCCTCAGCCAGAGGAAAAACACCACAGTACACACCTGAAGGTGACCAAGCCACCAATCAAGCAGATCTTTCGAAAGCACTCAAAAGCCTCTCCATCCCCCATTCCAGGCCTCCTAGCTGCTGTCACCTGCTCAGCCCTCATTCTCTGGTTCTGGTGACCTGGCCAGAGCTCACTGTGACAAAGTTGCACAAAGTCTCCCTCCTAGCTGCCCAGACCCCAGCATATACAGTAGGAATAAATATTTTAAATAGAGCCAAGTGTATATGTCCTTCCTTATAGTCCAAAGTATAGTCAGGTAGGCTTTTGGTTGGTGTAGCCTTGGTCCTTAGGAATGGAAGCAGCTCACCAAATCCTTGAAAGCTGGAGCCCACAGAACAGCATAAAGGAGTGAGATTAGTGCTGGCTTGTTGTGGACTGTGACACTGGGTGAGAACCCAGCCTCTTGGAAAGCTTACATTTTTTGTTTGCTTTAGGGTTTGTTTATTTTGTTTTAGAGGCTTGAGTCTCTCTATGTTGCCCTGGCTGGCTTGGATCTCCTGAGCTCCAATGATCCTCCTGCCTCTGCCATTCAGCTGCTAGAATTCCAGGCATGTGCCATCATGCCTAGCTTTCTGGCTTTCCCCCAGTACATATAAAATCAGTTTTGAGCTGTGTTTGATGGCTAAAGCCTATAAACTCAACACTCAGGAGGTAGAGGTAGGAAGATCATCCACAAAGTCAAGGCCAGCGCTGTTTATATGAGACCCAGGCCAGCCAAAGCTACATAGTGAGACCCTGTCAAAAAAAAGAAGAAGAAAAAGAAAGAAAGAGAGACAGAGAGAAAGAGAGAAAGAAAGAAAGAAAGAAAGAGAAAGAAAGAACACATTAATGAGTCTCCACAGTGAAGTATTCAATTATGAACAAAGAAAAAAAGAAAGGAGGCTGGAGAGATGGCTCAGTGGTTAAGAGCACTGACTGCTTTTGCAGAGGACCCGGGTTCAATTCCCAGCACCCACATGGCGGCTATGAACCATCCTTAACTCCAGTTCCAGGGGAATCTGAAGCCCTCTTCTGACTTCTGCAGCATTGCACGACACGGGTGCACTCACATACATGCAGGCAATACACTCATACACATAAAAAAAAAGAGGGGCTAGAGAGATGGCTCAGCAGTTAAGAACAATGGTTCTTCTTGTAGAAGACCTGGGTTTGAATCCCAGCACCCACATGGCAGCTAACAACTGTCTGTAACTCCAGTTCCTGGGGATCCAACAGCCTCTTCTGTCTTCTTCGGGCATTGCACGACATGGGTGCACTTACCTACATGCAGGCAATACACGCGTACACATAAAAATAATTTTAAAAAAATTTTTTTAGTCTTTTTTGAGACAGGGTCTCCCTGTACCCCAGCTGGCCTGGAACTCACTATGTAGACCAGGCTGGCCTTGAACTCACAGAGATCCACCTGCCTCTGCCTCCCGAGTGCTTGGATTAAAGGTGTGTGCCACCACGCCCAGCAAAAAAAAAAAAAAAAAAAAGCACGAAGATATGCCAGGTATAGTGGCTCACTTTTAGTCTCAGCACTCAGGAGGCAGAGGTAGGTAGATCTCTGTGAGACTGAGGCCAGCCTGGTCTACATATCAAGTTCCAGGTCAGCTGGGGCCACAGGGAGACCCTATCTCAAAGAACAAAACAAAAACCCAAAACCCACAAAGAACAATGCCAGGTATGGTGGCACACACCTTTAATTCCAACACTCAGGAGGCAGAGGCAAGTAGTCTAGCATGCCCTTAAACATCCTCCTGTCTCTGCCTCCTGATTGTTGGAATTGTAGGTAGCCTAATATGCCCTCCTTTTTCTACATTTTTATTTCATTTTCTGGAATTCCTATTAGATGTTAAGATCTCTAATTCTATTCTCTGTATCTTTTTTTTTCTATTCTTTTTTGTTTGATTATTTGAGACAGAGTCTCACTGTGTAACCCTGGCTGGCCTGAAGCTCTCTATGTAGACCAGGCTGACCTGGGACTCACAGAGATCCACCTGCCTCTGCCTCTCAAGTGCTGGGATTAAGGGTACATACCAACGCCAGGTGTGGTGGCACACGCCTTTAATCCCAGCACTTGGGAGGCAGAGGCAGGCAGATCTGTGAGTTCAAGGCCAACCTGGTCTACATAGTGAGTTCAGGTCAGCTGGGACTACAGGGAGACCCTGTCTCAAAAAGACAAAAAAAAAAAAAAAAAAAAAAAGGTGGACACTAGGGACTGGAAGGATGGGTTAGTAGTTAAGAGTGTGTACTGCTCTTCAAGAAGATATGAGTTTAATTCCCAGCAGCCACACCAAGTGGTTTACAACTGCCTGTAACTCCAGTTCCAGATAATCCAACACCTCTGACCTCCATGGGCACCTGCACTCATGTACACACACAGACACCTTGTTTTTTGAGACATCTATCACTGGCCTGGAGCGCACCAATTAGGCTAGGCTGACTGGCCAGCAAGCCCAAAGGATTCTTTTGTCTCTGCCACCCCAGCGCTGGGATTACAAGAACAGCTTTTTACATGGGTGCTGGGGATCCGACTCAGGTCCGCATGCCTATCCAGCATGCATTTTACCAACTGAGCTATCTTCTCAATCCCTCTACATTTCTTTTCTCTTCGTTATTTCATTTGGGAGACCTGTTCAATTTGGTCTTCCAAATTATTAATTCATTCTCAGTTATAACCATTCTGCTATTTGGTCACCATTTACAATACTTATTTCAAATGATTACAATGAATATATGAGTCTGTATTCCTTTCTATGTCTCTTATCCAGAAATGGAGATTTCTGCCTTTTCTCCCTAATCACAACTTTTTTTCTTCCTTCTCTCCCATCCTTCCTCCCTCCATCTTCTTTCTTTCTTCACTTCTTAGTTTTCTGTTGTTGTTGTTGTTTTGAGACAGGGTCTCCCTGTAGCCCCAGCTGTCCTGGAACTCACTATGTAGGCCAGGCTGGCCTTGAACTCACAGAGATCCACCTGCCTCTGCCTCCCGATTCATGGAATTAATGATATGTGCCATCGTGCCCACCTTGCTCCCTGCTTCTTAATGCTTGTATGAAATATAATCATTGACCATTAAGCTGATCAGGGGCTGGAGAGATGGTTCAGTGGTTAAGAGCCCTGACTGTTCTTGCAGCAGACCCAGGTTCAGTTTCCAGCACCCACATGGTGGTTCACAACTGCCTGTAACTCCAGTTCTAGGCAATCTGTCATCTTATTCTGACCTCTGAGCACAACAGGAACACACAGTACACATATATACATGCAGGCAAATATTCATATACATTAAAAAAAGTAAATCTTTTTGGAAAAACTCAACAAACATAGAAACACATGTAGATTTAGAATCCAGTGCTTTTGACCCATAGCCCCAGTTTCTTTTCTAGCCTACAGCCGTTACCAACTTGCTAGTCATATGACTGTCATCTTGGAAGTGTTCCCTCCAAGTTCCCTTAATTTAACTAAGGCTGTGTGGAGGAGAGATGAGCCTTAGTTAGTGTATATAGTATGTAGGTATTGCTTGTTTTGTTTTTGAGACAAGATTCCAAGGTTCCCTTTCCCAGGCTAGCCTTAAACTTGATATGTTGCCAACCTTAAATTCTTGACTCCTGCCTCCACTTCCGAAGGGCTTTGATTATAGACATGCCATACCTGACTTGTAAATATTGTTGTTTTAAGGTACTTTGCTGTGTAGATATATGACTGGAATAATTTTATTTGTCATAGCTTATATTTATGCTTGCTCTTTTATTTTTAACTTAAAAGTATTTTATTATTTTTATTTTATGTGTATAAGTGTATTGCCTGCATGTATGTAACTGCAACACCCAGAGAGGTCAGAAGACAGCATTAGATCCCCTGGAACTAGAGTTAAGGAACTGTTGTTAGCAGCCATGTGGCAGCTAGTGCTCTTAACCACTGCATCATCTCTCTAGCCACATTTTTTAATTAATTAATTAATTTATTATTTATTTATTTAATTTTGGTCTTTTTGAGACAAAGTTTCCCTTTAGCCCTAGCTGACCTGGCCAGGCTGACCTCAGACTCACAGAGATCCGCCTGCCTCTGCCTCCCAAGTGCTGGGACTAAAGTCATGTGCCACCATGCCCAGCATGAAGCAATTTTTTTTTCCCCAGTACTTAGGAGGCAGCAACAGGCAGATCTCTGTGAGTCCAAGGACAGCCTGGTCTACATATTGAGTTCCTGGCTATCTGGGGCTACAGGGAGACCTTGTCTCAAAAAACAAACAAAAAATTTATTTCATATTTGTGTGTGTGTGTGTGTGTGTGTGTGTGTGTACATGTGGGTACTTCCAGAAGTCAGAAGAGGGCATTGGATTACTGCAGCTGGAGTTACAGGCAGTTGTAAGACACCTGATATAGGTGCTAAGAAACAAATTTGGGTCCTTTTCAAGAGCAACAAATACTCTTAACCTCTGAGCCATCTCTCCAGCCCTTAGTTTTTGATTTTTTTGAGACAAGGTCTCACATAGCCCAGGCTGGCCTCAAATTCCCTATGTAGCTAAGGATGACCTAGAATTCCTGATCCTCTTGCCTCTCCTTCCCCAGTGCTGGGATTATAGGTGTGTGTCACCATGCCAGGCTCTATGTTTGGATTTTTTATTAATCAATATGCTCTGGTAATCTTCCTCACAGATTTCTTCACCTCATTTCTTTTGAAATGCTTAAATGTCCTTTGATTTTGCCCATGAGGTTATTTTCCCACAAGGATTCTCATAGTACAGACTACGTGATTAGTTGCTATTTGGGAGTCCCAGAATTCCCTAGTGTCTCTTTTTTAAAAGTTGTTTCTCTGAAGTGGGTTTATCTGTCCAACACAGCATATAACCCAAGTCCCCTAAGGACAGAGATATGTGGGGCAGTGGGTACTAGTTATGGGGAACATTAACATCAGTGGAGCATTTAGGGTGGATGAAGAGGGACATCTGCTCATTTTTTATTTTAAAAAAACCTGTTGAGGTCATGTCCTATAGATACCAGAGTAACAAGATTGACGAGGTCCTACCCCTGTGATGTCCACAGTCCAGTGGGTACAAAAAAAACAAAAAACAAAAATCCACAAAACAAAGCTTCACATTTCTGTTGAGCAGTGGGTAAGATCTAGAGAAAAATGCCCCAGGGTCACCCAATCCAGGTAGGAGGTGTGGTGTAAGAGTGTCTGAAATACCCTGGTGATTCTGTGACCTAGCCCACACCTCCAGGGTAAGGAGGAGTTTGGCCGGCAAGAGAGGGAGGGCAGAGGCTTGGAAAGCATTCCATTAGAGTGGGCAGCCAGAGAGACTACTCAGGAATCAAGAGCAGGTGATATGATAGGGTGGTTTTTTGTTGTTTGTTTGTTTTTTGGTGTTTTTGAGACAGGGTCTTCTTGTAGTGGGGGCTGCACTGGAACTCATTATGTAGACCAGGCTGGCCTTGAACTCACAGAGATCCTCCTGCCTCTACCTCCCAAGTGCTGGGATTAAAGGCGTGCGCCACCACTACGGGCGATATGATAGTTTTTGAAAAGCTGAGGCTTGTCGGGAAGATGGATGCGGATGGGCCTGGAGAGGTAAGACAGGGCCAGATGCGTGCCAAGAGGAAGGCTAGAGCTTTATCTTCTCTAGAGGTGGCAGGCTGCAGAGTGCGGAGGAGTGAGCAGGGAAGAGGGTTGGAAGGCAGTTCTAAGGGTGCGGGGCGGGAGGGGGGGAGAAACGACGACACAGGACACACGCCAGGTAGGCTTTGTACGGAGGGTTAGAGGGGGTGGTCCTGCAAGGTTGGACGACCTTGTGCTCGCCTGCGGAGCTGGAACTGAAGGTGGTGGCAGTCCGAAGGGGCGCAGCCTGGGGTCAGCCCATGTTCTAAAGCCAGTCTGAGCCAGAAAAGGGAGAAGAATGGAGGTAGACAAGTAAGATGTACCCTGGCGTTTTCTGATGGGGGGGTGGGGGGAAGAATAGAACAGGAAAAAAAAGTGGAAAGGACAATTCAGATAAAGATGCCAAAGTAAAGACAACTAGATAAGTTATCTGAATGTGAAAGAAGTTAGGAGCAAATAAGTAAAGGACTCGAGTAAAGGAACCGCCTGGAGTTGAGGCAGTAAAAGAGAAAGTTCAAATGAGATAGCTTGGCTAATCGTAGTGGCCAAGAGGGACGGGCAGGTGTCCCCTCGGAGAAGGGCCTACGATCCTCAGCCACCTCCTGTTGGAGAGGCTGCTGCGATCCGGACCGAGGGCAAGGAACCTCCGTGGACTTCCTGGGAGAAGCAAGAGAGATGATGGCATGCGGGGCGTGTATGTAGGCGTAACAGAAGAATTGGGACAGGTTTCGGTGGCCTCTGCGGCACTGAACCGGCCCTGCATACTGTTTCCCGCTAATTTAGCGGAGAGTTAATTAGGTCCAGGGCGCAGGACCATAAAAGCCCCTAAAAGTGGAAGCAAAACTTTCTCCCACTTTACAAGTGCCGCATCTGGGGCTCAGAGATGGCAACCCTTCACCCTAGATCATACAGGAATCCGATCCTTCGGCCTCCGCAGTGCTCCAGCCCTGGGTCCCGGGGTCACCGCCGCTCCCCCTCAGGGAGGAGCCGGCCCGAGCGCCTCCTGCTCCCCGCCCCCGAGGGGCGGCCCGGGGGGCGGGCGGAGGAAGTGAGCGCAGCGGGGAGGAATGCGAGCGGGCGGGACTCGCCGGCTTGGGGCAGCGGGGCACCCGGCAAAAGGCCGCGACGGCAAGCTGAGCGCGCGCGATGCCTCACTTCACTGTGGTGCCGGTGGACGGGCCGCGACGCGGCGACTATGACAACCTCGAGGGGCTCAGTTGGGTGGACTACGGGGAGCGCGCCGAGCGGGAGGACTCAGACGGTGAGGGCGCGCCTGGAGGGGGCCTTGGCCGGGAATGGGGGCGTCCACGCAGAAGCCGCGCCGTACGCGCCGCCGGACCTCGCGAGCGTAGGTCCTCCACTTTCCTTGCTCCACGCGCTCGCAGGTGGATGAATCTTACGGAGCGGACTCCCCGGCCAAGCCGTGCTCCCCACCCCAGCTCCTCCCCTGCGGGCTGCGGGCTGGGGCTGCAGACGTGGCCGCCCAGGGAGGCCAGCCAGCGAGCTGTCTAGCGCCGGCTGGTGTCCAACGTGCGCCCCTGGCTCAGACTACTCATCAGAAGCCTCGATGGCACTTTCTGAGAATCGCCCCCATCCTCTTGCGAGTCAGCGTCTCTTCCCCTGTGACTCACCTCTCCTCTCTTGTTGGGCCCGTTCCGTCCCCCGCCTCCCTGCTGTCTGGTCGGGTGTGCCCGCTAAAGGGGCCTCTGTTGGCTTTGGGCTAGCTCTGTAGGTACAGCGGGCATCTGGGGAGCAGTCTCACACTGGGCCAGGCTTGTCTAGGTACAACGTGAAGCAACTCGTTTTAATCCTCACAGCCTCCCCCATGGGACAGGTTCTGTTACTTGCATTTAGGAAGGAGTGAAGGGAGGCGGGGAAGAGTTATGTAACTTGTCCCCAGTGGGATTCAAACCCTGAACCTGGGTGTTAAGGGCTGGGCCTAGAGGTGAGCCCTTCCCTTCTTCCAGTGTTTCTTTTCCCCATCTCACTTGGAATATGAACGCTACTGGAGACATTGTCTCTGTAGCTGTATATGCATGTGTAAATGCACGTGTGTAGCCGTGGGTATCACAGAATGAAGACAGGGTCAGGTCAGGGCATTCTCATAGCTACTGATACCTGTGGATCTGCCTGTGATGTCTGACAGACAGTAATGGAAAGATAAATGCATGTTGTGTCAAGTGATGCTATCTTAACCTCTTCTATCTGTGATGGTGACACATCTGAGGTGATCCTGATGTGAATGGTGGCTGTATCCACCTAACTGCCATGTGTAGATGTAGCATAGGATAGTGCCATGGAAGGTTTTCAGGCTTCACAGCTGTGTGTGAGTGGCCCCTGCCCAGTGTCCCTGGCTGCTCCTAGCCTGGTCCAAGGGGTCAGAGCAAGAGCCAATTTCCCTGCTCTGCTAGGCCTGGAAGAATATTTGTCCCCAGAGGATGCACTGAACTGCATCCCTAGGATCAGCCTGGACCAGTGGCAGAGCTGAGACTTGCCTTTGGCCCCACCTTAGTCGTTCACAGGATGACAGGAGTGACCTGGAGCTCTGTTGGCTGCTGGCTGTGTCCTACCAGATCTCCTGGCTAGGCCAGCTCCTCCCATTACCCCCTCTTTCTCCTCCTCTTACTCCTTTTCAGCCAGACTGTGGCTGTGTCTGCAGCATGGGGGATACCCTGCAGCACCCCGGTGAGTGATTTTTTTCTTGGTGGGGATGGCAAAGAGTCAGAGAGCATAGAACTCTTTAGCCTCAGGTCCCCTTCTTGGGACTTTTCCTGCTCCAGCTCAAATCCACTCTTTTGCTCTGAGGGACCATATAGGCCTACTCATCCAGCTGGCCTGTGGCAGTGATGGGGAGGTCCTGAAAGGGCACCTCAGGCAAATGCCATGAACATAGGAAGTAAGAGTGTCAGTTGGGTCACTCCCTGCCACTGGGGCATTCTCAGATTGCACAGGAAGCCCCCAGCCTAGGCTCTGCTCTGGCTCACTGGGGTCTCAGCTAGTGTCTGAACAGCTTGGGCCTGGTAGGCAGGCATGCCCAAACCTGCCCTGGAATTTTTGGAATAGCTGAGTCCAGGGCGGGCAGCTTGAAGCTGAGGGCAGTATAGACCTGAGGTACTGCTTAGACCCTCTCATATTCCCATAATCCTATGGGAGCGGTCCTTAAATGAGGCTTTGTGGAACTCTTAAAAAGTGCCTGCTTGTGTCTGAGACCAGACAGTCCCTCTTCTGTGCATCATGGAAGCTAGAAGAGGGAAGAGCTACTTGTCTACTTCATAGAAGATGACCAAGCAGCAAAGAGAGGGTAAGCAGTTTTCCCTGGGTCACACAGGAAGGGCCAGGAATCCAAGCCAGACTGCTGGTCATCTGAACACACAGAGGCTGGGGTATCCACACACTGGCCAAATTACATATCCCAGATCTCTTTTCTTTGTAAAAATATTGTGCTATACCCTGAAGTGCTCTCTAAATGGACTGGGGTCTAGAACAGGAAAAGAAAACCTGCTGCTCAGCTCCTGCTTGGCTGTGGTAGACCCTGAACTTCTTATCCCTGAAAAGGGGTAAATTACATGTACCAGTCGGTTGCTGTAAGGATAGGACACAACTTTTAGAAGTGCTCTGAGCTACCTTGGAGTGATGGCTGTAGGGCTAGGGATCATTTGGTCATGGAAGGGGGATACTGCTGTGTGCTCAGCTCAACAGTTTCTAGAATTTTTTTTCTTAGCCTTTTTTCCTTCTTGTTTTGTTTTGTTTTGTTTTGTTTTGGTCTTTTTGAGACAGTGTCTCCCTGTAGCCCCAGGTGGTCTGGATTACCTATGGAGGCCAGGCTGGCCTCGAACTCAGAGATCCACCTGCCTCTGCCTCCCAAGTGCTGGCATTAAAGGTGTGCGCCACCATGCCTGGCTCCTTAGCCTTTTTTCAAAACAGGGTCTCCTGTAGTTCAGGCTATCCTTGAAGTTGATAGGAAATTAAGGATGACCTTGAACTTTTTTTTTTTTTTTTTTTTTTTGAGATAGGGTCTTCCTGTAGCCCTAGCTGTCCTGGAACTCACTGTGTAGACCCGGCTGGGCTTGAACTCACAGAGATCCACCTGCCTCTGCCTCCCAAGTGCTGGAACTAAAAACGTGCCACCACACCCAGCCATCATGCTCGTTTTTGTTTAATATTTTATTTATTATATTTAAATATTTTATTTTTTTATTTTATGTGATTGAATGTATTGCCTGTATGTATGTAAGTGCACCTGTGTCATGCAATGCCTACTGAGGTCAGAAGAGGGCGTTGGATCCCCTGGAACCATGCTCAGTTTTATTTGGTGTGAGGGACTGAACCCAAGGCTTTGAGCTTAGTAGGCAAGCATTCTACCAAGTGAGCTACATCCTTAGTCCTCCTTTAACTTTTTCATTTGTTTTTTGAGACAGGAACTCACTCTGCAGTCCAGGCTGTCCTTGAAAACCATTATGTAGCCCACATGTACCTTGAACTCAGGATCCTCCCTGCTCCAGCCTCCCAGAGGCTGGAGTTACAGGGATATGCCACCATACCCAGATCAACAGTTTCTAGATAATAGTGCATTCTCCTCAGAAACACATAGTGACAGTAGTGGGACAGCCTGTGGTGTGTGCATTTAGAATAATTTGTAATTCATTTCCAGACTCTTTCCACAAAAGGTTCAGAGCTGTGCAACAAAAGTACCTTCTGAGCCAGGTGTGGTGGCACACACCTTTAATCCTAGTACTCAGGACGCAAAGGCAGGAAAATCTCTGTGAGTTCAAGGCCACCCAGGTCTACATAGTGAGTTCCAGGCCAGTTTTGACTACAGGGAGACCCTGTCTCAAAAAGACCAAATAATAATAATGATAATAATAATAATAATAATAAAATGCCTTCTGAAAGGATGCAGAGGAAGGAGGCAAAAACCCTGACATTAAATTGATGACTTTGGGGCTGGAGAAATGGCTTGGTGGTTAAGAACACTGGCTACTCTTTCAGAGGACTCAGGTTCAATTTCCAGCACCCACATGGCAGCTAACAACTGTCTGTAATTCCAGTTCCAGGAAAATCCAGTGCTCTCTTCTGACCTCCTCAGGCATTGCATGACATGGGTGCACTTACATACATGCAGGCAATACACTCATACCACATAAAATAAAAATAAAATATTTTAGGCCAGGCATGGTGGCGCACGCCTTTAATCCCAGCACTCGGGAGGCAGAGGCAGGTGGATCTCTGTGAGTTCAAGGCCGGCTGGGCATACAGGGAGACCCTGTCTCAAAAAGACAAAAATAAATAAATAAAATAAAATATTTTAAAAATAAATAAATTGATGATTGCATCTAAGGACCAAATTAAGGTTGGAGATGCCTAGCAGTCAAGGCAGAAAGGGAAGTAAGATGGGCTGTATAGCTGCCATTTTCTGATAAAATGAAAAATATGATTTATTCAAAAGAGACACCTGTTTTTGTTGATGGTGGTGGCAGTGTGTTTTTTTGTTTGTTTAAATGATTTACTTATTTTTATTTTATGTGTATGAGTGTTTTGCCTGCAGGTATGTAAGTGCACCCAAGTTGTGCAAAACTCTGTGAGGGCCAGAAGAAGGTGTCAGATCCCCTGGAACTGGAGTTACAGATGGTTATTAACCACTGTGTGGATGCTGGGAGCTGAACTTGGGTCCTTTGCAAGAGCAGCCAGTGCTCTTGATTGCTGAGCCATCTCTCTAGCCACTATTGCTTTGTTTTTGTTAGAAAAATCAGAGTAATTTTCAGAGGCCTCTCACTGAAGAATTTTTTATATAAAAGGCAGCTGTGACTAGGTTTTGCTATTTTTCTTCTGATTTCTTATCCCCAATAAGCATAGGAGTTAGCACAAATGTCACAGAGTGTCTGATGAGCTACATGATCACCCTGGGCTTTAACAGGACTTGGTGGGGTGAAATGACTGCCCACCATTCCCATTGAGTTATGTGCAGTCATCACATGTGGGAACTGAGAGCCAAGTATGGTGGCACACACCTGGAATCTCAGCACCTGGAAGGAGGAAGCAAGAGGATCAGGAGTTCAAGACCATCCTTGACTACATAAGGAGTTTGAAGCCAGCCTGGGCACCTGCTGAGTGATTGTGGGCTCCAAGAAGACAACTTAAACCACATACAACAAAAAGTTTCAGATGAAGGATGCATCAAAGAACAGCCTCAGATGCAAATGAGAGAAATGAGTGGTGGCCTGTTCGCACAGAAAAGATTGACAGTATAACCAGCACTTAGTCCAATAATACCACACCACTGGCCTAGGCTAATGATGACACTTTGGTTGCCACTCCCATCTTGGCACAGCATGTTAACCTATCTACCCTCAAAACTGTATGGTACTGCCATCAACACATGACTTTGAATCCATGGTCTGCTCCCCATTTGCTGTGAGACCTTGAGCCAGGGCTACAGATACCAGGCTATCTTGGAGAGAAGCGGGACACTGCATCCAGAAAGGAGTGTCTAAGGTCTTCTGCTTGCTTGGTGGAAAGCTGGGAATATTACCCACTGAGGCGTATAAGGGACAGATGAAGCCAGAAAAAACAGCTGAGCTTTAGGGATTAAGGCAGGCTTATAAAAATGTGCATGAGAGCTGGGGAGATGGCTCCCTTGGAAAGTGCTTGCTATATATGCATGAGGACCTGAGTTCAGATCATTAGAACCCATGTTGAAAAGGTGGGTGCCCCATGTGCTTGTAATCCCAGTGCTGGGGAGGCAGAGACAGGAGGATTCCTGCAGTTTGCTGGCCAGCTACTCTAGCCGAATTGGTGTGCTTCAAGTTTAGTGAGAGAACCTGTCTCAAAACAAGGTGGAAAAGGGCTGGATACATGGCTCAGGGTCAAGAGCACTGGCTGCTCTTGCAGAGGACCCAGGTTTGATTCCCAGTACCTTCTGCAGTCATTGCACGACATAGGTGCACTTACATACATGCAGGCAATACACTCATACACATAAAATAAAAATAGTAAATGGTTTTGGGTTTTTTTTTTTTTTGGTCTTTTTGAAACAGGGTCTCCCTGTAGCCCCAGCTGGCCTGGAATTCACTATGTAGATCAGGCTGGCCTCGAACTCACAGAGATCCACCTGCTTCTGCCTCCCAAGTGTTGGGACTACAAGTGTGCACCACCATGCCTGGCATAATAAATAAAATATTTTTTAAAATAATGTGGAGAGGGGCTGGAGAGATGGCTCGGTGGTTAAGAGCACTGATTGCTCTTGCAGAGGACCCGGGTTTGATTCTCAGCACCCACATGGTGGCTACAAACCATCCTTAACTCCAGTTACAGGGAATCCGAAGCCGTCTTCTGACCTCTGAGGCATTGCAGAACATGGGTGCACTCACATACGTGCAGGCAATACACTCATATACATAAAAAAATAATGAAGTATTTTAAAAAAATAATGTGGAGAATGAGAAAGAAACTTGATGTTGACCTCTGATACATACATAGGTATGCACACATACATACACCAAAAAGCTCATGAGAGCTAGGCATGATGGCTTATATTTGTAATCCCAGCATTTGGGAAGCTGGGGCAGGAGGATTACCACAAGTTTGAGACCAGCCTGGGCTACAAAGTGAGACCCTATTGGGAGGGGTAGAAGAAAGAGTGAGCATGGTTTTGTGGCTCGGTGGTAGAGCACTAGCTCCATGAGGTCGAGGGTTTGATTCCCCACGCAGCATAAATATGTAGAAAGAATGTGCCCTGGCTCTTGTCTGAGTCATCTAGGAGATGAGGCACATTTTTTGCCAGTCTGAGAGGTGAGTGGAGGCTGGAGTGGGCCTCTCACCTGTTCTGGAGCAAACTGCCTGAATCTGGGGACCAAAGAGCCAGTGGGTGGCTCCTGACAGCTGCCCACGCTCCTGCTTTTACTCTACTCAACCCAAGACCCAGGCAGTTCCTGGCTTTCTGGATGGCTGTTTCTGGCTCTTTGTACACATGTGAGGTTGGCCCCAACTCCCAGCATGCTCTGGGCTGTCCTCCAGGGTGCCTCACGAGGTGCATGGTGGGGTAGCTCGCAGGTCCCCCAGTGGGCCATGACAGCCAAAGGCTCTCTGGGTGGTTTTGTCTATCTGGAGGGCAGCATGGTGCCTGGCATCCTAGGTAATCCAGATTGGTGGGGAGAAGGGAGGTGGGGTTTGAGGGTGGATCATAGCCTGGCCCCGCCTCTTTAGCAGGCTCTGCCCCTCTCTTAAGCCTGCTGGCCTTTGTGTGCCTCTGGGGCATTGATGTCTTCAGCTACAGGGAATGATGCCCAGGTATTTGATTACTGGCTATTCCTCCATTATCTATGGCCCTTCAAGAAGGCTGACTGTGTCAGGCCAGGTGGCACATGCCTATCATCCCAGCTTTTGATTCCAGCACTCAGAGGCCAAATCAGGCAAATCTCCTTGGGATAGAGGCCAGCCTGGTCTACATAGTTATTTACAGGCCACTTGGGACTACAAGGAGACCCTGTCTCAAAACAAAACAAAAAACAGAAAAGGGGAGGGCAGGGGGTGGGGGAGGGAGACTGATGGGGAAAACAGAGACCCATCGTCTTAATGCTGTGGTCTCCGAAGTGTTTTACAGAGACAGTCTATAAATGTTTATCATTTCACAGCCTTTGGCTAAGATCAAGTTCATAGATGTTCTAGAGTGTAGTACAGGCTGGGGCCTTAGGAGCACCTAACTGGGATTCTTTTCCTCTCTCTCCACAGGACAGGGTAACCACAGAGAGAACAGCCCTTTCCTTTGCCCTTTGGAGACTTCCAGAGGAAGTGACTACTATGACAGGAACCTGGCACTGTTTGAGGTACCTGGGGAGCCATTCTGGGCCACAGGTGTGGGGACAGGTGGATCTCTCAGCTGAGCAGCAAACTGGCTCCACTTCTAGTCCCCCTTTGTCTGCCTCCACCTGGTGGCAGCTCCACTGTGGTTTTGTTGACCCTTTCGATTCAAACTGCTTTCCCAGAGGCCACTCACAACCCCACCTCCACTGTCATCTACAGGGTTGTTCACCTTCAAATCCTTGCAGGCCCTTACCAAGGTGACTGTGTCCTCAGGCTTCCTTCTCCCCTCCATTCTTAGGACTTCCTCCAGTCCTCTGTTCTGCTCTCTCCCATGAATAGTCTTCCTTTTCTTTCCTAATTGGCTCTTCCAACTCTGTTCCCTTCTTGTTTACAGAGGCCAGTTTTCCTTCCAGCATCAGTACAACTCTTCCCTTTACAACTACTGTCTCAGTGGACACTACTCTGGAAAGATTCCTACATTTGTGCCTCTCAACTTGACCTTTTTCTTTTCTAAACCCAAGCTGAGAAGATCTGAATTTAAGACATGGTTCAGATTCCTAAACTCTGAACCCATACATTCATCTGCCTCACAGTCAAATAATGTAAGCTTCTTAATCCCCACATACTCAAAGGGTCTCCTCCTCACTCCCAACCAGGCTCCCTGTGTATAGGGTCAGCAAAGAATTGATGAACAGGGAAAGACTAAATGTGGACAGAAGGCAGGTAGAGTCACAGCGCTAAGGCCACAAGGCCAGGGAAAGCTTAGACCTCTGTAAGGGGTCAGTCTTGAACTCTGGGAGTCTTTAAGACCTGCCTTCACCTGAGGGTGGAGAGGAGGGCAAGCATCCTACCTCAGAGACTGAAGCAGGTTATTCATAGACCAGGGCCTGGGGACATCAACCAGAAAGGTCCAGGGTTTAAGCAGACAACAAATTACACTTGTTCCCAGACATCCCTCTTTTGTGTTTCTTGGTGTTTCCTGAGGTGTCTGGGGTGGCTTTGTGTGTGTGTGTGTGTGTGTGTGTATGTATGTATGAATTGAGGAAGATGTGAATCCCAGAGACCCAGTCATAGCTGGAAAGTAGCCAAGCAGGAAGGATGAAGTGTGTGGCTTACTTGCCTGCCTGTCTGCCTGCCTGTCTGCCTGCTAGTCCTGCCCTTCCCTATCCCCTGAGGCGAGTGGTTTTCACAAATGGGCTGGCAGTGATTGCAGCAAAGGTGGGGCAGAGAGAAGCAGTACTGAGCCTTTTGAGTGCCGCCTACTGGGGTGTGGTGCCCACACCTGTCCAGTTGGCTGGCTTGTGCTTCCCCAGGCGAGAGCTGGGATCAGGCCCAGGCCTGCCTCAGGGCTTGGCACTGGGTCAGCAGCCAGGATGCTGGTTACACACAGGTATCCTGATGCTGGCCTGGCACGTTGCCATATTGCCCCGTGGCTCTGTTTACAGGAGGAGCTGGACATCCGCCCAAAGGTGTCGTCTCTTCTGGGCAAGCTTGTCAGCTACACCAACCTCACTCAGGGAGCCAAGGAACATGAGGAAGCTGAGAGCGGAGAAGGTGCCCGTCAGAGAGCAGCCAAGGTAAGTCAGTGTCAGCAGAGGGGCCATGCCTGGCAAGACAAGCAGCAGATCACCACTGAACTGGATGTTTCCTCATGTGGGGTTAAGCACATCTGGGCCAGTGGGTGCCAGGTATGGTGAGCATGAAGGATGGGAACTGAGTGCCTTACACTGAAGGAGGCTTTAAAGGCTGTGCTAAGAAGGAACTTAGGAAGAGCAGAGGCCCAGGGAGGTCTCAAAAGTGAAAGCAAAAACAGCAGCTCTCTATAACTGGCTGTCAGCATGTAAGGCATCTCTTTAAAAGTGGGCACAGGTTCTTGAATATTGTCTTTACAACAAAGCTGTGAAACAGAAGCCTGGCATGGCACACACCTGGAGTCCCATTGATTTGGGAGGGGCTGAAGCAGGAGGAATCTTGAGCCTAGGCTAGCTTGGGCAACTGGCTGTGCTTAGGAGAATCTGGGGTCTGATCCTGGCTGTGGTATTTTTGCCAGTGAGCACAAGCCAAGATAATTCCTGGTTAAGTCAAGTCAGCTTCAGAGGTATCTTTAAAAAGAAGAAAGGAAAAAAGAAAGAAAAAGTTGTTAAGCATCTTTAGGTTTTTTGTTTTTTGAGACAGGGTCTCGTGTAGCCCAGGCTGTCCTGGAACATACTATGTAGCTGATAATGACCTTGAACTCTGATCCTCCCACTTCTGTCTTTCACTTCCCAAATACTGGAATTAGAGGTACATGCCAACCATGCCCAGATGTTTTTCTTCTTTCTTAAAATCCCCTCTGAGCCCTGCCTACTGCCCATCTAAGTCTTTAATTCAGCCTCCTGGCTCCTTAAGCCCAACAATTTCCAATCTTCTTTTTGAGATGAGGAAACTGAGGGATAGGTCCTTAACTGACTAAGATGGATGCACAGTACTGGGAGAAAGATTTATAGGTTTACTGTGAGATAGATAACTGAAATGACAGATCACTGGCATCACACCAGAGTGAGGAGCCAGGAACCTACTTATCCCTGGGGGCTGTGCAATCTAGAACAAGTGACAAACACACAAACCCTCCCTGTGTGCCCCCCCCCGACACCTGACTGCTCACTGTGCTGACCCAAGTCTCCACTGGCAGAGCCTTCTGCAGCCCTGGGTTCCTTGAGTACTGTTGTGGGGGAAGGACATGTATGTGATAGGAGCCTTCTTCCTTGTAGGGCTTCCCTGCCTCTTTTCTGGTCCCTGGTTGTCTTTTTTGGTCCCTATTACCTGCTCATTTCCTCTGGTCCTTTAGTCTCCACTAACTATTTAGGATGACTTTGTTTTGTTTGGGGTTTGGGTTTTGTTTTTTAGATGGTGCCTTATGTGACTCGGGCTGGACTTGAACTCGATATGTAGCAGAGGCTGGCCATGAACTCCTGATTCTCCTACTTCCACCTCCCAAGTACCAGGATTACAAGTGTGTGACACCATACCTGATGACTTTTCATCTTTTTAATTTTGTTTTTGCTGGGAATAGAACCCTGGGCATTATGCATGCTAAACGTACAGTCTACCACTGAGCTATATTCCCAGCTCCTAGGATGATTTTTGCATCTTTGTTTAGCCCCTCTGTCTGATAGACCGGTTTAACTGAGGGTTGGGAATTTCTTCTATATTTTTTATTTGGAAGCAAGGGACACTTCCTACCTCCTGCCTCCCTGAGGTTTGGGAAATGGCTGTGCTTAGAAGCAGCGGGGGTCTAGTTTTGGCTGTAGTATTCTCTTTGGTGGTCAGCACAAGCCAGAATAACTCCTGGTTAAGAGAAGGCCAGGTCATCAGCTTCAGACCTGCTTGTGAAAAGTGGACATTGCTGGGATCAGCCCAGGAGAGAGGGTGGACCAAGTTAAAGTAGATCCTTACTGCTGGGGACGGTGGCACACACCTTTAATCCCAGCAGAGGCAGGTGGATCTCTGTGAGTTCCTAGCCAGCCTGGTCTATATAGCAGGAGTTCCAGGTCAGCTAGGGCTACAGGGAGACCCTGTCTCAAAAAGACCGCCCCCCCAAAAAAGTGTACCCCTCACCTATTGCTTAGGCAAACCAGCCCACTCTTCAGACAGGGCAGATAATATCTTGAGGTGGCCCAGACCTGACCCCCACCCTCTCCTGCTGGTTGTGATTTTGCTGGCATGTTCTGAACTAAAGACTGCTGTCTCTGGCCATGCCTTTGCATCCTTATAGGAGAAGTCACAAGTTCTAAGAAAATGTTCAGTGGGTGATAGAATCCTTTGGTAAGAGCCTCATCCCTGTCCCCTCAGGCCATGCTAGGAAACTGGTAGCTGGGAATGAAAAAGCCCTCAAGGAAGGCCTGTGCATGTCTCAGCAAGAGTGTGTGAAAGAAACCTGGGTTGGTGAGGGGCTGTGGGCCTTTGGCTTAATTGGACTCCAGCCTCTGCTACTCTACATACCTGATCCTAGGATAAGGATGTGAGAGGGTACCTGAGGGTCCTAGCCTCATTGGCTTATCCATAGAGGGAGGAGGAACCTGGCCAAATCTGATAGGAAGTTACAGAGCAATAGGCCTCAGAAAAGAAGGCTTGAAGCAGAAGGGTGTTGGGTCTCCAATCAGACCACGTCAGGACCCAAAAGCAGCCTCTCACTGGAAGCCACTCCTACTTTGGCCCAGTGACCTTCTGAGGCTGCCAGAGGTTATTTAGGGATGCAAAAAGCATTTCCGGCCCTGCCCTTTCCCACACTGCCCTTTTCTCAGAGTGACTCAGCCTAAGATGGGTATAGGACTGGGAGCTCTTGCTATTACCACTATCCAGTGGGTGGTGTCCTCTGAGAAGGGCTCCAGGGAGCCCAGAATAAGGTGTGTCTCTTCTGTACCGCACTGTGCAGGACAGTGTGGGGAAGCTTTTGTTTTTGTCAGGTTCTTCTGAAGGTCCTTCAGGCCCAGACCTGGCACTTCAGGAGGGTTCTTCCTCCCCCAGCTTCAGGACAGAGGAGGCTTTTGTGGGATTCTCTGCCCTGGGCTGCATCAGTATTGCCTCTGTGTATACAGCCTCTGCCATGGCTTCCTGGCTGGCCCCTCACCTGCCCTTATAGAGTTGAGAAGCCCTGCCGATCTGTGTCCTTACCTGCCCACAGCCTGGTCTGTGTTCTGTCTGTGCAACTTCCCAAAACAGGAAGAGACTTCCATGACACCATTCACTGAGTTCAGGAGCACATTTTGGGGACATGTAAGACTCACTGGTATTAGAACAGTAAATGAGCCAAGTCTACTGCACCATGGGCATGGATATACCAGTAAACTGTTGATTACTGTGACTTGGAATAACCATTGTCACAGAAGTGAATGTCAGATGCTGAGGGAATGAATGCAGGAGCACCCAGTCCATTCAGCCCCAGGGAACTTCCTGGGAAGGGTGATAGTTAAACTTCCTGGAGAGGAGATTTCACTGAAGAGGAGTTTGCCAGTCAGTGAGGTAGTCCCTACCTCCTGAGCAGAGCCTACCACATGCCTAGGTTCAAAGGTTCTAAGGGAAGAATGTAGTTTGGAACTGGGGCTGATGAGGAAGGTAATGGAGTACAGCTGGTGACCCCAGACAAGGAGTCTGGACCACATGCCACACACAGGATTAGAGGGCAGTGCAGAAGATTTCAACAGGAATGAAGAGATTGAACTTGGTTTTTAGAGTGGAGAGGCTGGCAGGTGTGGGAGGCACCACTCAGTATCCCCAGGCATACTGCTGCATGTTCAAAGGTCTAAGACTAGGACAAAGCAGGCCAATGTAAGGGCAGCAGGGAGGCAGAACTCTGTCCACTTGAACTAGAGTCAGGGGATTGGAGTAAAGGAGGAACAGGGTCAATATTTTGGGCTTTGGCTTGAGTGATGGGGTCTGTTAGGTGAGATGGTGGGGATCTGAGACAGGCCCCTTTTCCAGAAGTGGAACAAAAACCAGAATGTAAATGTGGCAGTGTACTCCTGTAATCTCACCACTCAGGAGCCTGAGACAGAAGGATTGCCATAAGTTTGAGGCCAGTAAGTTCCAAGCCAGCCTGGCTAAAGAGTGAGACCCTGTTCCAAAAAAAAGCAAAAAACAGAAAAGGGCCAGAATTGGTGATGTACACCTAATAATTCTAGCTCAGGAGGCTGAGACAGAAGGCTCATCGTAAGTTCAAGACCAACTCTAGTCTATATAGTGAGCTCCAGGCCAGCCAGGGCTATATAGATAGATTTTATCTCAAAAACAAAAGAAGAGCTGGGCGTGGTGGCGCATGCCTGTAGTCCCAGCACTTGGGAGGCAGAGGCAGGCGGATCTCTGTGAGTTCAAGGCCAGCCTGGTCTACATAGTGAGTTCCAGGACAGCTGGGGCTACAGGGAGACCCTGTCTCAAAAAGACAAAAAAATAAAAAAAGAAGAAATACAACAGAAGAGGAAGGGAAGGAGGCAATACCTTAGTTTAGGGGAAGGGGTAAGGTTCAAATCTTACACATGGATTTTAGAAAAAATCAGGTCTTGGCCTGCAAGATGGCTCAATGGGTAAAACCACTTGCAGTAAAAGCCTGATGACTTGAATTTGAGAGAAGTGACTTCCAAGGGTTGTCCTCTGTCCACCACATGCATGCCATGGCATGTGTGTACCGCTGCCCCCCACACACACACATCATGAACACCCATACAGCAATGATAAATTTAAAAAGAAGAATCCGGTCTCATACCTTCCCAGTCTGAACTATCTTCCTATGTGTCAGGAGAAAGATATTCTAGCTTTCACCCCCACCCCCATCCTGCACTCCACTGGACCCCAGGTATGGGAGCTGCTGAGTGGCTAGGGGCTTCTCTACATGGTACATCTAGACCTCTCTGATGTTCTGTGTCCCCTCCTTTCCTGCCCACTCAGGCACCCAGCATGGGCACCCTCATGGGGGTGTACCTGCCCTGTCTACAGAACATCTTTGGGGTCATTCTGTTCCTGAGGCTGACCTGGATGGTGGGTACGGCTGGTGTGCTGCAAGCCCTCCTCATCGTGCTTATCTGCTGCTGCTGTGTGAGTGTCCCAGTGGGCTAGGGCTGGTCTGGGCACGGGCCATGGTCTCCCACAGAGCCCACCCAGCTGAGCTGCTCATCCAGGCCCTCTTTTCTACAGACCCTGCTGACAGCCATCTCCATGAGTGCCATCGCCACCAATGGTGTGGTTCCAGGTGAGTGAGTCCCACCCTTGCCTGTTGCAGGGTACATGTTCCAGAATCCAGCTTGATCTGTCTTCTATCCTCCATTGTCTCTCTCCGCAGGCAGTTCTCTAGAGAGGTCCCATCTCTAACTCCAAGACAATTTAGGAACTTCCCTGATCAACACAATTTGAGACTGCTGTTATGTTTTGTTGATATAAAAATTGCACACTTTTGGGGGCTGGAGAGATGGCTCAGCGGTTAAGAACGCTGGTTGCTCTTGCAGAAGACCTGGGTTCAAATCCCAGCACCCACATGGCAGCTAACAACTGTCCGTAACTCCAGCTCTAGGGGATCCGACAGCCTCATCTGTCTTCCGCAGGCATTTCACGACACGAGTGCACTTACCTGCATGCAGGCAATACACGCATACACATAAAATAAAAATAATAAATAAAAAAAAATTTTTTAATTGCACACCTTTAATCCCAGCACTCAGGAAGTAGAGGCAGGCGGATCTCTGACGTTGAGTCAAGCCTGGTCTACATAGCAAGTTCCAGTCCAGCCAGGGCTACACAGTGAGACCCTGTCTCAAAAACAGTAATGCACCCTTCCCAAGAAAGTGCAATATGTGTTCACCATAAGAAGGCTTAAAGGGACAGGAAAGCTTAGAATGGAAAACCAAAAGCACCCATAATCTTACCATGTTAAGTTCATTACTGTTAGCCTTTGGCACATGGTCGTAGATGCTTGTTAAGTATTGGTCTGTGGTGTGTGTGTGTGTGTGTGTGTGTGTTTCCCAGACTTTGGGAAAAAATTTTTTTTTTAATTTCATGTGTGTGAATATTTTGCCTGCATGTATGTAAATGCACCTGTGTCATGCAATGCCCATGGAGACCAGAAGAGGGCATCAGGATTCTAGAGCTGCAGATGGTTGTTAGCCATAATCTGGGCGCTGGAACCAAACCCAGGTCATCTGCAAGAGCAGCCAGTGCTCTAAACTGCTGAACCATCTTTCCAGCCCCTAGAAAAAAAATTTAAAGCAGGGTTCTCTATGCTAGTATATAACCAGTTTATGAAATTACTCTCCTATATGTGGATTCTACTTTCTCACCATCTTATTTTATTTGGGATGTGTGTGTTTTCTGGTTTTCTTGGCTGCCCTGGAACTCAACATGTAGATTAGGCTGGTTCTGAACTGCCTCTGCCTCCTGAGTGCTAGGATTATAAGCATGCACCACCACACAAGCCTCTTTTTCACCATTGTAAGCACCACTGTTGTGAACAGCCTTAACACCCTTGATGGTTACTTTAGGAGAGTCCTAGAGGTGGGGTTACAACATAAAAGAAATTGACTCTCCCCTTGTATTTTTTGGTTCCTATTACCAGATTTTTACCAGAGAGGATTTGGTACTAGCGTAGGATCGCTCTTAGTCCTTACCACCTTGGGGCCCAGTGTTGACTGCCAGTCACCTAAGGGTATTAGACTCTGACAGAAGCATAAATTCAGGGCAGATCTATGCTAGGCCACAGGGTCAAAAAATAAAAATGACGGGCTGGAGAGATGGCTCGGCAGTTAAGAGCACTGGCTGCTCTTGCAGAGGACTTGAGTTCAATTCTCAGCATCCACATGGTAGCTAACAACTGTCTGTAACTCCAGTTTCAGGAGATACAGGGCCCTCTTCTGACCTCCATGGGCACTGCACAACATGGGTGCACTTACATATGTGTAAGCAATACACTCATACACATAAAATAAAAATAATAAATATTTTTAAATAAATAAATAAAAATAAATGAACAGGATCCTGCCTTAGTCTGTGAAAGAGAAAAGTGGTCCTTATCCTTTTGGGTGGTGTGGGGTTTTGCCATGAGGCAGACCTCATTGAAGAACTAGCCTTAACTTGTGTCACTTTCTCCACTGTAGCTGGTGGCTCCTATTTCATGATTTCCCGCTCACTGGGACCAGAATTTGGAGGTGCTGTGGGCCTGTGCTTCTACCTTGGAACAACATTTGCAGCAGCCATGTATATTCTAGGAGCCATTGAGATCTTGCTGGTGAGTCAGGCAAAGTCCTGATCAGTACTCTCCTCATCCCTGGCCAGGATCTGGGGTTTTCTATCGTGGGAGGCCTCAAGGGAAAAAGACCATTGCTCAGTTGAGCCGCCTCTTCACTCTTGTGCTAGTTTGGCCCAGGCATGGAAGAGGCCTGGTTGCTCTCACCTTGGCCTGGATATTTCATCTACCTAAATACTGTTTGGGCCATGGAAGTCTGCCAAGTATTTATTTAGCTAAGTAACAGATTTTGATGGGGACACAGAGACAGCCTCCCAGGCTTGTGCAGGCCCTGGACAGCTCTGCCTCCCCTAGACTCTATGCCAGGGCCCTTTAGATTTATTTTCCCCTTGTCCTAAGTCAGATTGAACAGCCATCAAATTCTGTCTGGAGGTCCTTGAGTCCCAGGGTGCCTGGACCAATGGGAGAAAGGGTAGAGGGGCTAACACAGGGTCAGAGGTACTCCCTTGAGGATCCAGAAAATAGGATTGTTTAGAGGTCCTGCCTGGCTCTTCCCATCAGCCGCCTGGACCTTGTGTCTAGATCTTCTGAGTTTTTAATTTGTTTTCTCTTTCTCATATTCTGCATTATTTGGAATTCTTCTGTAAGGAAATGTGTTCCTTCTCCCCATTGTATTTGTTTATTCAACTGTGTAATTCTGTGGGCTTCTGGATGTTTATTTTGTTCTCTGGGTTATTGGGTATAATCCAATACTATCGTTATTTTGGTGTTCAAACTTTCTTTTTGGCCCTTCCTTCTACAAGGTGGCATCTAGGCCTATACCTCCTTTCCTTTCTGTTTCTTTTCCTTTCCTTTCCTTTTCCTTTTTTCAGTAGTAGTTTTGTTGAAATGTAATTCACATATCAAGCAATTCACTACCCATTCAAAAAGTATGCAACTGAGGGGTCAGCAAGATAGTGGCTTAGTGGGTTAAAGTGCTTGCTGTCAAGCCTGATGACTTGAGTTTGATCCTGGGTACCCACATGCTAGAAGGCAAGAACTGTCTCCCTCAAGTTGTATTCTGACTTCCATACCTGCACTATGGCATGTGTACACACAAAAATAATAAACGTAGGCTGGCCGTGGTGGTACATGCCTTTAATCCCACCACTTGGGAGGCAGAGGCAGGCGGATCTTTGTGAGTTTGAGGCCAGCTTGGTCTACATAGTAAGTTCTAGGACAGCTGGGGCTACAAGGAGACCCTGTCTCAAAAAGACAAAAATAATAATAATAATAAATGTAACAAATTTACAAGTCTGAAGCAGCCTGGGCTGTACAGCAAGAGTCTAAAGAGAAAAGAAAATGTTACTGGTTTTTAGTACATTCATAGGGTTGTAACCATCACTACAATCAGTTTTAGAACATTTTCATCACCATCCCGTCCCCTTGGGAAAGCACCTTGACAGACACTAAACTGTTTTCTTTCTCTGTGGATTTGCTCTTCTGGACATTTCATATACTGGAATCACATAATATGTGGTCCTCAGTGACTGACTTCTTTTAGATATACTTTTAAAAAGAAAACCAAAATGACAGGTTTCACTCCCCAAACAGGAAGATCAAACCCAGTACTTCTGTCTTCTTATTTCAGACCTATATTGCTCCACCAGCTGCCATTTTTCACCCATCAGGCACTCATGACATGTCAAGTGCTACCCTGAATAATATGCGGGTGTACGGGACCATTTTTCTGACTTTTATGACCTTGGTGGTGTTTGTTGGTGTCAAGTATGTGAACAGATTTGCCTCACTTTTCCTGGCCTGTGTGATCATCTCCATCTTTTCCATCTATGCTGGGGGCATCAAGTCTATTTTTGACCCGCCTGTGTTTCCGTAAGTAACTGGGGTATTTGTCTAGCCATTACACTTGTAAACAGCCTTTGATACCCTGGATCCCTAAGATTGCAGGGTGGGAACAGGCTAGGGTTCCAGCTGAGCAGATGCCAATGCTTCCATCCTTACAGGGTATGCATGCTAGGCAACAGGACCCTGTCTCGGGACCAGTTTGACATCTGCGCCAAGACAGTTGTGATAGACAATGAGACAGTGACCACCCGACTGTGGAGTTTCTTCTGCCATAGCCCCAACCTAACTGCTGAGTCCTGTGACCCCTACTTCTTGCTCAACAATGTGACTGAGATCCCTGGCATACCTGGGGCAGCTGCTGGTGTGCTCCAGGGTGGGTCCTCCCTGCTCTTCCCCCAGTCTCCCAGCCTATGGACTGAGCAGGAAAACTGAGCACAGAGCTATCCTTGTATGGCCAGCTCTGGAATGGGGGCAGTTCTGGCTGTTTTCCCAGCTCTTCAGTGTTGTCTTAGCCTAGGCTCCTGGGTGAATGGAGCCTGTCTGGCTAGCATCCCAAGCTTTCAGCAGCCTCTGGAAAATTCTGGCAGCCCCTCATAAATTCTGGCAGCCCCTCATCCTCCTGCTACCAGCCTCCTATGCTGCCTGGGGATGTTCCCACAAGAACCATAAAGGGTCTCTGTCTGGGACATAGGCAGGGGTGAGGTTCTGGCTGATGATGGTTCAGTCACCTTTGTCAGATTTCTAACAGGAAAGCTTCCTCTCTCTGGCCAGAACTGTCCTGTGATAGACACTGTAGCCATTGGATTCAAACTGTCCCCAGAGTTCCCAGAACTTCCCTGTATCTGTAACCTCTAGCAGGGCTGCCCCAAACTTCCCTGTGGAAATCAGTGGAGCTGTAGTGGTAATACCCCTCCCCCTACAGAAAATCTGTGGAGTGCCTACCTGGAGAAGGGTGAGATTGTGGAGAAGTATGGGCTGTCCTCCACAGACACCCTTGGCCTGAAAGAAAGCTTGTCCTTATATGTGGTAGCTGACATCGCCACATCTTTCACTGTGCTGGTTGGCATCTTCTTCCCTTCTGTAACAGGTAAGACCCTCATGCCCACCCACTCAGCCCTGCCCCAAATCCTGGGGAATCCCTGAGGGAATTCTGTCTGGTTTTGGAGGCATCATGGCTGGCTCAAACCGCTCTGGGGACCTCCGTGATGCCCAGAAGTCTATTCCAGTGGGGACCATTCTGGCCATCATTACCACTTCACTTGTGTGTATCCTTTCCCAGTCATGAGGCTTGTGGGGCAGATGTATAAGTTGCCAGTCAGTGTGTACAGGCACACCTCACACATGTAAACATGTAACCAAGCATGGTGGCTCATACTTTTAATCCCAGCACTCGGGAGGCAGAAGCAGGTGGATCTCTGTGAGTTCAAGACAAGCCTGATCTACAAAGAAACTTTCAGGCCAGCTGGGTCTACATGGAGTTCCTGTGTCAAGAATACCAAAAAAAAAGACCAAAAAAGAAAAAAAATCCAACACATGCAAACATGTATACCTTATGCTCTTGTGCACATATACACACTTAAGGGTCATGCATGTGCCTACCATGGGACCCTCAGCTACCTCAGGCTGAGGCTGTGGCTGTGAGGGTCACAAGGGTCTTGTGTTGGGAATGAGTTGGTACTCTGCAGTGTGGTAGAAGCCTAGCTTCCTTAATATAGCCCAGACTTCAGCAGTGTGATTCTCTTTGGTGCTTGCATTGAGGGTGTGGTGCTCCGAGACAAGTGAGTATGCTATGCCCCTCCCTGTCAGCTTTTCCTGCCCTTACACCAGCTCCCTCCCCAATCACCCATGGTCCCACACATCTTAGGCAGTTGGCTGCTAGTAATGATCTATGTAACCATGGTGACATCAGAATCAAAGACGGGACAAAGGCAAGGATACAAGGATGGGGTTGGTAACTGATCTCCACTAAAAGCTAGAGCTCTGCCTTTCCTCTCATAGCCTTCCTCCCTGACCTCTGACATTCCTTACTCTGGGTGACCCCACCCAGGACTTGGGTGGCTCCTTCCTAGAAGTATGGTCTGAGCCTGGCCTCTGCAGGTACGGTGATGGTGTCAGCAGGAACCTGGTGGTGGGCACCTTGGCCTGGCCTTCGCCCTGGGTCATTGTTGTTGGATCCTTCTTTTCAACATGTGGTGCTGGCCTCCAGAGCCTCACTGGGGCACCACGCCTATTGCAAGCTATTGCCAAGGATAACATCATCCCCTTCCTCCGGGTAAGCCCTTCTGTACACCCCACAGCCTGGCTGCTCCCAGTTCCTTGTATTAGCTAGGGGGAAAGGCAGAATCCAATGCAGTGTGGCCTGTTAACAGTGGCTCCAGGCCTTGCCAGCTATCCAGAAGGAGCTACTGAAAGCTTCCCTGATCCTTCCTGCTGTTAGCAGTGCTGTTTAGACCCAGAATCCTCATGGTTTGTCTGTGATTCATCCAAAGCAGAGATACCTGCATGAGTAGAATCAGGGAAACTTGTGACTCCCTAAGAATAGGCATGGGCCTGAGATCTGGGGAATGATGGAGACCAGAGATGATGGAGACCAGGTTGTGACTTGGGGCCCCAGGTATGGGACTACGGTAGTAGAAACAGTTCCTTCCCCTGTGCCTACAGGTGTTTGGCCATGGGAAAGCAAATGGTGAGCCAACATGGGCACTCCTTCTGACAGCGCTCATCGCAGAACTGGGCATCCTCATTGCCTCCCTTGACATGGTGGCACCTATTCTATCCATGTGAGTAGGGAACAGGGCAAGGATGGTCTTGGGAAAAGCTCCTTGAACTTCAAAAACTCAGCTGGGGCTCCAGCACCTCCCAATGATCCTGTCTGGTTTCTAGGGTGCCACTGGAAAACTGGCTGGGCTTTGTGGGGAGCTGGCAGGGCTCAGCTTACCCTGCTTTCAGAAGCCAGCTTGGCACTAGGCCCCATGCCTCATGGTGGGAGACTCCACAGAGCAGAAGGCCAACAGATCCACATTCCAGCAGGGCAGGCACCTGGTCCCTTTTGTCTTACTGAAGCAACTACTGCCCATTCATCATTTTCAAAGTTGCTTACTTTGAAAGTCCTAGAAGCAGCTGAGGATATAAGTGTGCCAGTGATGCTCACCATGATTCCCAAGGCTCCCTGAGGCAGTTTGTTTATTTCCTATGTTTACCTCTACCCAGGTTGAGATCCTTACTCATTCTGCTCCATGGCTGATAGTCCTTGCTTGTTCAGTTCTGAAGGGCCTACATTCACTACCCACCCAGTTTATAGGCCTAACGGAGCTGCCTTCCTCCTGAGCAGGCTCCACCCCTGCCCATAGGCCTGTCACATCAGAGCTCCCTTGTCTTCTTGCTCTCCCCATTTCCCATAGAAGTGCACACCTCAAACTATTCTCGCCACAGGTGTATCAATAGGCAACCCCTCTTGTCTAAGTTAGAGGAAATGGTTCAGCCTTTGTCATGTGGCTCTTGCTGGCCATCCCTTCTGGGACTTACCCCCTTACAGGCATCCCTGCCCTCTGATACTCTTTGCCTGTTCTTCATCACTGAGGGAGAGTTTGCTGCCTCTAGCTTCAGCCCTCTGTTCTAAACTGACTCCTCAGGAGGGCTTACACAGCCAGCCTTGCCTGTGTCCTAACTCCCACACAGCACAGCATCTCCTGTTTCTTAACCTCAGACCAAAATTTACTTGGTCCTTGTCATCTTTTTCTGACTTGCTCTCCCTGATCCTCAAATGCATGACAGCCCCACCCTACCCACCTGCTTACTCGGGCCACATCTCATCATGTCATCATCTCTCACACCAGGCACTCCCCAGCATTCCTTCACACTGTCCTCTTGCAGCTCTCCACTCGCTATCCCTGGACTTTGTCCCTTTCCTACCTCTTCTGCTGGTCAGTACTTGCCCATCCTCTGCCACTTGGCTCTTAGGACATTTTGGGAATAGTTCCATCTGCATCAGACCACAGGAGTGGGTTCCTAGGGGTTAGGAACCATGGTATGGCCCAGTTTGTATTCTAAGTATAGCCTGTTATCAGGCACCTAGAGGTACCAAAGGGGCTGGCTGTGCACCAACCACCTCCTGGTGCCACAGGTTCTTTTTGATGTGTTACCTGTTTGTGAACCTGGCCTGTGCTGTGCAGACACTCCTGAGGACTCCCAACTGGCGGCCCCGATTCAAATACTATCACTGGTGAGTACCCGCTGGACCCGAGGCAAGTTCCCCAGCATGGGGGGTATTGGGGAGGCCAGGAGCCCCATACCAGAAGTCTTGCATTTCCTGGGAAGCTTTTGATCTTGGAAATACTATGAAGAGGGAGATTATGGGACTGGAAGCCTTGACCTGCTCCTTGTGCCCAGCTTGTGACTTGTGATCTGTGTGGGTCAGGACAGCATGGGACAGACTGTGGCCTGGAGCCCTTATTCTTATGCTCTCCACCTCCGGCCCAGGGCACTGTCCTTCCTAGGCATGAGCCTCTGCCTGGCCCTTATGTTTGTCTCCTCCTGGTACTACGCATTGGTTGCGATGCTCATCGCAGGCATGATCTACAAGTACATCGAGTACCAAGGGTGAGCAAAAGGCTGCAGTCAGCCTGTTAACAGCCTGTCCGGCACTGTGGGTATCTGAATGGTGGGTTGGTGGAGGACTGGGCCACCTTTGCTTCTACCATGGGTGCTTGGAGGGGTGCATAAATGGGGACAGCTGCGACTCAGGGCTTGGCCAATTTCTATCCTATATGCACATAGAAATACCTAGGTAAGGAGCTGGGGTGTAGTTCAATGATAGAGCACTTGCTTAGCATTCAAATGAGGGAAGAAGGGAAGACCGGAGAGAGCGGAAAAGGGAAGGAGGAAAATCTGGCTGAGACAATGGGCTCAATTGCTTGTGGTGACATCTATAGGGCTGAGAAGGAATGGGGTGATGGGATTCGAGGCCTGTCCCTGAGTGCTGCCCGATATGCATTGTTGAGGCTGGAAGAGGGGCCTCCTCACACCAAGAACTGGCGGTAAGTTCATGCCCATACGAACAGGGATCATCTAGGGTTTAGGGAGCATTGTTGAGGGTGCGAAGTTCCATAGGTTCCCTCCAGGAGGTTGTAAGAGGCACCCTTTTAGCTGGGTGTGGTGGCTCACGCCTTTAGTCCCAGCAAAGACAGGTGGGTCTCTGAGTTCAAGGCTAGCCTGCTCTACATAGTGAGTTCCAGGCCAGCTGGGGCTACAGGGAGACCCTGTCTCAAAAAAGAAAAAAGAGGCACCCTTTTGCTTGTTGAGCCCTTGGATTTATACTACCCAAACTTGTGGGAGCCCACATTCTGTTAAGGGAAGACCCCTTGGAAAGGCCTGGCCCTTGTCTCAAGCTGCCTAACCATCTGACCACTTTAGGCCTCAGCTCTTGGTGCTGCTAAAGCTAGATGAAGACCTTCATGTGAAGTATCCTCGGCTCCTCACCTTTGCCTCCCAGCTTAAGGCTGGGAAGGGCCTGACAATTGTTGGCTCTGTCATCCAAGGCAGCTTCTTGGAGAGCTATGGTGAAGCCCAGGCTGCTGAGCAGGTAATTGCCAGGAAGGGGCGGGAAGGGGGTTGCCAAGCCAGATCAATGGTTTCTGGGCTACAGCTGGCTTGTAGTGGAGGGACAAATTCTGAACAGTATGGCTAGCCAGATGGACAACACTGCTACCATCTTCAAGAATGAGAGCATAGCTGCCTCATCTTAAAAATATGGTCTGTGGGTCAGCAAGATGCCTCAGCAGGTAGAGATGCTTGTACACAGGCTTGATGACCTAAGTTAAATCCCCAAATCCTACAAAGTGGCAGAAAGAGCCCATTTCCAAGAGTTGTCCTCTGTTCACCACATGCTGTGGCATGGACAGCACATGCACATACAAAATACATACACACATAAAATTTAGGAACCTGCTGGGCGTGGTCCTAGCACTCAGAGGCAGAGGCAGGTGGATCTCTGTGAGTTCAAGGCCAGCTGGGGCTACAGGAAGACCCTGTCTTAAAAAAAAAAAGACCAAAAATAAAAAAGTTAGAAACGTATGGGTGGGCAGCTTGCTCCAGGGCCTCTTCTACTAATCCTAGAATTTTGGAAGAGAACCCAACAGAGGGAAAAGCTGGTGGCCTTACCTTCTAACTCTGGTGTATTCTCCACAGACAATCAAGAACATGATGGAGATTGAGAAAGTTAAAGGCTTCTGCCAGGTAGTGGTGGCCAGCAAAGTGCGTGAGGGGCTGGCCCACCTCATCCAGTCTTGCGGCCTGGGCGGCATGAGACATAACTCCGTGGTGCTGGGCTGGCCCTACGGCTGGCGACAGAGTGAGGACCCACGTGCCTGGAAGACCTTTATTGGTGTGTGAGGGTCTGGCACCTGACCTGGGCCAGGGGCCAAGGGCCAGGGTTAAGTGAGGTGGCAGAGACTGGAGGGCCATAGGCTGGCAGTCAGTAGTACCCCTCCTCCCCAGACACTGTGCGCTGTACCACAGCTGCCCACCTGGCCCTGCTGGTGCCCAAGAACATAGCTTTCTACCCCAGCAACCATGAACGCTACCTGGAGGGCCACATTGATGTGTGGTGGATCGTGCACGACGGAGGCATGCTTATGCTTTTGCCCTTCCTGCTACGCCAGCATAAGGTGTGCCAGGTGGTTGGGCATGGATGGGGCGTGGTGGTTGGGCACCTGGGCGAGTTAGGTGTGACTGAACCATTCCCCTACTCCATTACCACAGGTTTGGAGGAAGTGCCGGATGCGCATCTTCACTGTGGCCCAGATGGACGACAACAGCATCCAGATGAAGAAGGATCTGGCCATCTTCCTGTATCACCTCCGCCTTGAGGCAGAAGTGGAGGTGGTAGAGATGGTGAGCTGCCTGCCCTTTTGTGGCCCTGGAGGATCCCAACTACCATATAGCCCAATGCTCACAATCTCCTGTCTCCCCAGCATAACAGTGACATCTCTGCATATACCTATGAGCGCACACTGATGATGGAACAGCGGTCTCAGATGCTGCGGCAGATGAGGCTGACCAAAACTGAGCGGGAGCGAGAGGTCAGTGACTGTCTTGGTTTAGGCTTGGGGAAGGGGCTGGATCAGGCCTTTGGAGATACTGTCAGGTAGGGGTAGCAGAATGACTCACTTGACCAAGCATGGTGGCTCATAGTTGTAATCCCAGCACTCAGGAGGCTGAGGCAGGAGGATTGCCGTAAATTTGAGGCCAGCCTGGGCTACAATATGAGATCTTGTTTTTTTCTTTGAAAAAAGAAAAAAAGCTGTGGGGCTGGTGAGATGACTCAGTGGTTAAGGGTACTGGCTGCTTTTACAGAGGACCAGAGTTTGATTCCCAGCACCCACATGACTGCTAACAACTGTCGGTAACTTCAGTTCCAGAGGAATCTGATGCCCTCTTCTGATCTCTGCAGGCAGTACACAACACGGGTGCACTTAACACACACAGGCAGTACATTCATACACAGAAAATAAAAATAAATATATATATTTTTAAAGCTGGATATAGTAGCTCGTGCCTATAATCCCAGTACTTGGGATCACTTTACCAGACATGGTGGCTCATACCTGTAATCCCAGCACTCAGGAGGTTGAGGTAGGAGGATTGCCATAAATTTGAGTCCAACCTGGGCTACAGTGTGAGATCTTTTTTTCTAAAAAAAAAAAAAAGCTGGTCACCAGGCGTGGTGTCACACGCCTGTAGTCCCAAGCACTCGGGAGGCAGAGGCAGGCGGATCTCTGTGAGTTCAAGGCTAGCCTGGTCTACATAGTGAGTTCCAGGACAGCTGGGGCTTACAGGGAGACCCTGCTTCAAAAAGACCAAAAAAAACAAAACAAAAAGCTGGTCATAGTAGCTCATGCCTATAATCCCAGTATTTGGGAGGCTGACACAGGAGGATCATACAGAATTTGAGGCAAGCCTGGACTGAGTGAAAACCTGTCTCAAACAAACAAAAAAACTTCACTTGTCCTACCTGAACTAGTCAATGTCTATTCCCCAGAGGCAGGGTGGTCATGTAGGGCCCACCAGGCCCTCATTTTCTCAGGGCACCGAGGCTGCCTTCTCTGGTTGTCCTCAGGCCCAGCTGGTAAAGGATAGACACTCAGCCCTGCGGCTGGAGAGCCTTTACTCAGATGAGGAAGATGAGTCTGCAGCAGGGGCTGACAAGATCCAGATGACATGGACACGAGACAAGTACATGGCTGAACCCTGGGACCCCAGCCGTGCCCCTGACAACTTCCGGGAACTGGTGCACATTAAGCCGTGAGTGTAGACCCAGTCATTCTGAGATCTAGAATAAAGGTGGGGTGGGGGCAAGCAAGCTGTGCGGGCCAGGGACAAAGCCCATTTTGCTAGGTGGTTCTCAGTGGCCTGTGATCAACTGCATTATCTGCAGGGACCAATCCAACGTGCGGCGTATGCACACTGCCGTGAAGCTCAATGAAGTCATTGTCACACGCTCCCATGATGCCCGCCTGGTCCTACTGAACATGCCAGGCCCACCCAAGAACAGCGAGGGTGATGAAAACTGTATCTTTTTGTGGAAAGGCTGACAGTGGGAAGCCATCCTCTCCCTGGGTGTCCCTGGGTGGGAAGTGGCCCCTGTTGCCCCTTGATCCTGTAGCTCGCTGTCTCCTTGACCTAATGCCCTAGACATGGAATTCCTTGAGGTGCTGACTGAGGGCCTTGAGCGGGTGTTATTAGTGCGAGGCGGGGGCCGTGAAGTCATTACCATCTACTCCTGAGTCCGATGAAGGCTTGTGGCCTGGAGTTGGGGTGTACAGTCCAGGGCAACAGTTCATAATCCACACCTACTTGCCAGTTATTATGCTTTGCCCAGTTTTGCCTTGGACCAGTTTTGCTAGGTCTTCTGGGAAATCAAGCTTGGGCCTGACAGTGGAAATGGATCTGAGGACCTGTGGACCCTGGAGGATTTGGAGACTTTCCCCTCCAGTACCCCAGTGTGGGCCAACCCTGACTAGAGAAAACTGGTGGGGGCTGATACGGAATTTGAAGTCCCAGCCTGGCCCAGAAATGCTATTTATTGTATATTTATTGTTTGAATGTCACCATCAGAGAAGAGAGGAAGGGCAGCAAGGGAGGGAATTGAGCCTGACCTGCCTACAGGAAGACCTGGCTCAGCCTGCTGTGGGCAGAGACCCACCAAGTCAAGTGGAATGGAGCTGGCTGAGCTGAGCCTGAGTTTTTCAATAAAACATTGTGTACTTCTGGGCCTCCTGCTGCCTCATCTGTTTCCCCCTGGCGCCAAGGGAAGAAAGGCAGAACTGAACCCAAGCCCAGAGCTGGCTCCCTGAGGCTGTGCCCCTTCCTGGCAGTGGTAATCTCTGGCCACCCCCATTAGCTGTTCTGTCCCTCCCACTAGCCCTAGGGCCCCTCCCATCCCCATTCCAGATAAGGCCAGACCAGGACTGCCTCATCTGGCAGTAGGCACTAGGCTGGAATGGGGCTGCCTGGCTCCCCATTGCAGTGGGTGCTGTTGCTGCTGGGGCTGCTGCTCCCTCCTGTCGCCCCCTTTTGGCTCCTCAATGTGCTCTTTCCCCCGCACACTACGCCCAAGGCTGAGCTCAGTAACCACACACGGCCTGTCATCCTAGGTAAGCCCCCACTAGGACCCTGCTACACCAGGCAAGAACTTGGGGAGCTTGGGTCCCAGCCCCTGACAGCAGCAGCAGATGGTGCCAAGGCCTTTCTGCTCCAACACTAGCCCCCAGGTCTGACTTGGAGTGGGGAGGGGCCAAAGATGTCCTATAGAGACATCACCCCTTCCCCCATCACATTGTTGTCTTGAGATGTCTACTCTAGAGGGGCCAGCAGGGAGTGGGGGAGGTGGTGGGATGAGATTTGCCTAAGGGCAAGATTTGACCAGGGCATTACAAGATACATTGGATCCTGGGTTAAGCCCCACTACATCTTCCTTGGCTCCTACCTCACCAAAGATGCCCAGCCCAGAGGAGGCCCATAAAGGCCTGCCCCCTACCCTAAACCCAACCTCCACTCCCCCATACCTATTTGTTGTCACCTTGGACTTTGGCAGTAATGGAAGGCCTAGCTGGATGTTTGCTTTTCAGGGGCAGGGGTCAGTGGCCTTGGTTCCTGCACCTTCCCCGACTAAAGGGAGCCTGGGCTTTGTGGTACTGCTAGGACAGTAAGGAGTGTGCTGGGGAAGAGGATAAATGTCATTTATCACCCATACCTTCAGGGTGTGGGAGATGGAAGGGTGGGTTGGTGTGAGGGTGGGGTCAGGGAGCAAAACCAAGGAGTCCAGAATGAGAGCTGGTGCCCACAGTGCCTGGCTGGATGGGGAATCGGCTAGAAGCAAAGTTGGATAAACCAGATGTGGTGAACTGGTTATGCTACCGCAAGACAGAGGACTTCTTCACCATCTGGCTGGATCTCAATATGTTTCTACCCCTTGGGGTGGACTGCTGGATTGATAATACCAGGTATGTCCCATAAGCTCTGCCTATCCCCTCCACATTGCCCCTTGGGCTACTGGTTGTTGACTGTTTCACTGTCCCCAGGGTTGTCTACAACCGCAGCTCTGGGCGTGTGTCCAATGCCCCTGGTGTACAGATCCGTGTCCCTGGCTTTGGCAAAACCTACTCTGTTGAGTACTTGGATAACAACAAGCTAGCAGGTGTGTGCACTCAGGCAGGCTGGGGCTCTGGTGGGCCATCAGGCTGGCCACAGGTGTCATAGGCAGAGCTCCTATGCTGCTCCCTCCGTGCAGGTTACATGCATACATTGGTGCAGAATCTCGTCAACAACGGGTATGTTCGCGATGAGACAGTACGGGCTGCACCCTATGACTGGCGTCTGGAACCCAGTGAGTGACTTCTGGTGATGGGCTAGGGGTAGAGCAAGTGGTCCCAGACCCTAACTGTCCTGACCTATCCACCCATCTGCAGGCCAACAGGATGAGTACTACCAGAAGCTGGCAGGGCTGGTAGAAGAGATGTATGCTACTTACGCGAAGCCTGTCTTCCTCATCGGACACAGCCTTGGCTGCCTGCATTTGCTCTATTTCTTACTGCATCAACCTCAGTCCTGGAAGGACCATTTCATTGATGGCTTCATCTCTCTTGGGGCTCCGTGGGGTGGCTCTATCAAGCCCATGCTGGTCCTGGCCTCAGGTGAGGAGCCTCTCACCTTACTGCCCATCATCTGGTGGGCAGTAAGGAAGGAATGAAGCAGATCACTGAGCTGGCACTCCAACTGCTCACAATGGTTGTCTGGAGACAGTGTCTCTGGGACACACCTGCTTTCTGTTAGCTCCTTGAAAGCAGTGACCTTGGCAGGGCTGTTAGGATGACTCCTTCCAGAGTCTATATCAGCGAATGGAAGGAAACAGAGGAAACCAACCCCAGATTTGTTCCTTGTGGCCCCAGGTCTCATACACTTCAGCTTTCAGCTACTTTCTACTCCCAGAAGCCGCTGTGCAGAGGAATCTGCCATATTGAGGGCATTTGCCACAGCAGCACCAACCCTAGGGATCCCTCCTGCCCTTCCTGAGGAGTAGCCCCAGAAACCCAGCACTAACACAGCTATCACTAATTGAACACCACTGTATGCTGGGCACAACCAGGCTTAGCCTTCCCCACAGAAGTTCACAATCTAATGAAAGAGAGACTCACCACCGATGGTAAAACAGACCATCATTTCGTTCTCCCAAAATATAATCCTGTGACCCCTGTGCAACATGAGCCCCATACGGGGCCTGAGGGAGAATAGCCAGTGCACATGTACACACAATTCACACATCCCATTCTCAGCAACACCCCTTCCCCCCACATTTTTTGAGACCCTACAGCTCTGCCTTACAGAGATACCAACATAGCTCTCCTTTAATAAGCATATTCAGCACTTAATATCAGACCTGCTCTGTTCTATGGCTTGGAATCACAGTCTGGATGGGGAAGGGACAAGTTTGAGTATTGTACTATCTCACCTTGCTATGTCCACAGGTGACAACCAGGGCATCCCACTCATGTCCAGTATCAAGCTGAGAGAGGAACAACGCATAACGACGACTTCTCCCTGGATGTTTCCAGCCCACCAGGTATGGCCTGAAGACCATGTGTTCATTTCCACACCAAGCTTCAACTACACAGGTCATGACTTCAAGCGCTTTTTTACGGATCTGCATTTTGAGGAAGGCTGGTATATGTGGCTACAGTCACGTGACCTACTGGCAGGCCTCCCAGCACCTGGTGTGGAAGTATACTGTCTGTATGGTGTGGGCCTGCCCACACCCCACACCTACATCTATGACCACAATTTCCCCTACAAAGACCCTGTAGCTTCGCTGTATGAGGATGGTGATGACACAGTGGCTACACGAAGCACTGAGCTCTGTCGCCGGTGGCAGGGCCACCAATCCCAGCCTGTACACCTGCTGCCCATGAATGGGACACAACACCTCAACATGGTCTTCAGCAACACAACACTGGAGCACATCAACACTATCCTGCTGGGTGCCTACCGCCATGGCACTCCTGTATCCCCAGCTGCCAGCCCAGTGCCCCTACCCTCTGAATAAAGACCTTTGCTGTTGTAAGCCCTGTGTGTTGTGGGTTAAGGGGAAGGCACTACTAGGGTCCCTACACTCGGAATCCTATGTTACCAGGTCCAGGACTCAGTGGGACCTGAGGTAGGAAAGGCTCTGCTAAGGCCTGAGTTGGAACTGAACATCCTGAGATGTGCAGCTGTTCAGGAAGCCTGCCCTATGCTGCTTCTGCTGGGCCTGGGGGCTGGAGCTAGCTGTACCCACAGCTGCAGAATGGGGCATAAGGAAATACAATTTGAAATAGTCTCTTAATTTCTGGTTGGATACAAGAGCCTAAAATATGGCCAGGCATAGTGGCCATGCCTTTCATCCCAGCACTTGGGAGGCAGAGGAAGGCAGATCTCTGTGAGTTAAAGGCCAGCCTGGTCTACATAGCGAGTTTCAGGTCAGCTGGGGCTACAGGGAGACCCTATCTCAAAAAGACCAAATATATACATACATATAGGGACCTTCTATAGTCTTGCAGGTTTTTACTTGCTCAGGCAGGTGGTGTTTTGTTTACCTCAGGAGTCTTGTTGGCCTCTCCCTCCCTTCTTCAGGGAATGTTTCTTTTGGTGGAATCTGCTATACAACTCACTGTCACTGGTGAGATGACTTCCAGAAAGTCTCTACTTCTATCTGGGGATTGATACCAGGCTGACTATGGTGGAAGCGAAGGCTGGTTAGTATGGAGGAATAAGGGCAGAGCCTGGCAACTTAATCATTTAACACCTTCCCCTGAGCCTGAGAGTTTACTGAAGTACTGATCATCTGGGCCACCTTTTCAATACTTGTGGTAATATGTTGACACATGGACCTTCGTTTTTAGCATCTTTATCTAGTTTTAAATTTTTTAATGTGCTCCTTTAAAACAGGACTTTGCGAAAGTCTTCCTGTTTCCACTCCCTGCATCCTTTCCCTTAACATTTGCTAGTGATGTTTATTGTTTCTTGTTGTTCCCTTCCCCCTCACACATGCCTCCCCCCAGTCTCCTGGCTTCTTACATCAGTACATGAGGCTCTAGTTCATTTCTTTTAATGACTGTGTGGTATTTTACACTGTAGTGAATCTTTTGGTGTGGACATTTGTTATCTTTAAATAATGTCACAGTATTCTATTTATATTGGTTTCATGTACTTTAATGTTTCTTCATGGGGATTTCTCAATTGATAGATTGACCTACTATGAAGAAAGCTTGTTCAAATAGTATGAAATTCCCTATTTTCCTACTGGGGTCCCCCGGGTTCTTCTAAGGATCTGGAAAGAGGAGCTCAGGCTTCTTACTGCCAACACGCGCTTGAAGTGAGAAAGCAGCTCGGGTAGGACCCAGCCTGCCTTTCCTCGCCTTTCAACACTCAGGGAAACAAGAGATTAAGCTCAACACATCCCGTGGTCCCCTAATACTCAACTCCTAAGCAAAATGGAAAACTGAAACTCCTGTGGGATTACAAAAACTGACACTAAAATACTTCTTGAAAGGTAATAACAGATCTAAAAGGATTAATTAATTTATTTTTTGAGACAGGACCTCACTCTCTATAACCCATACTGGAAACAATCCTCCTGCCTCAGTCTCCTGGGTGCTGTGATTAAAGGTGTGCATACCACAATTTAATTTCCTTTTTTTTCTTCAGGGCTAGGAATCAAGGCCAGGGCCTTGTCCTTAGGCAAGTACTCTACCATAAAGCTAAATCCCCAGCCCAAGTTGCCCTCCTTAAGAGAGGGAAGACGCAAGGGTTACCAATCACTGTTTGAGGTCTCTAGGTGGCAAAGGCAACGAAAGAGGAATTGAGGAAAAGTGACAAAGGACCAAACTCAGCCAAGCCTCACCTACTGGAAAGTCAGTACCTGGCCCTGTGTTCCACAGCTTTAGAGCACTGGCATGGAGGTGGGGTTCAGGTAGGAGTTGGAGGGGTGGAGGTAGGTGTAGGACTGGAAGGGGATGAAGGAGCTAAACAATGGCTAGAGGGGAAGGATTTGTCCCTGGGTTGGGAAAAGATCTGGGGAGCGGCAAGGAGGGCCTGGCGAAGGGCACCAACCCCTTCCCCAAACTACCTGGGACTAGAAGCAAAGGTGAAAGTGAAAGAAAGTTGCAGCAACAACCTCTGAACTAGGGTGGAGGTGAAAGCGAAAGCGAGAAGCGTTACCCCCCCCCCCCCCGGCCGATCAGCGATCAGCTCCTCGGAAGCCTGGACGCCTTTCTGCTGCCCCTGGCCCCACTTGTGTGATCCACCCATCGACCCCCAGATCCCAATTCGACCTCCTTGCCCCGAGATGCTGAAGCCGGCCTTGGAGTACAGAGGAGGCTTCTCCTTCGAGAACTGCCAGAGGTGAAGGAGTGGAGTTCTAGCTGCGAGCTGCCTGTGCTTTGCTGTGGGCCGTCTCTTTTTTTCACTGGCGGCGGTGGGGGTGGGGGGAGCCCGTGTTGGGCAACGAAATTGGGCTTAACCCAGATGGAGACTGAGTTGGGTTCGGGGGACGAGTTCAAGGGACCCTAGAAGCAGATCTGAAACCAGTCACCCGACCCTGTTTCTAGGAATGTAGCTTTGGAAAGAGACCTTCCGGGACTCCAGGTCCCTCATGCACGCAAGACTGGAACCACCATCGCGGGACTCGTGTACCGAGTGAGCGGGTGATGGGACTGGAGGGCAGGAAGGGTAGCCAACCGGGAGGAGGTGGAGGGCACTGAGGCCCGGCTCTTCCTCAGGACGGGGTCATCCTGGGCGCGGATACGCGGGCCACTAATGATTCGGTCGTGGCGGACAAGAGCTGCGAGAAGATCCACTTCATCGCCCCCAAAATCTAGTGAGAACCCTTCAGCCCAGTTCCCACTCAGGAAAGCCGCCCCGACGCCCCACCCTGCACATCTTAGCCCTGTCCACACCGACCCTCCCATTTCCCCCAGCTGCTGTGGGGCTGGAGTGGCTGCGGACGCCGAGATGACCACGCGTATGGTGGCGTCCAACATGGAGCTGCACGCGCTGTCCACCGGCCGCGAGCCTCGGGTAGCCACCGTCACCCGCGTCCTGCGCCAGACGCTCTTCCGGTGCGGGGGAGGAGCTAAGGAGATCCCCGGAGGGGCAGCTGCAGGGTGGGCGGGGCCAATAGTAAGTGGGCAGAAAGAAAGAGTAGGCTGGACCAGCAGAGAGACCGGAAGAGGCCGGCCTAACCAAAGCTGAGCAACAGAAAGGGACAACGTCAATTGTAGGGCGCCAGGCCGCAGGAAGGGGTGGGACGCAGACCTAAGAGCAGTTTTGCAAGGGGCGGAGCCTGGCTACAGGTGACAGTGACTGTGCTCACTTGTCCACAGGTACCAAGGCCACGTGGGAGCATCCTTGATCGTGGGCGGTGTTGACCTGACTGGGCCGCAGCTCTATGGCGTGCACCCCCACGGTTCTTACAGTCGTCTGCCCTTCACGGCCCTGGGTGAGCGCTTCCACCCTTTTCCTACGTAGCAACCCCTTCCCCTGTGACCCTATCCTCACGTTTGTCCTCTAGATGGGGCTGCTGCAGCAGACCTCAGATGCCCTTTCCCACCTGTAGGCTCTGGACAGGATGCAGCCTTGGCACTGCTGGAGGACCGGTTCCAGCCAAATATGACGGTGAGCGATTTCTGTCCCCTACTTCATGCTCACTGGTGGGGAATGCATAAGGATCCTGGCCAAGTATAGAAGTAAGGAAGGCTTGTTGGAAGGTGACCACCGAGTAGGGACTGAGTAATGAGAGAGAAGTGAGGTTCAGACAGTACTGAAGCTTAGACCACAGAAAGAAGTTCACAAAGACTCATTAGCCAAATAAAGAGGAGAAGCCCAGTTGAATGGTATGTGAGACCTGAAGCCTGGACTTTGGAGTGGGAGGGAAGTGGATGACTGGACTTCAGAGATATCTAAGGCCCAGAGAGAAAATCAATGATAGAGGATTAGTGGATGGGCAGGCTTCTGGAAGAAGCCTATAAGAAGAACTATAAGCAACTCTGAGAAGATTGTGCAGCAGACAGTGGGTGGACGGAACACAGGGTCTTGGGGGGAGAGGGAAGCAGAACCCAGGGGAAGGAAATTTGGGATGGAGGGAGAGAATGGAGGTTGGGTTTGCACAAATGGTAAATCATCCCGGCTTCAAGATTAACAAAGTCCCCAGGCTGGAGCCTGAGTTAACGCCAGAGGGTCCATTACACCTCATTCACATACCACAGCTGGAAACCGCAAAGGAGCTGCTAGTGGAAGCAGTCACTGCAGGGATCCTGGGTGACCTGGGCTCTGGGGGCAGTGTGGATGCATGTGTGATCACTGCAACCGGTGCCAAGCTGCTGAGAACACTGAGCTCACCTACAGAGCCTGTGCAGAGGTAGGAGCAGGAAATGCCTAGGGGGTCTGCTAGAACAGGACAAGCTGCATGCTGAACGGCTGTCCCTCCTCCCTTCTAGAGCTGGCCGCTACCACTTTGCACCTGGAACCACAGCTGTCCTTACCCAGGAAGTGAGGCCCCTAAACCTGGAGCTCCTGGAGGAAACTGTGCAAGCCATGGAAGTGGAGTAGAGTGGCCTGAGGCTTAGAGCTTGGAACAAGGGGGAATAAATCCAGGAGATACAAACAGAACACTGTGTCTTGAGTGGAGCAGAACAAGCAGTCATGGGGCTCTGTGACTAAGGTATCCATGCAAGAACCACTGCCTCCCACAGGTCCAATTCCTGGCCTGAGGTGTGAATCTCAGTCATAGCCAAACTCCTAAACTTTCTAACTCCAGACAGATCATTCTCACCCCAACACCCCTGCTATGAAAGACCCCATGGTCAATTCCTATTCAGTGCCTTTACCTGGCTTATCAGTGACCTAGGAAAAAGCCTCATTCTAGGACAAAGGCACATTCTCTAAAGAGATTCTCCTGAAGACTAGACATCCCTGGTGGCCCCCACTTGTGTTCCCCCTAACACATTATGAACATTTTTATATACAACAGGAAAGTTAAAGGAATTGCACACTGAACATCCATATGTCCAATAGACTTTACAATTCATTTTGTTGTATTTGATCATATGTATATCCATTCCTCCATGTCTCCATCAGGCCCACCCTGGGTCCCATGAGGGCTAAAGTACTGAGAGAGGAATTGTTTCCTGATTCTTAAGGACAAGTTCTTATCAAGTACTCCTCACACATCCATCTACAATGCCTCTACCTGTAACATTCATCAGATGATCAGGCACTTGTGAGCCACTGATACAAATGTTGGCTTTGTCTGCAACATGCGGGGCTGTGAAAAGGGATACTGACTCCAAGTTCTCTGGCTGGAAGAGTACATGGACTCATGGGGAGAGAGGACACATTTACATAAGAATCTTATGCTGAGCACTGAGTGCCAGGCCTAGGTGCTGGGTGCTGGTATGAATATCCTGCCCTCTGAGTAGCCAAGTTCCACTGGGGCTTCAAGAACTGGTAAGTCACATTCTCTAAAGAAATTCTCCTGCAGACTAGACATCCCTTGTGGCCCCCACTGTGTTCCCCCTAATATATTATGAATATTTTTATATATACAGGAAAGTTAAAGAAATTGCACACTGAACATCCATATATCTACTAACTTTACAATTCATATTATGTTGTATTTGATCATATGTCTATCCATTCCTCCATACTTCCATTTACCTCACTGTTTGGACCAAGGTGTTTTTGAGCCAATCAAAGCCCTCACACCCCTGAAAGTCCAGCCAACTCGTTACAACTGCACACCGAAGCATCTTCTCTCCATTGGTTCAAGCTCAGCCTAGAGCTCAGTAACAAGGGAGCTGTAGATACCAGGGCTTGCCCATGGCAGTCTGAGGCTTGGAAGCAGTCAGCTTTACTGGTTGCTGCCCTTCTACCTGCAACTTCAGTCCAGAGGCTTCCAGTCAATGAGGGCTACACTTATCAATAATGTGGGGCCCAGAGCCAGCCAGGGTTTGGGTCCCACCCCATTTCATGCTGGTGGGAGCATCAGCATCTCTGAGCAAACCTCTGACTCCTGTTCCAAAGTGATGAGGAATCCTTGAGATAATGTCTGTTAGGATTTACAACCTCCATCCATGGCCTTCCACTGCAAAGCTGGCCACATCTGGCTTCCACCAGCCTTAACACCCCTATGCTCTGAGCAGCCTTCTTTGAGAGCCAAGTATCCTTGATAGCCCTGGGAAACTTCTTTGGTCCCAGTCCCCAGGCTGACACTTCAGTAGACCTAATCAACCATATGTCTTTGGTACCCAGTGATCAACATTGGGGTGTGAGGTAGTTCAGAAAGCCAATCAGAAACCAAGGCTTGGGGAGGTGGAGGTGAGAGCCTCACACCTGGGCTATGCCTGATAATTCCAAGGACTTTGGCCTACTCCCAGGTGGGTATGGGAGTGGGACGAGACCACACAGCTGGCCTGGTCTCAGGCCCAAGGCTTAGGCCCAAGGACAAAGATACACATAAATAAAGCCAGGCTGTTCTCAACTCTGTTCACATCTTCCACAATGCTACTACTCAGCCTAACCCTTAGCCTGGTCCTCCTTGGCTCCTCCTGGGGTGAGTGGGCTGGGATCAATCATGACTGAACAACCAAAGGCAACTTAGTTCCCAGCTCATCCAGAGGCCTAGAGAAGGAACCAGCCTCATCAGAAGGGATGTGTGGACAAAGGAAAATTGATGTACCAAGGCAGAAGGTGTGAGCCTGCAGGGCTGGAAGTGAGGAAAGATGAATATAGGGACAGGTCTCACAAATAAGACAGGAACCTGAGCTAGACCTGAGAGAGCTTAGGAAGCCATAAAAGTGGTATGTGGCAAAGCCTAGTCTAGGTGGAGCCCTCTGGGTGCATGAAAGGTATTAACTGCTCAGGCCTTGAATGGGCAAAGGACTAAGGAGGAGATGATAACAGCAATCAGGGAGAAAAGTGGTCTAAGGAACACTGTCGGGTAGATGTTAAGGAGTGGACAGGATTTGGGGGGTGGTTGGGTGAGGGTAATAGAGATAGCTCTGTAGGCCCAAAAGGCACTCAAAGGGAAGGGTTACTAGCTCTGTTGATTTTGACCCCTCTGGGATGTACAGCTTTGGAGCACCTGGGGAAAAGATGTGGGGAGAGGTGGGCTGGGATGTGGAGCCTCACCAGTCCTATGTCCAGGCTGTGGTGTTCCTACCATCTCACCTTCACTGAGCTACAGCCAGAGGATTGTCAATGGGGAGAACGCAGTGCCAGGCTCCTGGCCCTGGCAGGTGTCCCTGCAGGTACACGTACCCTATGGGCAGGGTAGGGTCCTGGGTGCTTTATATCTACATGTAACTTAAGGCCTACCCACATATGACTTTTGACCCTAGGATAGAAATGGCTTCCACTTCTGTGGTGGTTCTCTCATCAGCCAGTACTGGGTGGTCACTGCTGCCCACTGCGATGTCAGGTGAGTGTATTCCACCTGCTCTACCCAGTCTAATTCTTCCACTTCCTTCCCTTGGTACACCTCTTGCTCTGCACCCCACAGCAGCTGCCTAATCCCCTTATCCTTGCAGTCCTGGCAGTAACTTTGTCGTCTTGGGAGAATACGACCGATCGTCCAATGCTGAGCCTGTGCAGGTGCTATCCATCTCAAAGGTGAGTGCCTGGCTGCATGTGTGGGAAGAAAAATGAACTGTGGGTGGGCTACTTTGGGCACAAGAATTCCAGCATGCCCTGAGCCATCTGACTCAGCACAACCTTAGATGCCTCTACTCACCCCAACCATACACAGCTCCTTCCTGGTCCCACAGGCCATTACACACCCCAACTGGAACCCCACCACTCTGAACAATGACATGACCCTCCTGAAGCTTGCCTCACCAGCCAGGTACACAGCACAAATCTCACCAGTCTGTCTGGCTTCTTCAAATGAGGCTCTGCCTCAAGGTCTCACATGTGTCACCACTGGCTGGGGCCGCATCAGTGGCGTGGGTAAGAACTTGGGTAAGAGCTGGGGGAGAGGGGGTCAAGTATCCTGGGCCAGCCTAACCACCCTTTCCTGGTCCACAGGCAACGTGACACCAGCACGTCTCCAGCAGGTAGTTTTACCCCTGGTCACAGTGAATCAGTGCCGGCAGTACTGGGGTTCAAGTATCACTGACTCCATGATCTGTGCAGGTGGCTCAGGTGCCTCCTCGTGCCAGGTAAGCACAGGCACACTGCCCTCTACACTGACTCATGGAATACCTCTTCAAACTGCCAGGCTGACTTCTCCCTTTTCTCCCTTTCAGGGTGACTCAGGAGGCCCTCTTGTCTGCCAGAAAGGAAACACATGGGTGCTTATTGGTGTTGTCTCCTGGGGCACTAGTAACTGCAATGTGCAAGCACCAGCTGTGTACACCCGGGTTAGCAAGTTCAACACCTGGATCAACCAGGTCATAGCCTACAACTAAGCTCTCCACAGACCACTTCCCCATCTCGACTCAATAAAGACACCAGGCTCTCTTCTCTTGTGTACGCATGTCTGTTATCCTGGCTCAGGAGAAAGAAGGGCTCTTGAGAGTTCTACCCCTGACTTGGACATTGTCTTCTAGAACAGAAAGGGCTGTGACTCTTACCCCTGGGAAAATCCATTGGTTCTACAACAGAGTCAGGGTGGTCAGAACAAATGGCAGCCTTCCCTAGGGAGGGCAGCCTGTTTATTGGATACAGAAGATACATTTACAGAGTACACAAAATAAATAACCGCACATTCTCCATGGCATGAAGACCCAGTGGACCTATCAAAGGCCCAAGATGCTAAACTCCCTCCATTCTATCCTCAAGACCAGGCCTATCCCGGGCAAGAGAGAAAATAAATCCCCAGTGCTTCAGGCCCCCAGAGACACCTGGGGAATCAGTGGGTGGGAGAAGTCAGAGGCTGTGAGGCTTGGATTCTCCACTGCCTCCTGCCTAGGAGGCAATGAGGATATAAGGAAAGGGTGTCTAAGACACAGTTGACTTGGCACAGAGTGGTCTCTTTGGTTTGGTTTCCCACTAGAGGTGGCATATGCAGAAGGAGGGCCTAGCCCAAGGCTGCATACCGGGAGGAGCTGAGTGGGGGTCAGACTCTCCCTGCTGGCAGAGGCCCCAAGTCTAGCTAAGGCCCAAGCTAGATTCTGGACCCTTCCTACCCACTGAAAGCTGCTATAGAAGGAGGGAGCTTGAATTCCAGCCTAGTGTAGCAGTAGGGGAGACCATAATAGCCATAGGGACTGTTCTGGCTCAGTCCTCTGGGAAAGCAGCCCCCCAAGCCCACCCCACCTCCCCAAAAGGCTCCCTCCAACCTGAGACTCAGCGGGACCAGACTGGAAAGTTAATGCTGTGAAAGGAAATGGGCACAGGGCACACAGGGCATGGCCAGCTCCCACAGCAATGCCACCACCCAAGACACCCAGGGTTCAGAGGCAGGTAACACAGTATGGCTAAGTTCCAGGGAGAGGTGTGCAGAATCTGAGCAGAAGGGGAGTTGAGCAGCCCAAGACTCTCCCCCAATACAACTCCTTCCTTTCTTACTTTTGAAGGATTGTGGGTATGCAAAATGGTGTGCATCAATCACCCCCAGGCTGCCAATACCCAGAGTAGACACTAGATGGCGCCTTCATGAAGCTATAGAGGAAGGCATTGCAGCTTCTGAAAGGAAGAGCAAATGGCTAGTACCAAAGGATGGAACCAGGGCTGACAATGGAATGCTGAGGGGAACCCTCTGCCTCGATTCAGGTACACAAATCTCCCAGGTAGCAGCAATGGGGCTCCCTTTAACTCCCCACAGTTGGGGAGGAGGCAACTTGGGAATGAAATGGGTATCCAAATAGGAGAGGAAGACAACAGTGGACTCTGACAAAGACACTGAGGGTGACAGAAAGGCTCCCTCTCATAGAGAGGCTGAAGCCTGAGGCTAAGGCCCATGCTACAGTCCTATCACCAGAAATCCTGGCAAGTCTTGGGGCTTAGAAGGGATCTCTGGTGGCACCATGAAGGAAGACAGATCTTGACTTAGGAGGTACGGGTGGGGCTGCTTGGATCTAACTGGGGCTAAGGGTCCAATCAGGCACCTAGGGCCTGCAGTCTAGCAAAGGCCAAAGCTGGACCTCCCACTGGAGCATAATCTTAAGATCAGGATGGCATGGAATGTGGGAGCTAGATAGGAAAGCTTTGTGGAGGAAAGGAAGGTTATAAAAGTAATTGTCTCAAAGGGTGCTGGGCCATAGGACCCTCTCTACCCAGCACAGTATGCCCCTTTAATTCAAGAGCCAAAGGATAAGGGAACCAGTGGGGGCCAGGTCCTGCCCTTTCTCCAAACTCATATAGAGCAACCGCCTACCAGGTTCCTAATTCAGGTGGTGTAATAGCCCCCTAGGCCACCAGTACATCACAAGAGGCCCAGGCCCATGGGAGGAAATGGGGACTACTAAAGGCACAGAGAAGGACTGGGGCCAGATATACTCTACAAACTGCTGGCCATGAGGCCAAGCTCCAGAGAAGGTACTGGGCCCAGATAGCACAGCAGAGAGTGGTCAGGATGAAACTATGGAGTGTCCATGCCATAGCTGGTGGCTCAACCATTATACTGCTGCTGATAGCGCAGGTTGAGCTCACGCAGCTCACGTTCTCGAACACGGCGGGACTTGTTGGAGCGTGTGGAGCGGCTAGAACGTGTGGACTGGGCAGATTTGGTGCTCTGGCAACGTGAGGAAGCACGCTTGAGGAGATTCTGGGAGATGGATCGGTGAAGATTCTTCATGGATGAAGAGGCTGCCATGCTCACTACCCATGGATGTCTCAGGGCCTGCAATGCAGTCATCCGGGCTCCAGGGTCCACTGTCAGCAGGCGGTCAATGAAGTCCTTGGCCAGATTGGACACACTAGGCCAGGGCTAGAAACCAAGGGCAGGCATTAGTATGAAAGGATTCAACAGTACCTTCCCATCTGAATGATTCCAATACAGCACTGGGATCTGCATTTATACACTCCCTAGGGAAAGGCGGCACTTCTCCCATACAAAATACTGGTGTTCCTTCCCCTACCCCTCGATGCTGACCCAGGTTACCAAGATGGGCTGTTCTCTAGATGATGAGTCTAACAAGGAGGAAAGGGATCTTTCCTCTACCCTAAGGAGCAGTTTAAAAAAAAAAAATATGGGGCTGGAGAGATGGCTCAGTGGTTAAGAACACTGTTCTTGCAGAAGACCCGGGTTTGAATCCCAGCACCCACATGGCAGCTAACAACTGTTTGTAATTCCAGTTCCAGGGGATCCAACAGCCTCTTCTGTATTCTTCGGGCACTGCATGACATGGGTGCACTTACCTACATGCAGGCAATACATGCATACACATAAAATAAAAATAATTTTAAAAATTGGGGGGGGGTTCTTTTTGAGACAGGGTCTCCCTGTAGCTCCAGCTGTCCTGGAACTCACTATGTAGACCAGGCTGGCCTTGAACTCGCAGAGATCCACCTGCCTCTGCCTCCCGAGTGCTGGGATTAAAGGCATGGGCCACCACACCCGGCATAAAAAATTATGTAGGTGCTATAGGAACCAAACCCAGGTCCTCTGCAAGAGCAGCCAGTGTTCTTAACTGATAAGCCATCTCTCCAGCCCCCCTAGTTTTAAGTGCTCTGGTTGAAAGCACTACCAAAGCCTGGTTGAAGGAGGTGACCCCTGCCATCCCCTAGCCTACCTTAGGGAGATTTTAAGATTTATTTTTATTATTTATTTATTATTTTTGTTTTGCCTTTTTTTGAGACAGGGTCTCACCATGTAACTATGACTGGCGTGGAAGTCACTATGTAAACCAGACTGTCCTTGAACTCAGAGAACAGCTTGCCTGTGCCTCCTGAGTGCGGGGATTAAAGGCATGCACCATCACACCAGCTAAGATTTATTCATTCATTCATTTGTATGTGTGTATGTATGTGTGAATGTATGCATGTATACGACATTCATGCAGGTGCCTATGGAGGCCAGAAGATCTCTAGGAACTGTAGTTACAGACTGTTGTACAGCAAGTGCTCTTAACGCCTGAGCCACCTCTTGTGTTCCCCCAAGGGATTTTTTTGTTTTTGTTCTTTGGTCTTATTGAGAAGGGTCTCCCTGTAGCCCCAGCTGACCTGGAACTCACAATGTAGACCAGGCTGGCCTCAAGCAAACAGAGATTGGTCTGCCTCTGCTCCCAGTACTGGGACAAAAGGCATGTGCCACCACACCTGGCAAGGGATAGTTTTAAAGAGAATGATTCAAACTTTCTCAACACATCTTGAATTGGACCTAAGCTCCAATAAGTAGATATCTGGACCAGGTCACCTGGAGGGCAATTTCCAGTCCTTATTGAGAGGATCGTACCTTCCAATGTATTCTGGGGCCTTGAATGTCCTGGAAGCACTTCTGGCATGGGCTCTAATGCTCCTCAAAGTTAGGTGTTTCCCTGACCCTGCTACAGGTTCTACTATGATGCCAGGAACACTGCTGCTTTCTTTACTGCTAGATTAAGTCTGTCTTGCCCGTGGCACCCTTCACCCTGAAGAACCTTGAGTATGTTCTCCACAGTGCTCAGGCACATCTTTTAAGAGCCCACATTCCAGAGAGGTATGGCTAACCATCTAACAAACTCACACACATGTTGACAGGATGAATGTACTAGAGAATTGCCAGAAAAGCTTTTGGTTCATAGATAAGAAAGCCCTGTGGACTGCTGCTGCTACCTTAACACAAGGAGCCACTGTTAGGGCCAGACATGGACATGCACTGCAGCCACAGCCACTCTTTAAGATATGGGAAGCAGCAGGCCTATCAGGGCACCTCACCGACATGGTAATGAACAGATTGGAAGAATACCTGTGCTGCCCTGCTGGTCACTAGTAACACTGCAACCCAGCCTGGCCTGCTGGAGGAACGGCTTCAAGACAGAACTGACTCTGTAGCCCAAACTACTCTGAACAGGGCTGTTTACACCGATTCTGCCTCTGTCTCTTAGTCTATCCTGACAGAAGGAGCAACTCCTAAGCCAGGCATGGTGGTACATCCCAGTACTTGGCGGGTAGAGCAGGAGTTCAAAGTCAGCTCTACTTCATAGTCAATTTGAGGCCAGCCTAGGCTATGTGAGCTCCTATCTCAAACACCCCCATTCCAAACAAGTAAAAGAGTAGTTAACTTAGGGCTGGAGGGATGGGTCAGCGGTTAAGAGTACTGGCTGCTCTTGTAAAGGACCTGGTTCAGTTCCCAACACCCGCATGGGGGCTAACAATGCTCTATACTCCAGTTTCAGGGGATCTAACACCCTTTTCTGGCCTTCAGCATTGCACGAAGCAGGTGCACTTACATACATGTAGGCAAAACCCTCATACACATAGAAAATTAAATAAGTACTTTTTTTTTTTTTTTGGTCTTTCTAAGACAGGGTCTTCCTGTAGCCCCAGCTGGTCTGGAACTATGTAGACCAGGCTGGCCTGGAACTATGTAGACCAGGCTGGCCTGGAACTCACAGAGATCCACCTGCCTCTGAATCCTGGGATTAAAGGTGTGTTCCACTACACCCAGTGCAATAAATAACATTTTTAATACACATACACACAAAAGAGTAGCAGCTCCTTTGTAGAAGATAGAACAGTGGCGAAGCTGGATTCACAAGAAGATGAATATGAATAGATCAGAGGCTTCCCCACTTCAAATCCTCACCCAGTCAAACCATGGGCACTTGCAGTTTGGAACCAGTTTGAAGCAGTCTTAGAAGGACCTCATCAGACCTGCGGAGTGGGCTTAAACATCTCCATCTCCAGAGTGGCACAGGTTCGCACCAGGCACCGACCCCTGCTGTTTGTCAAGAGACCAGCCTGTTAGTGCCAAAGCAAGTCAGATTGATCCACCCCTTCTACTCCCTCAGACTCTCGCCTCATCAATTATTGTGTTTATGGGACTGTGTAGAGAACACTGATGGGCTCATTTGTCCGAGGGCCAGCCCAGACCTTTCCAGCAGGCCTCCAGCACTCCCCGTCTTTGAAGGGCTGGGAACAGCTATGCTATGGTGGTCCCTAAGCCAATGTGACTCAAGCCATACTAACCAACATGCTTCAGTTTAACCTTCATGTGCTAAAGAATTTGCAGTGGGAAGTCTAGCAGGCTGAACACAGGGAGATGGTCCTCACCCAGCCTGCTGACAATGAGGCAGGAACCTGGGCTGTCCTCCAATTGGATGGTCCCTAACAACCATACCTAGACCTCCAAAAGGACTCAAAAAAGTGAAGCTGGGGTTGGAGAGATGGCTCAGCAGTTAAGAGCATTGGCTGCTCTGGCAGAGGTCCCAGGATTGGTTCCCAGTACTCCCATGGCAGCTAACAACTTTCGTAACTCTAGTTCCAGGAGATCCAACACTCTTTTAGACTCCATGTTCACTGCATGCACGGATGTACTTATATACATGCAGATAAAACACTCATATACATAAAATAAGTATAAATTTTAAAAATGTAAAGCCATCCATCCTTATAGTCCCACTTCTGGCCTCCAGTCCAATTCAGCACTTCCCAAGAAAGTACTGAGTATCTGTAGCCAAATCCACCTGCTTCCCCAACATGCTCAGACCCCTAGATCCTAAGTTTATCTGCCTATGACTTACTGGCTAGGAAGCATTCTGGGCATGAGAAAAAGAAAAATGATAGCCACGCCATTGAGTTTCCACAATTTTGCTTGCTCTGGCTGAAGGCCAGAACTCTTAGCTTACTATATATACTTGGGGCCAGACCAGAAATACTGTGGGCCTTAAGTGGCTGACACATGGGGCGGGTCCCAAATAGAGTTGGTTAGTCTCCCAGAGGCTTCTACCTGTATCTGGACTGACATGGAGTACAGGGGCCTGTGAGGAAATGTTAAGAGGTTGGGTGGCTTTGCCTCTACACTTCAGATTAGAAAACAGCTTCAATATCTGTGGTTCCAGCCTATTCTCTCCACAAGTCTCTGGACAGATGGGTGAGGGACTAGGCCTTGAACTGAGGCTATGGTAGGAAGGTTTGATAACCTACATTCTGAGTCTGATCATCCAGATGGCTGCCTTTCTCCCTAGTACACAGTCCCCAAAGTGATCCTGTTCCCTTGCAGTTATTTACTCTTTTTAAAAATATATTTTATTATTTTTGTGTATATTGTTTGCATGCATGTAAGTGCACCCATGTCATGCAATGCCCGCGGAGGTCAGAAGAGGGTGCTGGATCCCCTGGAACTGGAGTTACAGACAGTTGTTAGCTGCCATGTGGGTGCTAGGAATTGAACCTGGGTCTTCTACAAGGTCAGTCAGTGCTCTTAACCACTGAGCCATTTCTCCAGCCCTCTAAGGTACCTATTCTTGAGGTAATCACAAAGGAAATAGTTGCAGTGAGGCGCAACCACTCCCTGTGTATTCCTGCACCAATTTTCCCTCATCACCCACTTCTGCTGGGCCAAAGTCACTCCACAGTGGACTCCAACTCTCTCTTAGATGGAGAGTCACCAAAATAGGATGGCATTCTGCTCCAGCTCAGGGTACCTACCTCTCTCTTCCCTGCCCCTTTCACTTGGGTGGAAGGTACAGCAAGAACATTTCCCAAGCCTACTATATGGTCTTAATTTGAACCTGAGAACTAACTGAATAAGGATACAGCTAGCTGTTCAGTTAAGCTGCAGGGGGAAGAGGAAGCTGCTTCTTCCTGGCAGAAAACCTTGCTTGCCTGCTGCCCTAGACATCTTCTGGCAGCAGGCTGACCACTGTCAAGTGAAAATGCAAGAGATCAAATGGCCCAGGTCTCCTCTGGATGGCATTAGGGTGAGAGACTCAAGTGTCAGACTGTAAGTCCAAAGGCCAATTCTATTTCTTTGTATGACCTTTGAGAAATCACAGCCTTCTTTTAACATGGAGAAACTAAACACAACATGATTCTAAGTCTCTCTTAGTTTTAAAAGTTCTGGATTCTAAGAACAGTTTCCCATCTCTTTTTTTCATTTCTTGGCGGCATGTGAGGTACCAAGCATAGATGTGATATTCTAGCTGAACTCCTGACACCTGCTGACCTCCTGGCCATTAGTTCTTTATGCAGGCCATGACTTTGGGAAAAGAAGGTAGCCCCACTACGGAGCAGCTAGGCGGAGGGAGGAACAAAGCTGGTCTTGCTACCATGACTCAGTTCTCTCGGCTTCATCTCAAGATGTATTTTTATATTTTCAGACCCAGTATTCCCACCCTCAAAGGCCTTTTTTCTGTACTTACGTGGGCCTGAATTAGAGCAGAGAAAAGGGCACAAAAGAAATTCTGGGAAATAGGGCTTTGGGTTTACTCAGAAGAGCACAGCTCTCATTATGACAAGAACAACACACTCAGATGCTGCCCATAGGTTAAGTTTTCTAAAAAAATGTAGCAAGATTGGAACTAGCATTCCTGCTCTAGTTTAGACAGCAACATCCTGGTGCTTGGGCTTCCAGACCAATCAGGATCCAACACCCTGAGATTCCACAGGAGCTGGGAAGAGATAGGCAGCAGAAAAGAGAATATGGAGGGAGAGTCTGAAGAAGAAAAAAAAAAAAAAAGAAGGAAGAGGAGCTGGAGAGATGGCTCAGTGGTTAAGAGCACTGACTACTCTTGCAGAGGACCCAGGTTCAATTCCAAGCACCCACATGGCAGATATGAACCGCCCTTAACTCCAGTTCCAGGGGAATCCGAAGCCCTCTTCTGACCTCCGAGGCATTGCACAACACGGGTGCACTCACATACGTGCACGCAATACACTCATACATACAAAATAAAAATAATAAAATATTTTTTTAAAAAGGAAGAGAACAGGGGCTGGAGAGATGGCTCAGCAGTTAAGACCACTGACTGCTATGGCAAAGGACCCGGGTTCAATTCCCAGCACCCACATGGCAGCTATGAACCATCTTTAACTCCAGTTCCAGGGGAATCCAAAGCCCTCTTCTGACCTCCGTGGCACTGCACGACAAGGGTGCACTCACATACATGCAGGCCATACACTCATACACATAAAATAAAAATAATAAAATATTTTTTTTAAAAAGGAAGCGAACAGAGGTTTGGGGAAATTGTTGGTTGAGAGTGGGTCTCACTATGACACTCATGTTGGTGTGCTTCAGCCTTCTGAGTGCTGGGATTACAAGGTGTACCACCATGCTCTGCTTTTTGCTTTTGTTTTTAATACACGGGTCTTTCTATGTTTCCCAGGTTGGTCTCAAACTTCTGGGTTCAAATAACTCTTCCACCTCCCACCTAACCTCCTCAGTAGTTGAAACAACAGGTGCATCCAGCTGAAAGCAGAATTCAGGTATTGTTTGTTTTTACAGTGCTAGGAATTGAACTCAAAGTTAGAGTTCCAAACATACTAAGCAAGTGCTATATCCCCAGTCCTGAGGTTTTACAGTTAACCAAAAGGCCAAGAAGCAATAAAGCAAGTGGAGTTTTAAAAAGGTAGATCTCGCCGGGCATGGTGGTGCATGCCTTTGATCCCAGAACTCAGGAGGCAGAGGCAGGCAGATTCTCTGTGAGTTCAAGGCCAGCCTGGTCTACAAAGCGAGTTCCAGGCCAGCTGGGGCTACAGAGAGACCTGTCTCAAAAACAAAAAAAACAAAAAGGTAGATTTTTTTTTTTTTCTGTCCTTTTGAGACAGGGTCTCCCTGTAGCCCCAGTTGACCTGGAACTCACTTTGTAGACCAGGATGGCCTCGAACTCACAGAGATCCACCTGCCTCTGCCTCCGGAGTGCTGGGATCACAGGCCTGCGCCACCACGCCCGGCTCAAATAAATAAATAAATTAAATTAAATAAAAAGGTAGATCTCAGCTACATGGGAGAATTGTTTGAGTCTAATTTTAAAAAGAGACAGAAGGGCTTGGGGGGGGCATCACTCAAATCACTCAAAGAGACCATGCCATGCTCTTAGCATACGTAAGACACGAAATCAATTCTGAGCATGATGCAGCAGGGCATGTGGAGCACGTCTTTAGTCCCAGCACTCCAGAGATGGAGGGAGACAGATCTCTGTGAGATTGAGGCCAGCCTGGTCTACATAGCTAGTGCCAGGCCAGTTGGGGCTACAGGGAGACCCTGTCTCAAAAAGACCAAAAATAAGAAAATGCAATCTTGTGCCCTTACCTACCCTCGCCAACAGTTCACAAAGTGAAGGGTAGGAAGGGATGGGAAGTCAAGGACCGAGTGTGCTGAGCAGGGTGTGGTTTACTCACACTGGGAAGAGAGGAAGGCTGAAAACCTGCACCAGCTGATCTAACAATGCCTGTTTTTTTAACAATGTCCTGGAACACCACTGGAAGATTCTAGATCTAGAAGAATCTTACAAAGTGATCTCTTTTGTTTCTACTCAAGGATTCTTCTGAAACCATATGGTTTTCAGGGCCTGACCAAGCTTTCTTTCCCTTCTTTTTTTTTTTTTAAAGAAACAGCAACAAAAATTTTTTTTGTTTTGTTTTGTTTGAGACAGGGTCTTCCTGTACCCCCAGCTGGCCTGGTACTCACTACATAGACCAGCCTGGCCTCAATCTTATAGAGATATCCACCTGCCTCTGCTGAGTGTTGGGATTAAAGGCATGCACCACCATGCAAAGCTTAATTTTTTTTTAAGGCAGGGTCTCATGTATTCTAAGCTGGCTTTCAATTCACTATGTAGCTGAGGATGACCTTGAATTTCTAATTCTCCTACTTCTACCTCTCAAGTGCTGGGGTAAGAGGTATGCACCACCATTCCCAGTTCTTGCAGTACTAGGGATTAAATTTAGGACTTCATGCAAGCTAGCAAGCATTCTACCACGTGAGTTACACCTCCAATCCCACAAGTGGTTTAGAGCCAGTGGCTATTAGCATCTCACAGACATTGTGGTCTCTGTCCTCGGAGATCTGTGTCCCTAGAACACACCTGGACTTGGCTCAGAACCAGTATTTGATCAACACTGAATGGCATGATGAGGAGAAATTAAGGTTACACAGCCTTTTGCTCCAAGTGAGCTAGACCACACTGAACTGAAGCTCAGTAACATGCATGCACTGGAACACAAACTAAGGTATGTCAGGCAGGAAGAGAGGTGACTCTGTGAAGATGGACAGACTGGGGAAGGAGAAAGGTATGGCCAGTGAGGATGATTGGACCAGGTCACCATTAGCCAGTCCATTCAATGGAGAATTAACATCTGAGTTGGGGCAGACGGAGTGTGGGAGGCCATGAGTGGATCTGAAGAGGTCAGAATGTGGGAGAGATGACAGCCTGGCAGCTCCCAGAAGAGCCTAGAAGCAACAGAGCCTATGAGAGGGTGGTGCTATCCAGGTGGAGTCAGACAAAGAAGAGAGGGAGGGGACCATTGGTACATGAGTGATGACTCTGAGCACAGCCAGGAGGCTCCCTTTTGTTGGAGGGGCTTTGAGGACTGGAAATGGAAAATGGAAGAGAAGAAAGGCACCTCTGACTATGGCTAATGTGCTGCTGGAGGTGGAGGCAGAGAAGGCTTTTGTAGAAAGGGCTAAATACAGCGGTGTGATAGCAATCTATTGAAGATGGGGAGCTTTGGAAAGATGGAGACAGCCCTTCCCAAGGGATCTCTTCTGGACAAGTATGGAGGGATGGTCACACATGTATTGTTACCATCCAATGCTTGACATCCAGCAGCCACTAGCAGGTAGAAAAAGAAAGGCTTAAGGATGTACCACAGCAAAGAACTGAATGTTACCCTGTCTAGAGGTGCTAGACAGGACAGTTAGAAGTGAGGGGAATGCTGGTCATGGTGGCACATGCCTTTAATCCCAGCACTCGGAAGACAGAGGTGGATCTTTGTGAGAGTGAGGCCAGCTGGGGGCTACAGAGAGACCCTGTCTCAAAAAAAAAAAAAAGCGAGGGAAGACACATATTGCTAGAAACAGATGGCTGGTGCTGTGTAAGCATGATAGTGGTCTAATTTGTATGTGTCCCAGTACATGCAAAGTACCCAAAACTGAGCTACTCCCTAATGTGGTCTAGCTCACTTGGAACAAAAGATTGAGTAACCTTCATCTCTTTAGTCATCTTGCCATCCCATGTTGACTAAGTACTGGTCCTGGTATGCCTTATTTGCATTTTCTTGTGCTGGAAGATACAGAGATAGATTTTGGGGAAAAACATCATTTGACTCTGGGAGCAAGAGCTATGAGAGAAAGGAGGTGAGGAGGTGAGCAGATGGATCCAATATAGTCCTTATCCACTCTGAAAGAAGGAAAAGTAACACGGTCAAAGCATGCAGCAGAATCTAAGCATCAGTGAGAAATATACCACCTGCCTCCCTGCATTCTGCAGCTAGATCTCTGACTCTCCCATGTCTTCTTGGCAGTACTCTCCTCTCCATTAACTGGAGTAAGAGCTTAACTTCTCATTTCACTGAACCCTGTGACATCCAGAGATAGGAAGAGAGATAGACATCAGCGTATAAAGCCAGGCTGCATGTCTACACTCTATAATAGGTGATGGATCATTACCACCCCCCATCACCTAGAAAGCACCAAGACATGACACATCCTTTGCATGTTTGTGGTTTTTGTTTTTTTGGGGAGAGGGGTTTGAGACAGGGTCTCCCGGTAGCCCCAGCTGGCCTGGAACTCACTATGTAGACCATGCTGGCCTTAAACTCAGAGATCCACCTGCCTCTGCCTCCCGAGTGCTGGGACTAAAGGCGCGTGCCACCAGGCCTGGCCCATGTCATTTTATATTAACATCCCAAGGCAAGTGCTAGAGTCACTTTAAGAAATGGGGAGCCTGGGGCTGGCAAGATGGCTCAGCAGTTAAGAGCACTGGCTTCTCTTGCAGAGGACCCGGGTTCAATTTCCAACACCCACATGGCAGCTAACAACCATCTGTTAACTCCAGTTTCAGGGAATTCAATGCTCTCTCCTGACCCCCATGGGCATTGCATGACACAGGTGCACTTACATGCATGCAGGCAATACACTCATACACATAAAATTAAAAAATAATATTTTTTAAAAAAGAAATTGGGGGGGCCTGGAGAGATGGCTCAGCAGTTAAGAACACTGGTTGTTCTTACAGAAGACCCAGGTTTGAATCCCAGCACCTACATGGCAGCTAACAACTGTTCATAACTCCAGTCCCAGGGGATCTGACAGCCTCTTCTGACCTACACGGGCATTGCACGACACGGGTGCACTTACCTACATTCAGGCAATACACATAAAATAAAAAAAAATAAAATTAAGAAAAAAAAAAAAAGAAATGGGGAAACTTAACAAGCATGGTGATTCATGCCTGAAATCTAACAGTTCAGAGACTGAGGCAGAAATATTGCTCCGATTTTGAACCTAGCCTGAGCTACATTGCAAGGAGAAGTAGGGGAGGCCAGACATAGTGGCACACACTTCTAATCCCAGCACTGAGGGAGGTCTGTAATGACTTCAATGAGTTCAAAGCCAGGTTAGGCTACATACTGAGAGAGAGAGAGTTAAAAAAAAGAAATGAGGAAGAGTGAGGTGAAAAGAGAAGAGCTGAGATAGGGAAGTAAAGTCAATGCTCGCCTTGGGCGTTCATCTTTCTATAGGTCATGGGCACTAAATGGTGCTAGCCCAATTCATAGCTCCTCAAGTACTCCTGGCCCCAAATGGATGGATGCTGCAGCCCAGAGACATGTCCCTAGAAGGCCACCTCCCACCATCCCATCCCCCAGGCAGAAGCATGGGGAGTTTCTTCTCCCATCAGTACTGTCACCTGCTCAGCAGCACTTACTCTCCTAAATAAGATCTATGAGAAGCTCTACCCAAGCCTACCTGTTCCTGGAGCAGTCACCCAGGTTCACCCACAACTCAGAATGCCCAAGCGGAGGAGGATGGCAATTCAGGCTGCTGAATACAACAGACAGCAGAGCTACTGATGGCACCATCTCTCTGCCATCAATCCTTCAAGAGCCTCTTCATAGATCCTGTCTCTAGGAATAAAACTCTTGACAAAAGCAATGACATCAGGCCAAAGATGTCACATTTCTTGTCAAGTGAAACACAGCAGCTCTGAGTGAGAGGACCCCAACAGTCATTCAGTATGAGTCTACCGATGACTCACTTCCATGTCATGCCTTTAAAAACAGCTCTTCCAGCTTCCAGAGGCCTCTGTGACCGGAAGCTCACCTCTGAAAGTGGCTGAGTCTTCAAACTGCTTTCACCTTCACATAGGCCTTCCTCACCCACAGCAACATGTTTCCCTTTACTTCCAAACTGACCTCTCTATTCCAGTACCTCCAGACACCGTAAAATTCAGGTTTCTCTTCTCAAAGTTACCTCCATCTACATTTCCTCTTCTCTCAGTGTATGTACCCTGTAAGTGGAAAGCACATGCGTTTCTGGCATCTATGAACCCTTCTCCTGTTGCACCCACAGACAGCTCTGGACAGCAGCCTCCTAAAGCAATACTACCAGCAAGGTCTCTGCTACATCCTGCCAGCAGTTGCCTTTGGGACCTTTCTCAGGGTATCATCAGTGACCACCAGCACTTCCCTCATGAGAAGCCAGGAGAAAGTTCCCTCCAGTTAACACTTATAAATGCTCCAGTTTGGGCATGGTGGGCACACCTTTAATCCCAACACTTGGGAGGCAGAGGCAGGCAGATCTCTGTGAGTTCAAGGCCAGCCAGGTCTACGTAGTGAGCTCCGGGTCAGCTGGGGCTACAGGGAGACCCTGTCTTAAAAAGACTAAATAAAGCCGGGCGTGGTGGCTCATGCCTTCATTCCCAGCACTTGGGAGGCAGAGGCAGGCAGATCTCTGTGAGTTCAAGGCCAGCCTGGTCTACACAGTGAGTTCTAGGTCAGCTGGGGCTACAAGGAGACCCTGTCTCAAAACAAAAAACAAACAAAAAAGACTAAATAAATAAATGCTCCAGTTCAAATGAGCAAATATGCAGACAGATACCTATGGTGCGTAAGCCTAGGCTATGGCAAACACATGCACTAAGACACATACTGTCTTCTAGGACTTCATAGGTCAGGAAGGAGACGCGTACACAGTCCACAGTCTACAGAAGCACTGAAACAGACATCAGCAACATGCTGAGACATGAGCTTCAGGGAAAACAGACATAGCCCCTGAAGCCAAGAAGACATACATTCCAATCCTAGGCCTGTTACCCTCTGGTTGTGAGACCACTGGCAAGTTACTTAACCTCACTAGCCTTAGTTTCCACATGTAAAATGGATGGGATTGTTGTGGAGATCGGAGATGTTAGGTGTAGCACATCCAGCTCAATACATGGTATTCAGTAAGCTCCACACAACAGTGGTCAACATTACTTCTTTTTTCCTTTTTTTTTGTCTTTTTGAGACAGGGTCTCCCTGTAGTCCCAGCTGGCCTGGAACTTGCTATATAGACCAGGCTGGCCTCAAACTCACAAAGATCTGCCTGCCTCTGCCTCCCAAGTGCTGGGGTTAAAGACATGCACCACCACACCCGGCAATATTACTTCTAAAGGAAGCAGTTTTTGAATTGGACATTTCAGAGCTGATAAATTTCTAAGGCCAACACCAGGGATAAATCAAACAGTCTGAGCAAAAGTTTACTGTGGAGAATGACTACAGATGTGCTTGTGGGTAGGCAGTGACCAACAGGACAAAAAAACCAGACTGGCTGCTGGGCGTGGTGGCGCACGCCTTTAATCCCAGCACTTAGAAGGCAGAGGCAGGCGGATCTTTGTGAGTTCCAGGCCAGCCTGGTCTACATAGTGAGTTCCAGGACAGCTGGGGCTACAGGGGACTTTGGGCTGGAGTATCTCAAAAAGACAAAAACAAAACAAAACAAACAAACAAAGAAACCAGACTGGCCTTCAGCTCAGAGAGCCTGAACTAGTGAGGAAGTCACCTCCCCTGGGCAACACCCAGACAAATGCTTCCAACCCAGAGCTTTCCACAGAGAGTAGTTAGATCTGTTCTTAAGGTTAGCCATGCTTCTGGAACCAGGAAAATATGGTCAAGGCATGCCAAGGTTTTGACTCTGGAGCTAGAAACTGATGTATTCAACTCAAGTGGAGTACCGGTAGTAAGGCAGAGACTGGGCAGCGCCCAGCTCCCACTGAAGAGCCCAGACTCATGCTCCGTGACTCCAGCAGAGCACAGAATCTCTGGCTGTAGTCTTGAGGCCACAGCAGAAGCAGGAGGTCTGAGTCCATTCCCTACTCCACTCATTTGTCATTCTCCCACATTGGATAATCAATATCCAGTTAGCAAGACTGTGCAAGCCCCAATCAGATAAACAGCCTGATCAATAATTGCCAAAAACAGAAATTCTTAAGTGAACCTACAGATTTTTTCTTTTTGGTCTTTTTGAGACAGGGTCTCCCTGCAGCCCCAACTGGCCTGGAACTCACTATGTAGACCAGGCTGGCCTTGAACTCACAGAGATCTGCCTGCCTCTGCCTCCCAAGTGCTGGCCTGGGACTACAGGCATGCACCACCACGCCCAGCTGAACCTACAGATTTTTCAAACCTCTCCACTTGGGAAACTCCCTCTCCCCAACTTCCTTCCCTCCCTACTTCCCTCTCTCCTCTAGCTCCATACCCTTCTGGCTGCTGGATGGATCCTCAGTAGCCTGGTACCATGCAAAGCTCTAGAGGCCAGAGACCCTAGAATACAACTAACCTTTCAACTTTTAGACATTCATGGATCTATTTAAAATATCAGCTTTAAGCTGGGTATGGCCTTTAATCCCAGCATTTGAGACACAGAGGCATGTGTATCTCTGTGAGTTTGAGGCCAGCCGGGGCTAAAAAGCAAATTCCTGGCCAGCCAGGGCTACACAGTGGGACCCTGTCTAAAAAAAGGAAAAATGTCAGTTTTAGCCACAACCTCATGTGATCCTTGAGTTTCCTATACAAACCACTGGACTTTCTGAGTGTCTCTACAGGATCCATTGGCTGACCTGTGGTATCTTGTTTAGTATTAGAATGAGCCCATATACTGTTCAGCAAAGTAGATATGTATGAGCCAAATTTTCTGAATCATGTACCCATCTACTTAAAATCTGCAAATGATGGGCTGGAGAGATGCCTCAGGGGTTAAGAGCACTGGCTGCTCTTGCAGAGGACCTAGGTTCGATTCCCAGCACCCACATGGCAGCTAACAACCATCTATAACTCCAGTTCCAGGAGATCTGATTCCCTCCTCTGACTTCCATGGGCAGTGCATGACATGGGTGCACTTACATGCATGCAGGCAATACATTCATACACATAAAATAAAAATATTTTTTAAATTTTTTTAAAAAATCTGCAAAAAAAAAAAAAAATGGGGGCTGGAGAGTTGGCTCAGCGGTTAAGAACAGACCGTTCTTGCAGAAGACCCGGGTTCGAATCCCAGCACCCACATGTCAGCTAACAACTGTCCGTACAACTCCAGTTCCAGGGGATCCGACAGCCTCTTCTGTCCTCCGCGGGCACTGAAAGACACGGATGCACTTACATACATGCAGGCAATACATACATACACATAAAATAAAAATAATAAAATTTTTTTTAACCCATTGCCACCTTTGAAATGCATGACCTAGGAATTTCCCTAAAGAAGGCCAGCCCCTGCTCCTGAGAAAAGGACATCCTTGACTAACCCCACAACTTCATCTGAAAGCTGACAGGGAGGTCAATACAGCAAAGGACCTAAAGCCCTGAAGCAAAGTGGCATGAGGCTGGTAGGTGACTCTTAACAAGAAACACTGTTCTGAGCAAATCGTGGGGATGAAAGATGGCCTGGCCCACATCCCTGGGAGGAAAGCTAGGTCAAAGAGAGCTGCTCCCAGGGCTCCTCCCCTTCTGTGTAGGTTGCAAAAAAGACAGAGATGGTAGCTAAATGTGGTGATACATGCCTGTAATCCTAGAATTTGGGAGGCAGAGGCAGGAGGATTAGGAATTCAAGGGCATCCTTGGCAACTAGAGTTTGAGGCCAGCCTGTGCTACATGAGAGCCTATCTCAAAAAAACAAGGTACAAGGGTGAAATGCTTCTACAGGAAAAGGTACTTGCTATGGAAGCCTGATGACCTGAGTTCAATTCCTGGAACTCATATAAAGATGGAAGAGAACTACTCCACAAAGTTGTCCTCTGATCTTCTGACACACATACACACTAATAAAATTTTAAAAATACTAAAACAAGCCGGGCGTGGTGTTGCATGCCTTTAATCCCAGCACTCGGGAGACAGGCAGATCTCTATGACTTTAGGGCCAGCCTGGTCTACATAGCAAGTTCCAGGTCAGCTGAGGCTAAAAGGAAGACCCTGTCTCAAAAAGGCCAAAAATAAAATAAAATACTAAAGCAACAAAAAAGCAAAAATCAAACAAACAAACAAAAAAACCCAACAACAATAAAAGGCAAAGACAGCAACAGTACCTTGGTAGGCCCAGTACTGAGGGGAGTACTGCGTACAGACTCTGGGGGAGAGATCCTTACTGCCTTGGCTGAGTCCTGCAGTCTGCAGAACTCAGCTCATGTTCCTCACAAAGCCACTGTCCAGTCTTCCCAAGCACACCATTACACTCCAGCTTGCAACTTACTCTTTCCTGCAGTCAGCCTTTCTCCTACTCAGTCAGCATCCTTCCAAAGATGAAACTAGCAATGACTCTTTTTGCACCTTCCTTTAGCAACCAGCAGTGCTAAAATCTGACACATCTTTTGCAGATAGCAGAACTGTCTATGGATTTAGAGACACAAACTGGTGGCTTGCTGTTCAAATCTGGCACACAGGACAGCATTTGTTGGCATATAACTTATCATTTAAATACGTGAATTAAAATTGGAGATGGTGGTACATGCCTATAATCCCAGCACTTAGGAGGTAGACAGAAGGATCAGGAGTTCAAGACCAGCCTTGGCTATATACCAAGTCTGAGGCTAGTCTGGGCTATATGATAAACTGTCTATGTGGTATGGGTGTATGGATGCATGTGTGTTCATGTGTGGGTGGGGTAGGTGGGTGCACATGCATATGTGTGTGGAGGCCAGAGGGTATTTTCCTCCATCACTCTCCACTTTCTTATATTTCAGACAGGATCGCTCCCTGAACCTGGATTTCATCTATTCAGCTGTACTAACTGGCCAACAAACCTCAGAGATCCTCCCATCACTGCTTTCTCAGTGCTGGGATTACAAACACATGCCACCATACCCAGGGTCTCTCTGTAGCCCCAGTTGGCCTGGAACTCACAATGTAGATCAGGTTGGCCTTGAACTCAGAGAGCCACCTGCCTCTGCCTAGTGCTGGGACTAAAGGCATATGCCATCATGCCCAGCTCCCAGTCCATTTCTTAATGTCCTTGTTTATTAGCTTTCTTTCTTTGCTGCCTCACTTTCTTTATTCCTTTACTTATGGCTATTGGAATCACCTCCCACATAAGTTATCTGCTCTGAGGCCTCATCTCAGGGCTCACTTTTAGAGGAACCCAAACTAAGATATTCTGCTTAATCCCTGTCATTTTGACGTTGCCTGCCTGGCCCTCAAAAGCATAGTACTCAGAGTAGGTTCTTCTGACCAAGAACTGCAGGTTATACCTTCCCACCCAGGAGCATCCCCAACATCTCCGGAAAAGGGAGAACAGAGACTCACCTCCCCCAAGTAACTATATTTGCCCCTGAGGATCTGCCGGTACAGCCGAGTACGGTTGTCATCTTCAAAGGGCATGGTGCCACTCAGTAGGATGTAGGCGATGACACCCAGCGCCCACATATCCACAGAATTGGTATAGGGCTTGCGAACCAGGACCTCAGGAGCAATGTACTCCGGTGTGCCACAGGTGGTCTTCATCAGGCAGTCATCACCTTTCTTGCGGGCACTAGCCAGGCCAAAATCAGTGATGATGATCTTGGAGTCAGTGCCTGGGTGGTAGTAGAGGAGATTCTCAGGCTTGAGGTCTCGATGTGTGATGCCCAGGGCATGTAGATACCGAACACCATCCAGTACCATCTGCAGCACCCTTGTGGCATCCCGCTCAGTAAAAGAACCCTTGGCTATGATACGGTCAAAGAGCTCACCACCAGTGGCAAGCTCCATCACCATGTACACACGCTCCTGTGTCTCAAACACTTCCACCAGCTGGATAATGTTGGCATGCCGTACCCTGCGCAGTACACGGAGCTCAGACTCACACACCTCCCGCCCCTCTCTGTACTTGGTCTCAATCATCTTGATGGCATATGGCTGTCGGGTTGCCCGGTGCTCCACACGTACTACTCGGCTAAAGCTGCCTCGGCCAATCAGGGCCTTGATGTCATACTTAGCAGTCACTCGTGGATCAAACTTGGCCCTGTACTTTGCCACTCTGGCCCTGCGTGGTGGTTCTGAGGGGAGCTCTGTGTGGCCAGTAGTGGGGACACCAGGACAAGAAGGTGCATGTTGACTGGTAGCTGGGAACCCAGCTTTGAGGGGGCCAATACTGTCTACCTCTGTAATGAAATGTTTGTATACATCATTCTTAGTGCCACTGAAGGGTTCCACCTTCTTGACCAGATCCAGCTGGACATCTTTGGGTGGCTCAGGAAGGACCTTGCTTGTCCCACAGCCCATCACGGACTTGGGGGCATCCTCCCCAGCAAGGCTGGCAGGACCTGCTCTGTAGGCAGTGCCCCGTCTACACCTATATAAACAGAAGAGAGGGCAAGTTAGTATGGCCAGGGACACCTCTGAAGAGACAACAGCCAAACTCCCTGTCCCTTTCTCTTTGATACGCTAGTCTAATACTGAAGTTAGACATGCCATTACACAACTGTATTTCCAGCACTCTGAAGGCAGAGGCAGGAGGATCATGCAAGTTTGAGGCTAGCCTGGTACCTACACTGCAAAAAACAAAAAACCAAACCAAAACAAAAAAGAAAACCAGCTCGGACTAAAGGCTCAATGGAGGTTGTAGATGAAAAAAAAAAGCAGGTCTGACCTCCATGGTCTTAACTTACATTTCCATGGATCTGTTTCATGCTGTTTGTTCTTCAAGCCTGACAGAAGGCAGGAACAAGCACTATGCTCAGCTTTCAGGGACCTCATCTTTTTCTCCCCTTTGCCTGAGCCCTTCTCCTAGTTAAGTCTATTTTTCTTTTTTCAGTCTTTTTGAGACAGGGTCTCCCTGTAACCCCAGCTGGCCTGAACTATGTAGACCAGGCTGGCCTCAAACTCAGAGATCTTGGGAATGGGCAGTATGGTGGTATAAAACTGGGCATGAAGGTTGGGAAGGTCAGCAGGAACCAGGTCATAATGAGGACCAGGCCTTCCTGTGAGGTGATGGAGAGCTACCACAGGGTTCATGAAGAGTTGTTTAGAAAGGGGTGTAAGGCTGGACTAATGAACAGTCAGAGTAGACTAAACAAGGGTCAAAGTGGACTAAATAGGCTAATGAGACCAGAGCATGGTGTCCCAGACAATGGGATAGAATCAAAGATATAAGTAGCAAATGCTACAAGGACTAGAAATTAGAAATAAGGGTTGGAGGGAAGAGTGAAGGCAGCACTCCAATTCCTGACTCAGCTCCTGGGTGAAAGATCAAGACTGCAGCAGGAGAGTGAGTTTGGGAAAGTGTGACAAGTTCACTTTTAGATATGCTGCAATGTACATGGAATGTCCATGTGATATCTGATCCAACTGATTGACAGCAGGAGTACCAGACAGGTTTTACTGTGGCACTCTGGGAGGTCACAGAGAGCTCACAGAGGCCTTCAGATTAGGGTGAGTCAAGGCTTCAATTCAAGGTGGGGAGTCTAGTCTTGACCAATGAGCAGGTTTACCACTAAAACATATCCAAGACATTAGTTTTTTATTATTATTTTTACTTTTATTTGGTGTGTGTATATGAATGTTATACATCCATGTAGTGCAGTGCCTGCAGAGGACTGAAGGCATCAGACTCCCGAGAACTGGAGTTTCAAACTGCTGAGTCACCTTGTCAGTAGGTTTTTTTTGTTTGTTTGTTTGTTTGTTTGTTTTTTTAAGACAGGGTTGCCTGGAACTTGCTATGTAGACCAGGCTAGCTTCAAACTCACAGAGATCTGCTTGCTTCTGACTTGAAAGTGCTGAGATTAAAGGTATGCACTAGCACATCTAGATGAGAGACTAGGGATGGGCTACAGCTTAGAGGTAGAGCACTTGCCTAGCATGCTAGACAATGGGTTTGCCATCTCCAGGAATGTAAAAAACAAAAGGATGGGGAGATGGTTCAGTTGGTAAAGTGTTTGTTCTGCAATCATGAGAACCTGAGTTCAATCCCCAGAACCCAAAATCAAAAAAAAAAAAAAAAAAATAAAAAAAAAAAAAAAAAAAAAACTACAGGACTTTAAGACATAGATTAACCCCAACTCATTAATAGTGGGGTATGTCAATACCCCCTATCTCCATTAGATAGATCAACTGGACAAAGATTAAACAGAGACACATCTGAATTAAATTTCATCATATATCAAATGGGCTGAGCAGATATCTTCAGAATATTCTACCCATAATCCCGGTGCTAGAGTGGTAGAGACAGGAAAATCCCTGGGTCTTGTTCACCAACTAGTTTAGTCAAAATATTGAGCTCCAGTTTCAGCAAGAAACCTTACCTCAAAAAGATAAGGTAAAAAAAAAAAAAAAATTCAAGCCTGATGACCTGAGTTCCATCCTTGGAACCCACATGGTCACATAGCTGGAAGGAAAGAACTGACTCTCACAAGTTGTCCTCTGACCTCCACAAATGTGTCCTTCTCCATAGACAAAATAATTTTTTTTTTTTTTTGGTCTTTTTGAGACAGGGTCTCCTTGTAGCCCCAGCTGGCCTGAACTCATTATGTAGACCAGGCTGGGCTTGAACTCACAGAGATCCACCTGCCTCTGCCTCCTGAGTGCTGGGATTAAAAGCGTGCGCCACTATGCCCAGCAATAATATATTTTTTTTAAAGGTAGAGTTGGGGCTGGAGAGATGGCTCAGTGGTTAAGAACACTGGCTGTTCTTGCAGAAGACCCGGGTTTGAATCCCAGCACCCATATGGCAGCTAACAACTGTCCATAACTCCAGTTCCAGGGGATCCGACAGCCTCTTCTGTTCCTCCTCGGGCATTGTAAGACATGGATGCTCTTACCTACATGCAGGTAATACGCAAAATACACATAAAATAATAAATAAAATATTTTTTAAAAAAGAGGGCAATTAGGACAACCCATATTGACTTCTCACCTCCACACACACATGCATATAGGTGCACTTGTACCTGCACATACACAAAACATAAAACCAAAACAAAGCAAATCCATTAGATAAAGAGGAAGAATTTGGTGAGCACGGACTAAGAGTTCAAATTTTAATCAGTAGGTTAATATGGTTCTCAGCAGAATAAAGTTAATCTTTCCTTACAAGAAAGTATCAATTCATTCATCAACACAGGCTACCAAAATGGCCAGGAGGATCCACATGGACTCACACTTAGTCCTTACAATTTAAATTTTTTATTAGATAGATGAGAGAGAGAGAGAGAGAGAGAGAGAGAGAGAGAGAGAGACAGAGACAGAGACAGAGACAGAGAGACAGACAGACAGGAGTTTTCTCCTTCCAACATGTGAGTCCCAGGAATGCAGGACACTAGCCTAGTCCTCACTATTTAGGATATCATGTTTAAACATTAGAAAGTAGATTCCTTCTTATAAAGGCCAAAGCTTAGAATTGTGGACCTTGAATTTTGCAGACTCATCTCTTACTTAAAGGAAACACAAGAAAAATATTGAAACCCAAGAAAGACAGCTCTTACCAGGTATGGGTTGTGCACACCTTTAATCCCAGCACTTGGGAGGCAGAGGGATCTCTGTGAGTTCAAGGCCAGCCTGGTCTACATAGTGAGTTCCAGGCCAGCAAGGAAAAAAAAGCTAGCTAGCTCTTGGGCCAGTATTCCTGAGGCTGAACACAGGCCTCGGGCTCCTCATCCCCATGACCACCCAGTAAGCAACATGTACCACCAATGAGAGGGAAGACAAACAGCCACTTGGAAGCCACATCTTGGTGATGAAGCATAACTTTAGATGCACAAATAGCTGTCTCTAGCCACACACACAGGGCTCTTCTTAAATGTGCATACCTAGTCTGGTCTTGATTAGAATAATTAAGCTTTATAAAGGAAAAGCCCTGACTCTACACTTTAAATAAAGCCTGAACAAGTCTAAAATCAGCAGTAAAGAGCATTTATTCCATTAGAAACATTTATTTCAATTAGAAACACTTCAAAGGTAGGATGCTAACAGTACTCTAACCATCCCAAATACAGATTGAAAGTGGCAGAGAAAAGGTGCTGGCTCTGAAAGCTAGGGGACATGAGTAACACCCTCCAGGTGGTCACAGCTGCTCCACACTCCAGTCACCTGCATTAACCTCTCTTCCCACATTGGCAAAATGAAAATACAGACAGAAGACAGTCATGGTGGGTTCTCAGGGAGAACCTTTTCCTCCCAGCTTTCTGTGTATGCACCCAGTAGAGTAGCCAGCGTGGGTACTGGAGTAAACAGTGGGTGAGAAAGTCTCCGCAGAGACCTTCCAGGAGGGTCATGCTACACCAGCTATGCCAGATCACCAACCTAACATGGAAAATAGCCAAAAGTCCACTCTACATCTTCAGCCTAATACAAAGCACTCCTCTGAGAAGTTTAAGCATGCTGGACAGTGACAGAGGGAGTAAACACTCAGCACTCCCTATGACAGGCCATGAGAGATAGGGAAACTTGTCCAAAGCCACTGAGACAGGGTAGCCAAGCATGGACCTATGTCTTCTAGTTCTCCATCCACAGAAATACTTCAGAAGTATCTAGGGCCCAACAGAACTTGGCCTCCCTAGGTCAAGGCCTCAATTCTTTCCTCATATCACTGAGGTGGTAAATCAACATACCTCTGTGGGGTACCTCTTCTCGAGAGTCTGTCTTCAGAAACCTGAGTTCCAACTCTCAGCTGTCATGCTGCTCACAGTTTTTTTTTTTCCTTTCATTCTTTTTTTTTTTAGACAAGATCTTACTATGTACCTCTAGTTGGCCTGGAACTCACTATGTAGACCAGCTGGCCTCTAACTTGCAGTAATCCTCCTGCCTAAGCTCCGAGTGCTGGGATTCCAAGGGTATGTCACCAGCCTAGCTCCACAGCTCTACTCTAGTTCACCTTTCATCACAACCACTGGCAACCCCCTGCTGAAGGGAATCTCTTTTCAGCTTTCCAGAACTCCTTGGTACCTAGCAAAGTACTGCACACAGATGTATTATTCACTGTCAACAATGAATTAAACATGGTCTGCTCTTGGATTTTGCTGTGAGGCAACAACTGAAAATTCTGAGGTATTTTAAAGGGGCAGGAAGAGGCCAGCCTGGTAGTAAAACAAAGCTATACTCTAGACAACCACATAAACATCCTCAAGAGTAGTATGTTTGGGCTTTGAAGGTTATCTGAACTCCAAAGTCTGCGTACAAGCTTCCTGATCTAACCCCACTTGTGGGGAAGGCCAGAGTAAAGATGCTAGCCAGGGGCTAGGTTTGTGAATGTCTCCCAATGGTAGAAACAGGCACTTGGCCCTCTTCAATACCAGCCACCAAGATTTTTCCCAACAGGAGGCTCCATAACCTTTCCCCTACCAAGATCTCTGTATCAGCTCGGTGTGATGGCACAGGCCATTTGTCTTTTTTTTTGAGACAGGGTTTCAGGCAGCCCAGGCTGGCCTTGAACTTGCTACTGAGGCACCAATGACCTTGAACTCCTGACCCTCGTGCCTCCAGGACCCCAAGTGCTGAGATTGCAGGCCTGCATCACCACATTTAGTCTTTAGTGGTGCTGGGGATCAAAACAAGGCTTCATACATGATAGGCCAACCACTCTACCATTGGAGCTATCTCCAACCCTTCTCCTTTTTATAGATGTTTTTCCTTGTGGTACTAGGGATTAAACACAGGGCTTCACACATTCTAGGCAGGTGTTCTACCTCTAAGCTATATCCCCAGCACCATTTTAATGTTGTTTTAGACTATACAGCACTGGTTGGTCTGGAACAAGCTATATAGAATATGCTGGCCTTGAACATGCAGCAATCCTCCTGCCTCTGTCTCCAGAGTACTGGGATCATAGTCATGCATCACCATGCCCCACTCCAATAACAATTTAAAAAAGTTACACACATATTTACATGTATGGAAAAAAATATGCCAAAAGGGTAGAGAGAAACTGTTAACAGTAATTTCCTCTGGGGGCATGCAAATGTGAGGGGGAGAGAGGGAAGAAGGAAAGGAAAGGAGTGACAAAGGAATGAAGAGAAACTTCTGTGTTCTTGATCTGTCTTAAAACAATCAGGAAATACTACATTTCAAAAGTTATTTTAATATGTATTATAGAAATGTATATACTAGGGCTGGCAAGATGGCTCAGCAGAATAAGGCACTTGTCACCAAACTGGTAACCTCAGTTTGGTTCCCTAACCAACAAGATAGGAGAGAACCAACACCTGTAAGCTCTGACCTCCACCTGTGTACCAGAGTATGAGTACCCATGCACTCACACATGCAATAAAAACATTTTAGCAGGGCGTGGTGGCGCACGCCTTTAATCCCAGCACTTGGGAGGCAGAGGCAGGAGGATCTTTGTGAGTTTAAGGCCAGCCTGGTCTACATAGTGAGTTCTAGGACAGCTGGAGCTACAGGGAGACCCTGTCTCAAAAAGAGCAAGAAAAAAAAAGAGAAAGAAATTCCTTCCATGCCAGGCTTAGTTTTGCATGCCTTTAATCCCAGCACTGGGAAAGCAGAGGCAGGTGGATCTCTGTGAGTTCGAGGCCAACCTGGTCTCCATAGCAAATCCAGGCCAGCTGGGGCTACAGGGAGACCCTGTTTCAAAAAGACCAAAAAAAAAAAAAAAAAAAAGGAAAGAAATTTCCCATGGTAAGGTGGTACACACCTTTAATCCTAGCACTCAGGAGAGACAGAAGCAAGTTGCTCTATATGAGTTGGAGGCCAGCCTGGTCCAGAGGGAGGGAAGGAGGGAAGGGAAAAAAAGAAACTTCCTCTATCAAGACTGGCCTGTGGGCATGCCTTGTAAGGCATTTTCTTTTTTTTTTTTCTGGTCTTTTTGAGAAGGGTCTCACTGTAGCCCCAGCTGGCCTGGAACTCACTATGTAGACCAGGCTGGCCTTGCACTCACAGAGATCTGCCTGCCTCTGCCTCCCAAGTGCTGAGATTAAAGGCATGCACTACCACAGTCAGGCAGGAGGCATTTTCTTGACTGCTAATTGATGTGAGAGGGCCCAGCCCACTGTGTGCAGTGCTACTCCTAGGCAGGTAGGCCTGGACTATATAAAAAAGTTAGGTGAAGCTGGTTGTGGTGACACGGGCCCACTACAGAGGCACAAGCAGGCTTATCTCTGTGAGTTCAAGGCCAGCCTGGTCTACATAGTGAGTTCCAGGACAGGTGGGGCTACAGGGAGACCGTTTCAAAAAAAAAAGAAAAAAAAAGTTAGCTGAAAGCCAGGCATGGTGGCACATACCTTTAATCCCAGCACTTGGGTGGCAGAGGCAGAGGCAGAGGCAGGCAGATCTCTGGGAGTTTGAGGCTAGTCTGGTCTACATAGTGAGTTCCAGGCCAGCTGGGGCTATAGGGAGACCCTGTCTCAAAAAAAAAGAGAAAACGTTCAAAAATGAAACTTTTTCTTTTTTGGAGACAAGGCCTATGTAACTCTGAAACTCACTATGTAGATCAGCTTAGCCTTAAACTGGCAACTCCCCTGCTTCTGTCTCTGGAGTGCAGCAATTTATGGGCATTCACCACACCAGAGTTTTGGGGGTTTTGTTGTTGTTACAGGCTCTCATGTAGCCCAGGCTGGTCCTGAACTATGTAGCCTAGGCTGGCCTTGAACTACTGAGTCTCCCTGCCTCCACCTCATTAAGTGGTGGGATTACAGCACATCTGGGTACAGGTGAAACTCTTAAATCTGTATCTTGAAAAGTAACTCCAAGATTAGACCAAAGTTGAAGAGGTTGGAGCACCTACCACATATAAAGGTGTTTGCTGTGATCATCTCTGATCCAACCTTTGACAAATGCTCCATAATATGGCATAATTTGTATCCATTCATAAATTAATATCGCAACAGCTTAAGGCAACACTACTGCTATGTGAAGGGGAGGTTTTTCCAACGAAACCGTATCTCAGGTAGGTTTTAAAGAACACATTTAATTTTCCCATACTGGTGGGTGGGGGAATGACAGGAAGTTTTTTACAAACTGAGAAAACGACTTACCTAAACTTAGCCTTAGCACAAGGGTATGAAACCACAAAGCTATCAGGACGCTTACCCGCCTCAACTATAAACTACATAAACCCAGCGCAGGCATGCTCACGAGTTGACTGTAGGCCTCATCAGATTGTGAAGAGCTCTGAATGCTGGGCAAGCTAAAAAGAGCCTGGCTTTTGTCCTTCAGTGAGTAAGGAGCCAGTTTTAACTAGTGATTTTCTGGTGGGAATTATCACTACAGCAGCATAGACTGAGTGGGGCTAGGGCTCCCCTTAAAAGGATGACAGGTTTGCAGCGCAAGGGACGCAGCTGCATTCTGGCTGCTTTTCCAGCCAGTACCAGGAAGCGATCAATGGTCCGTGCAGGACCCCGGCGTTCACTCGCAAAGAAGGGTGTGCAGTAGGCTCCGGACACAAGGGAAGAGGGCAACCAGGTCAGCTCAACCTGACTGCGCAGGTCCTGGGGCGGCTGAGTAGCAGGCGGGGCGGCTGAGCAAGTCCACCCGGCCCACAACGGCAACAGGTTTCGAAGACACCGCAGGCCCAGGGCACCACTGCCTTGTTTGCGCCCCAGCCGGTAGGCCCGAGAACAACGGGGCCGCGGGCTCCGCGCTGATAGCGGCAGGCCCCGGTGCCCCGGGAAACCACCACCGCCGAGCTCCTCAGCCCCTCCCGCCCGTCGGGCCGAAGCTCCGAGCCGGGCGGCCTCACCTCGCGCGAGCAGCGGGCTCTTCGGAGTCTCGGCGGCTCAGCCCACCTTCGCCCGGCCGCCGCCGCCATCCTCCGGCGTCAGCGTCGTGGCGTCATTACAGCGCGCCCGGGACGCAAAAACAAACCCGGGCCAGAGGCGGAGCTACGGGATGGGCGGTGCCCCGTGCGGCCTGCCAATCAACGTCTTCGGGGCGGGGAAAGGGTCTGTGCAGCTGCTGGCGGAGGAAGCTGTGCTGGAAAAAGCAGGGAGAAAGTTTCAAGATTCAAGATAAAGGGGCTCTTTCTTGAAGGGGGAGGCTGGAAGCACAGTTGGGTTTTGACAGAGGTTGATGGAACTGCCTCGAGATCTCCGCAAATGACTGAATTAAATTCCACTAATAAAATCTGTTTTATTTTGTTTGAGACAGGATCTGACTCTAGCTCAAGGCTAACCTGGAACACATTATGTAGTCCAGGCTGGCCTCGAACACAGGGCAATCCTCCTGCCTCAGCCTCTCTTTCGAGTGCTGGGATTACAGGCAAGAGTCACCATGCCAAGCTAACAAAATCTATTTTGCCAGTGATTAAAACAATTTTCAGGCAGGCGTGGAGGCTCACGTCTGTAGTCCCAGCACTTGGGAGGCAGAGGCAGGCGGATCTCTGTGAGTTCAAGTTCAACACCCAGATATGGCAGTTAATTTCTGAATTTGGTGGTTAGCTTGGAGCCAATTTCTAGACAGAAACATATTTTTTTAGTTCGTTGTTTTTTAATGTGTCGATGCAAAACATTTAAGTGAATCACAAGACTGCAAAGCAAGCAGATTTTTAAAAAGGATTTATTTCATTTTTCATTATGGGGGATGGTATGTGCAAGTGAGTGTAGGTGCAGGAGGACACCAGAGGTGTCAGACCCCCCCCGGAGCTGGAGTTACAAGCAGTTGTGAGCTGCCTCACCTGGGTGCTGGAAATGGAGCGCAGGTCTTCTGGAAGGCAGTTAAGTATTCTCCAGCCTGCAAGAAGAGTTTTAGCTTTGGGGGCTAGAGAGATGGCTCAGTGTTTGAGAATCCTGGCTACTCTTCCAGAGAATAAGGATAAGTAACACCCACAACTGTCCATAAAACTCCAGTTTGAGGAGATCTGACATCCTCTTCTGGCCTTCATGAGTTTGCACACATATGGTACATATACATACATGCAGGTAAAACATTCATAAACATAAAATAGAACTAGATAAATAAATTTGAAAGATTGTTAGAATTCAGAGTAGCATCTGTAGTATTAAAGTTGTTTCAACTATCAAGTTGCAGGGGAAAAGAAAGATACTACAGGTAAGAAGTCATCCTAACCTTCATCCACTAACTCATTTCAGCTGTTCACTACTTTATCTTTTTATTTTATTTTTTTTAAATTTTATTATTTTTATTTTATGTGTGTGCGTGTATTGCCTGCATGTAGGTAAGTGTACCCATGTTGTTCAATGCCCTTGGAGGTCAGAAGAGATTGTCGGATCCCCTGGACTGGAGTTACAGACAGTTGTTAGCTGCCATGTGGGTGCTAACACACAGGTCTTCTGCAAGAACAACCAGTGTTCTTAACTGCTGAGCCATCTCTCCAGCCCTACTTTCTTTATCTTTACAAAGATCTTTACAAATCTTTATTGAGCCCATTTTGTATATGAAAATATCTTTGACAGTATAAATCCATGTTATGCTTTAACACTAAAAATACTGAAGAAAAAAAATCATTTGACTGTTTTCAATGGTAGGGTTTAATACAAATTTCATTTAAAGAAGAAAAACTAAAAACTGTTTCCAAGCCAAGTGTGGTATTTATTACATGCCTGTAATACCAGAACTCAGCAGGAGTTTGAGTTTGAGGCTAACCTGGGCTACATATTGAGACCCTGTCTTAAAAAATTGCTGATATGATGCCATACACCTGTAACCCCAGCACACAGGAGTGTGAGAGGGGATTGCAATGAGCATTCAAGGCTAGCCTAGACTACACAGTGAGTTCCACATGAGCCTGGGATACAGAATAAGACCTTGTCACAAAACAGCAACAACAAATACTGTTTCCCAGGGGCTGGAGAGATGTCTCAGTAGTTAAGAGCACTGACTGCTCTTATAGAGGACCTGGGTTTGGTTTCCAGCACCGATAGGGAGGCTAACATTCATCTGTAACGCCAGTTCCAAGGGATCCAACACCCTCTTCTGGCCTCCACAGGCATTATGTGATATAAGTGTACTTACATACATGCTGACAAAACACTCATATACATACAAATAAAAATAATGTTTTCCAAAGTACAGTGGAAATATTACGAACATAGATTTTTGGGCCAAACAAACCTAGGACCAAATCTTAGCACTGACATTTCCCCAATGTGTGTGTGTTCTTAGGGACATCTCCTTCATGCCTCTTTTTATTTTATCTTATTTTCCTGTCTTTCTAGTGGTTATAATCTATAATCATCCTAACCTCACAGAAAATTAAAAATAATATAGAATTCCAGGACTGATGATACAACACTTCCACTTGACAGATACTCAGTAAATTAGCAAATATTTATTGAGCCAGGCAGTATTATGGGCTCTAGGGAAGAAGAACACAAGGCCCTGTAGTGAAGAATTATGCTTGTGCAAAGGGGACTGGGCCCAAGACAGCTGAACAATAAACTACCCCTTGACCACAGACCTACAACTGTGAAACATTGTCACCGTGATGCTCTGACCTAGGCAGCTGTGCCCAGGGCCCCAACATCTTAGCTATCATCCCATCCCTCTACTCTAACTCTGGAATAAAACACACAAAGCCTTTAAGCCCCTGGCCAGAGAGCAAATTCTTCCCGGCAACACCAACCCTCCCCACCCCACCCCCACCCCCAGCTCCATCCCAGTCCATAGAAGATTAGGGATTTAGGGAGTGAAAAATCAGGGTAAAAGTAGGTCACTGTAGGAGGCTGGTAATCCACCACAATGACTGGCCAGAGCAGCCAGGCCCCTGCTCTTAGAAGCATGCTACTTCTAGCCATTCACTGGGTCAAGAAGACTTTTAGGGTCTGGAGCCTCAGCCTATCACATCCAGCAGTATGCCTAAGCTGAGGGTGGTGTCCCAAGATGACAAATCCTCTACAATGGGTGCATTCTCAATCCAAGCTCTTGCTAACTATAACAATTCCTATGTTGAACTTAGAGATCTTGCCTTTCACTCCATATACTCTGTATTCTTTAGCCCTAGATTGGGTGATAGAGACACAAATTGTCTCTTAAATGTCCATATTTGGGAATTTTCACCTGGATTTAGACAATTACAAGCCAGTGTTATCAATACTGAGGCAGAAAAAAGCCCAGGTTCTGTGTAGACCTAGAGGTGGGGTTTATTTATTATTATTATTTAGTTTTTTTGAGACAGGGTATCCCTATAGCCCCAGCTGGCCTGGAACTCACTATGTAGACCAGGCTGGCCTTGAACTCATCAGAGATCTGCCTGCCTCTCCCTCCAAAGTGCTGCGTGCCACCATACCAACTGAGGTTGGATTTTTAATATTTTATTTATTATTTTTAATTTTATGTGTATGAGTGTATTGCCTGGATATGAAGAGTACCCATGTCATGTAATACATGGGGAGGTCAGAAGAGGGAATCAGATCTCCTGGAATTGGAGTTATGAATGGTTGTTAGTGGCTATGTAGGTGCTGGGAATCCTCTATGAGATCAGTCAGTAATGCTCTTAACTGCTGAGTCATCTCTCTAGTCCCCTAGAGGTGGTTTTGATTTGGCTTTTATTTAGAGCTAAGAAGTACTTCCTGGAGCTGTGCATGCCTTTAATCCCAGCACTTAGCAGGCAGAGGCAGGCAGATCTCTATGAGATCAAGGCCAACTTGGTCTACACAGCAAGTTCCAGGCTAGCTTGGGTTATAGGGAACTCCTTGTCTCAAAACAAAACAAAACAAAACCAACTTTCCTGGAAGAGGTGATACTGAAAAATAAATAGCAATTTAACAAGAAGAAATAAGGAAGGGTATCCTAACAAAAATATAGATGTACAGGGCTGGCAAGTTGTCCTCTGACTTCCACATGTACTCTGTGATGTGTGTGGGTCCATGGATAGAGATAGAGATAGAGAGAGAGAGAGAGAGAGAGAGAGAGAGAGAGAGGCATATGTGTATTACATAAATGTAATAAAAATGTAAAACTGTAAAAAAATATATAAACACTCCAAAGAATGAAAGTCTCATCACTCCTTTAGGAAATTTCTGGCAGCCAAAGGCAGGCAGATCCAGGAGTGTTTTTCCCCCTGAATTTTGTCCTTTAGGAATATGAGATAAGCAATAACTGGTTGATAGAAGTGGGGATAAAAATCTAGGTCAATGAAACACAGGGACAAAGGTAGAGTCATGGTAGAGAGAAGAGTTGCCAATGGGAGGATCTGAGCCAGCCACAGTGGGAGGATGGTCAGGAAGCTGGGTGAGGTAAAATTCCTACATACCTAGGTGGACGTCTCTGGAGATAACTGTCATCCTGGAGCCTAAGCAGAATTCACCATGCCTGTCCTCTCTCCGGTGTCTGTTTCTCTCTGTCTCTCTCTCTTTCTCCGTGTGTGTGTGTGTGTGTGTGTGTGTGTGTGTATAGTGTGTATGTAAACAGCCTCCCAACCTGGAACTCACTACATAGACCACTACATAGACCAAGCTGGCCTTGAACCTTGAATTCATATAGATCTGCCTGTCTCTGCCTCCCAGTCATAAACCTGGCCTGCCAAGTTCTATTATCTCAGTCCCTTTTTTCCCAGGTAATTAATTACTAATGGTCTCTGTGATAAAAACCCTCTCCATATCAGCTCATCATTCCTGCATTTTTTATAAAGAATTTTGTTTTAAATTTATAACATTTACTCTGTGTGTGTGTGTGTGTGTGTGTGTGCATGCCATAGTGTTTATGTAGAAGTCAGAGGACAACTTGGAGGAATCAGTTCTTTCCTTCACCCATGTGAGTCCTGAGGTTAAAATTTAGGTCCTCAGGTTTGGTGGCAAGTACCTTTACTTGCTGAGCCATCTTGCTGGCCTCTGTACCACTTTGTGTGTGTGTAATGTGTATGTGTGTGTGTTTGTTCATTTGTACACATATGTAGAGGCCAGAGGTCAACCTCAAGTATCCTTCCTAAAGTGCCGTCCACTTTATTTTTTGAGACAGGGTTTCTCATTGGCCTGGACAACTGATTAGGCTAGCCAGCAAACCTCGGATCCACCAAGGCTGGAATTACAAATACATGCCACAACCACCCTAGTTTTTTTTGAGACAGGGTCTCCCTATAGCCCTGGCAGGCCTGGAACTATATAGACCAAGCTGGCCTTGAACCTTGACCTCACATACATCTGCCTGCTTCTGCCTCCCTAGTACTGGGATTAAAGGTGTGTGCCCCCATGCCCGGCTTACCACCCTTGTTTTTTACATGGGTTCTAGGGATCAAACTCAGGTCCTCATACCTGAGGGCCCTGTCTAAAAAAAAAAGATAAAAGAAAACAAACAAACAAAAAACAAGCCAGGTGTGCTGGCTCACAGTAAAGTGGATCTCTGTAAGTTCAAGGCCAGCCTGGTCTACATAGTGAAGTCCAGGCCACCTCAGGCTACAGGGAGACCCTGTCTCAAAAAGAACAAAAGAAAAACCCAAAGGATTCATAGAATGTTAGCTTTCTGCTGTCCATTTGATTACTGCTCTTCCTCCCCCTGGGATAAATAGGGGCTCTGCCTATACCACACATTCTTGTTCTACTGCTTGGAAAGCCTTCTTGGATTGCTTTGATTCCACACTGCAAACCTTTCCTTAAAGAGCTTGTAGAAAGCAGAGGCCAGAGGATCCCTCATTTCTGCAGCATCAGATCCTGTCAGGGTCTTGAATGTGAACTTCGACAGGAACTTCTGGACCCCTTTGGATGGTCTAGACCCTTAGAAGAGACTGAGCACAGAGTCTGAGTATGTACTGAAGGCTAAGGTGATAGTCCAGCAGAGAGAGGAACAGGTGAGACATCAGGAGTCTGGAGAAGGGAAGGAGGGCTGGGGTGAAAGGCACAAACACAAAGGTTTACAGCTGGCTGCTACCTCACCTGGCTAATAGGGGTGAAGAGGAGGAGTGGGCAGGGCTAGGAGTCTGAGACTGAGAACTTCCACCCTCAGAGCACAATTGGCCTCATGCAGAGAAGGGCTGTGCCTTCCAGGAGATCCTGGGTCTCCACCTGAGCTCTTGGGGACCTGCAGTGCTCTGGAGACCTACAGTGTAATGGAAAGCTCAGTGCTGCAGCCACCGGGAAATGAATGTTTGTGAGACAGATGATTGAGTCCCCTGTGGGGGCCCTGAGCCACACCTATCCCCTGCTGGGGCTGTTTCTGGGGGCCCCTGCCATAGCAAAGAGGGCCACCACCAGGAGAAAGGAAGCAGCTTAGTGCAAATATAAATACCTTTAATGAAAACTGTGCTCACTTTGCAGAACCCCCATGACCACCCCCTGCGTGTGTGCAGGGATGGGAAGCACCACACTGCTGACCAGACTGGTTAGGCCAGAGGCCCCAGGAGGCAGGCAACCGCCAGAGCAGCAGAGAGCAGCACAGGGACAGGGGCTGGGGCCAGTGCGGGTGCTCTTGCTCCCAGTGTCTCCTGGTTGGTCTCCTGGCCAGTACCTCGCTCCTGAACACTCACAGGGGCTCCACAAAGAGCATGCAAGTTATCTGGGTGAGGGGCACGGCGAGCTTCTTGCTGCAGTGACTCCCACACGGCAGCAGCCTCCTCTGGGCAACCTGACAGGACCTGAGAAGCGCAGGTGTGGAAGTCATTCCAGGACCTGTTAAAGAAAGAATGGAATTAAGGCAATTAGAGAGGGCAAAGAGGTTTTGGAAAGAAAGAGGTTAAGACCCTAAGGGTGGCACGGATTGGGCGGTGCCTCCCATCTGCCCACTGCCTCCCACTTGCCCGTACCTGCAAACAGTTTCCAGCTCGCCTCCATGGCCCATGCCATCCCCCAAACGGATGAGACACTTGGCAAAGCCTTGGTATATGGTGTCACAGCGGTTTGGACCCCCAGAGGCTACAGCTTGGGGAGGTACAAGGGCTGGGAATGGAGAATGGTGGACAGGATGAGCCAGGGTGCATCCAGCAGGGCCTTGTTTACCTATAAGTGCTCTAGGGACGGTGACTCAGTGTGAAAGGGGTGCCCCAGGGAACTGAGGGGTACCTGCAGATCACTTGTCTTGACTCTTCAAGATAGGATCAAGAGAGGGATGCAAATGGAGGTGCCAGATACTGGGATAAGGAGGGAGAATTATTTCCCAGGGGTCAGCTCCTTCTCTGAGTTTCCTCTGAGGACAGGGGTTTGGGGGTTGGGGTCTTGAGACCTGAGGCCATGGGCAGAAGGGACAGTCTTTCTGCAGCCTCCACATGAGCTTCACCTGGCACTTCCCAGAGACACAAAGTGTCTCTGATGAGGCCAAGTAGGAAGGGCCAGGCTCTCAAAGGTTCTCAGGGATCCATGGCCTGAGTTCTGATAGAGGCCATTGGCTCCCTTTGTCAGAAGAGGGGCTACAGAATTTCCAAGTTCTTCTCCCACAGCTGAACTCTTTGCACCTCACTTTCCATCCTGAAGCCAGTCACACTTTCCTAGAGTGCTCATGGCTGAACTCTACCCTCAGCTCCCACATCCTATACTATCTCGTTGGGATCTCTAAAAATGGTTTCAGCCTGGGCCCAGGATGCTCACACTCACCGAGTGGCAGTAACATCAACAGCCTCAGGGCACAGGGCAGCAGCTGATGGTGGCAGCACCAGTGGCAGTGGCGGCAGCAGAGCATCATCCCTGGCTGTGAGCCTAGTGCCAGAGCTAGCAGCTTGGAGTGCCGCCTGTGGGCCCAGCCCCCAGAGGAAGGGATCGTGATTGGATGGGAGCTGGGGGCGGGACCTTATCCCAGCTGGTGGCTCCACCTTCAGTAGCCAGATTGGCAGAGGGGTAAAGGTGGACCCCAGAGAGTGAGATCGCCCAGAGCAAATAGCCCAGAGGGACAAGCTAATGCTGAGCTGATTCTAGGAGCCTTGTCTGAACTGGACAGTGATGTGAGTAGGCAGCTTATCAGATCAGAGTGGGTGCCAGAGAGGAGCAACCCCCCCCCCAACCCTAGGGTGGGTTGGCTTAGACCAACCTCCCCACAGGGAGAAGAGAGCAGTTAGTCATACCAAAGACACACCAAAACCAAACACATACTCCATTTTATTCCAAAAGCTTTTAATTGAATTTCTCAGAGTTTTTCAAAAGCAAAAAGATCCAAATTGGAGGTAAAAAGGAACATGGAAAATTCAACTCAAGTGGTGTCACAATCTTGGGGTCATGCTTCAGGTATGGCAGGACCCAAGAAGGCACAATACGTACCCTGGGCCCAGCCTAACCCTGCTGGCTACCATAATCTGTAGACTACTGCCAGTGTGCCCTACCCCCAACCTTCAAACACCAGAAGTGGAGGTCTGAGCAGGTAAACAGCAGACATGCCCTGCATTGGCCTACCTACTGGCCTTCAGTGTTATTCCACGTGTTGAAGCAGCTAAGGGAGGCTGGGGGTCACAAGGCCATGTAGCATTAGGCTGAGCCGCCGGGCTGCTTTACCAAGTGAGTTGTGTGGCTCAGCCTGCAAGAATTGGAAGAGCTTCTGGCGCACCTGGGCCATGACAGAGCCCATGTGGTCTCGAGTGATGGGGTCACTGTGGTCCAGGTGCATCACAGCTTCTTCCAAGTAGCTGGGGATGGAGGAAAAACAGGACAGGCTACTGTTGGATGCCAGCAGATGGGAGTGCCCCCTGGTGGCACTAAAGCCCAGAGGGATGGTAACAAAGGAAACCTCAGATGGGAGGGGGTGGAGAGGATAGGTAGAAAAACCAGGGAGGGCAGTTAGGTAAGAATGTGTGTCTGCCTGCTTTGAATGACTCCCTTTCTGTGTCCCCCACCTCCAGCTTATCTTCTGGTCCCTGACTGTCCCACTCACCTGAGTTTGAGGTCACTTCTAGTTCCAAGGTCAGATGCCAGCTGCTGGATGAGGGAAAGGAGTACAGGCTGGGAAAGTGGACAGGGCGGCTGCCCAAAAACCTGGGCTGGGTCCACAGTTTCACACACATACAGCACCAGGTTGAGATCAGCAGCTGTCAGTGCCTGGAAGCAGAGCAAGGCAGTAGCATTTATAACCTAATACCATTTGTACCTTACACCTCTGCTTGTTTGAGGTGTAAGACCTGGGGGAAGAGGACCAGAGTTGGATGCTATGAGTCCCAGAAGCAATGCTTAGAGACTTAGTGAAGATTGTAAAGTTATATTGTTATCTCAGAAAATCAGATCAGAAATGTTTTCCTAATAAGGGTGGTCATAAAACAAGGTGGGATGAGGTAGGAAGTGGTCCAGAATAAGGGAATAACGGGGCAATAGCTTCAAAGCCAGCCTGCCAGGCTGCCTAGAGCCTGCTGGAGGAGTAGACATATGGTGTATGAGCTTTGTCAGGAAACACTTGACTCTTACTACGGCCTAACATTGTCATCATACCTGCTGGAAGGCCTGATTGAGGTGGCCCTGCTGCAGTAACTGTAGGATATGGGCTTGCTGGGCCTGGCAGTCAAGGTGGGCAGAGGGGACAGGTGTGCCAGCAGCTGAGCGCATGGCCTGCATTATGCTGGAGGTGACCGTGGCTTGTTGCTCCTTGAGTGCCACACTCACTTCACCCTTAACAATGCGTTGTACTTGTGCTAAAATTGACTCCTGCAAGCTACAAAGGAAAGTGAATAGATGAGGTGGACAGGAAGCCTAGTCTGGCCCTTCCTAAACGTACCACCTTTCCCAGGGCTGGGCCCACACACCTGCCCACAGCCACATGCAGCTGGTGTTGCACCTCAGCTCGAACGCTGCTAGACACAGTGGCTGCCATCTGTTCAGTAGCACTCTGCAGTGTGCTGACCAGGCCCCGCAGCTGGGCTAGCACTGGCTCCCTGGCCTCCTGTTCACGTGCCTTCCGGCTCTTCATGTGACTCTCTAGCTGCTGCAAGTCTGAAGGACGACCACAGGGCTCATATAACAGATGGCAGGAGAGAGTACAACCCTTCCTACTACTTTGGGTCAAATGATCCCACTCACATTCCTGCGTTCCCAGCCGAAAGCTATCATTGATCTGCTGGAACATGGCCTGGCAACTCTTCTCAAAGGCTGGCAGCACCACACTCTGGAAGGCTTCACGGTAGGCAGTCTGCATTGGTCCCTGTAATGTGTCTGCAGCTGCTCGGGCAATGGCATCTGTCAAGTTCTGAAGTATAAGGGGCCAAGTTGAAAGCCAGAGCCCAACCTGGCCTGCCCAGCCACCTTCCCCTCATTTTGGGCCTCCTATCACCTTGGACTTGAGAAGCTTAGAGATATTCTCTTTCATGCTGCCTTCCACAGCTGTGAGCTTGGTAGCTACTGAGTTGCTCAGCTGGCCTGCCACAGGCTCTAGACTCCTGGAGACACCTAAGGCATAGGGAAGAGAAGGGATAGAACCAGGAGAGGAAATTTGCAAGTTCCCCTATTCCCACCTGACCCATTCTAAAAAAATCTCACAAAACTCACATGGAGGAACTGTCTTCTTAATTTCATCCCTTATACTGCGCTCCAGCCGCCCAGCCACAGCTGACGACAGTGCCTGGGACAGCTGCTGTGTCAGCTGCTCCTGCAGCTGCCCACCCCGCTGCTGCCCCTCAGCCAGTGCCCGCTCCAGCCGCCGTTCTGTGACATAGCTAAGAAACAGGCCTAGAGCAGGACCCACACCTAGCCTAAGATAAGAATGCTGCCCCTCCCCCAATGCCATGTTGTGTCACCACCCTCAAGGATACGCTCTTGCTCATGCCGGGTCTCCAAGGCACGCTCTACATGGCCTGTGACAGTGCTCTGCAGACCTTCAAGCTGGGCACACAGACGCTGTAGCAGCTCTTCTTGGCTGTGCCACAGCTCTACCAATTCTCTTTGCTGCTGCCAAATGAGTGCTGGCCAGTCCTCAGGGGGCTCTGCCACCTGCCAGAAACACTGACAACTTATACAATGCCTTGTCCACCCTATCTCCACCAACCAGAAAAACTCAAAGCGCAAAGTCCCTTTCCACTCTCATGAGATGGGGTCTCATGGGGAAAAAAGGTGCTCCCTCACTTACCTGATGGTCAGTGAGCCGGGATCCCACAGCCAAATCCCTGCATAGGCAACAAACATTGCAGGCCCCATCAGGCAGCTTGAAGACCACCCCTGGCCCTGGCCCCAGAACCCTCCTACCCATCATCCTTCTTGCTTTTCCTCTTGAGTTTGGGTGAGGTCCGTGGGGATCCTTTGGTCTTCCAATCCTTGGCAGGCAGCCGTGGAGTGGGAATTTTGGTGCCAAAGCCTCCTGAGGCAGAGGCAAGGCTGGCAACTTCATCATCATGGTCACTGGGGAATGGGGGTGGGAGAGTAAGTGCCCACCCACCTGCTAGCCCTTCCTTATTAGGGGAAAAACATAGAGTTAAGATAGTGCTCACCTTTGCTCAGCACTGGTATCATGACTGTCATGTTGTTGTAGCAGGTGATAAGGTGGTCGGTGGAAGGCCAAGCTTTTGTGCTTCTCCTGGAGGCCATTTCTGGGGCTAAGGAAACATGCTGACTCAGTAGTGGATAATTCAAATGCCCCTCTTATAAGCACACTTTCCCCCTTTGAAGCTTCTCACCTCTCTGTCAGAGTACTACAGGTCTCACGAGTAATGTCAGGTGCTGTAGGCCAGACCTGACTGTCAGGGGCTGCAGCCTCTTGGGTTAATGCTGCCTCTAGTAGGGAGGGGGTACTATGCCGATCTCCATCCCCAGGGCCTCCATCTAGGCCAAGCTGGGGGCCAAGCTCAGGACCTGGCCGGGGCCGTGGGGATAGGAGGTGTAGTGCTGAGGCAGCTGAGGCCATACTGTCTGGCTCAAGACCCTCAGGAGCAGAGGAGCCAAAGCCACGAGAAAGAGCCTCAGACGCGATCTCAGGAATGTCCTGGGACAGGGCAGTGGAAGCTGAGGAGATCACATCAGGAGAACGGGTGCGACTAGGGGAGGCTTGCGGTAGGCTCAGGGGCTCTACTTCCTGCAGATCCAAGGATAGTGCAGAGGCGGCAGAAGATACCTGAGATAGACCAACAATGGAGGCTTAGATGATAAAAGGTTGGGGACAAAGACATAAGGCACTGGTATCTGTAGTGATGAGAAATAGCAGAAGAGGGAAGGGAGATGCAGGGCTACAAAAACAGGACTACAATTCAGGATAGGTGAAGATGGGAGGCTGAGGAGATGCCCTATACAGAACATGAAAGGCTGCTATAACCTGTGGTGAAATATGGAGACTCTGAGACCAGGCAGAGTCAAGTAGAACGTGTATAAGATGAGAGGGCTCCAATCTTCCCCACTGCCCTCCACTGGCTACCCAGCATTATATATTCTCTCTCTCTTTCTCTCTCTCTCCCTGCCATACACACACGCCATGCCACACCACACACACACACACACACCCCTGCCCAGGCCCCTTGGGAGTCAGTTTCTCTCCACACACACACACACACACGCACGCACGCACGCACGCGCGCACGCACGCACGCACGCACGCACGCACACACACCTCCACCCCCCTGCTGGGAGTCAATTTATTTTCTCAACACACATGCACACACACCCACACCCACACACACACCCACACACACACACACCTGCCCAGGCCCCTTGGGAGTCAATTTGTCAGCTGGGCCTGAAAGCAGGCCAGGTAGGAGGCTGCGTGGGCTTGCCTGCAGGCTGCTGCTGCTGTTTATCGTCAGACTGGCATCCAGTTGCAGCTTGGGGCTCAAGGTCAGCTCCTCAGATGGCCTGGTGGCAGGAAGACTGAGGCATTAGCAACTGTAACTCATCACAATCTGACACCAGACCATGTGATCACCCAACCTTTGTCTTACCTGGGCAAGGAGGGATCCATGGCCGAAGAGCTGCTCACAGCAGACACAGCTGTCAGAGAGCTGCTACTGCTGCTGCTGCTGCTACTGCTGCTGCTGCTGCTACTACTGCTGCTGCTGCTAGGGGATGCAGTGATCTGGAGAATCCAGAGAATGAGCACTATGGCCTGCTAATGGGACATTCCCAGGTCTCCCTACCCCAAGGAAGTACCTGCTGCAGGGAAGCAGTAGGTGTCATGAAGGCATCAGGTGTCATCAACTTAGGCTTGGTCTCACTGCTCAGGCTGAGGAAGTCTGCAGGTGCAGGCAGTTCCACGATGCGTCGAAGGTCAGACTGGGACCCATGAGCAGCTGACCCCAGCCCCTCAGAGCTCAGTTCAGGTCGAGACTCTCCAAATGCTGTTGGAAAGGTTGCTATTTGAGTCAGATCTCAGACCCAGGTCAGTGTAGACTGCTTCCCTCTCACCCCCTTACTCACTGAAGTCCTCGTGGGCAGTGTGGGTGGGGAGTGGGGCCACAACATCAGGGTTCAGCTGTGGCTGGAAGCGGATCTGCACATCTTGTAGAGCCCTGAAGGACAAAATAACAGGGAGAACAGAGTGCTCAAAGGTTCCAGGGCCAAGAGAGTAGGGAGGGACATAGAGCATGGTAGGCCTCCTTGTCACACTCACTTAGTATGCACACAAAAGAGCTTGATGAGCACACCAGCTGCAGATTCCATGGCACCAGCTCCATGGGAACTTTCTGAAAGAACAGTGTGGATTGTTAAGTCCCTGGCCTGGTCTGTGCCTGAATACTCCCTAGATACTAACATAACCCTGACCCTGGGGCAGCTCACCAGCTCCCAGACTGTCATTCTCCTCCTCAGCAGGCAGCACCTCAGTGTGCCGAAGCCGGCAGCGGCTCACAACCTGGATACCAAAGCTCAGGACAGGGTGGGTGAGCAGGAACTCAGAGATGGAACTAAAGCAAGCGCGGCCTTCGTCTTGGTTCTGCAGCAGCTCCATCACATAGAGGACCTGCATGAGCAGCACATTCCTAGCTGAGCTCAGATTGTGAGGGCTATGGGTACGTCACATATCCCTGTCCTCCCCAACTCCCCAGCACGCTACCTTTCGCTGTACATCACTGAGAATCAGATATTCTGCTGAGAGGTCCAAGCAAACCTTGAGGCTGGGAGGCACACTCACTGAGCTGAAGATATCTGGGGAGAAGCTAGGAAGCCAAGAAGCAGACTGAATAAGACTAAGAATTCAAAGAAGCCATATCCCTGCCCTACCCTCAGTCCCCCAGCTCCAGTTTACCGAATGGTCTGCAGGCAGGTCCAGGATACTGTGCACCACATCTTCAGCTCCTGATTCTGGTCAGCGCCAGTAATGAGGAACCTCCAGAAAGGGACCCTGAAAAGCAACAAGGCACTGACTGGTTACCTGAGACCCCCAGCTAAGAGCCCATAGACAAGCCCACCGCCCACTTGTTTGCCCACTCACTCACTCAGGATCCTGTTTTTTATGGTTGTCACAGAACAGGAGGCAGGAGAGGGGCCGTCCATCATGAGGCTTCCATTCATGCAGACACCTATAAGCAGGCACATGAGTGGCCTGAATGAATGATCTGGTTCCCTTTCTGGACAAGGGGTAGGAAACAGGGTCTTAATTCCTCAGGCCTTGCCTTACCTTGGCTCATCCTGACCTTCAATGTAGATCTGCCAAAACTTGACATAGCCATCATGACTTGCGGTAGCCAGGACAGTTCCATCAGGAGAAAGGGCTCCTTCACTGAGGCACTAGGAAGAACCCAAAGAGCTTTGCTTTACCTCCTGACCAGCTGGGGGATAAGCCTCTTCCAAATGAAGATGGTAGCAAGCTGGGATGACCCATAGTGGGTTCCCCCTTCTGTGTGACTGAATGAATGCAGACAGGGAGTTACAGAGAAAACCAGACCTCCGTGGCACAGCTAGGTTATAAGTGTACTGCACAAGTGAGGACAGCTTTGTGCTCAGCATCCTCATTGGCAGAGTCACCCAGGCAACTACAGAAATGGGAACAGATGAACAACATAGGAAGACAGGGAGGGCAAAAGGCAATCAATTGTAGGCCTACCGTGCTATGGCCTTTTACCACAATGAAGCCCTGCTTGATTTGGCTGACATCCACAGGCCAGGTACTGTGGCTGGAACGGAGCATATCCAGGTCCCACACCTCAGCCTAGAGATACAGGGAGATATTTAGTTCACTGCACAAAATGTCAGTTCTGTTGTCTCCTCTACCATATTCAACCTTCTCACCCGGTCTTCATGCAGCAAGGCCACTGTTGGGCTGCTTTCCTCACAGCAGTCTTCATTTTCCTCAGGGATAAAGGGACACCAGATGATCCTTCGGAAGTGGTTCAGGGGTGTGCCCTCTGGCTGCCGGATATGGACTAAAATCTCTTCTCTGAGTAGGTTGTTAAGGCTAGGTAGGTAGATGGTGAGGTGTGTTTGCCACCCCCCCGGCCAGCCCTCTTCTTCAGTTCTCATGCCTCAAAATGGATACTGAATTTTGCCCTTAACCAGAGCCAAGCGCCACACGAAAAGGTTGCCAGCCTCATCCAGGCAGGCCAGCTGTGGAGAGTTGAGGTGTGCAAAAGCCAGATCAGCCACACTGCCTGTGAAACCCTTGAGCAGGGTCCGCTCTGAAGTGCTAACACTGATCACTCGTACCATTGCTGAGCCATTGTTGGCAGCTGGGATCAGAAGAGTAGGCGTCATGAGAAAACACCCAAAGGCAGCAGTACAGGAGCCCTGCCCTTGGCCACCTCATCATAGTCTCAAGCTTGGTTTTCCTCACCAGTTCCCCAGTCCTGGGAGATGTTGAAGCCTGGACAAGCATTCTGTTATATTTCTACCATCTGAGTGAGCTGAGTAGCCAATACTAAATCTCCATCTCTGGGGCTTCTAAAAGCACATTTCCTCCTTGCCCCTGTTCTTACTTACCCCGAATGGCATATGCCAAGAAGGAGTTAGACACTGCAATCAGGTTGCCATAATAGTATTTCTGCTCCCAGTCATACTTGGCGACAGGCTGGATTTTCACCTGAGAATTCAGAGTGAGAAAGGATGAAGAGGCTGAAGGCTGGAATAGCTTCCCCAGGGTCTAGGTAATCCCTAACAACCGGGAGGATAGGACAGGTCACAGGTACAATCCTAGCACCCACTGATGTCTCCCAAATCAGATTTCTACAGAGGACTGGCCATCAACACTGGTTTTCTGAAAACAAGGCACACTGTTTGTCAAGGTGGTCCCCATAGGAACTGGCAGCATGCATGGGAGAGAGGAGAGTGGCTGAGTGTGCTCCCACTCACCATTCAGGTAACAAAATCCTGGTACTCACTTTATTGCTCCCCCGTGCCTTGCTGGAAATGCTAGAATCACTGCTGGCTACAATTTCCACCTCCTTAGCCAAAATCCCGATGCAGGTGGAGCTGTCATCTCCGGAGAGGCAACTGGAGAGAGTGTGCACAAATCTTGTCTCTTGTTCACCAAAAGGCTCAATGGAGGGTTAGAAGGACACATCTACCTGGTGAAGATATCTAGTCCCAGATTCCCAGTTCTACCTTGTCCACTGTTTTCAGACACAGAGTTCCCCTTGCTCACCTCCCTCTTGGGGAATGAGGCTAATTCCATTCTACACTAGGCATCCAGGCCAAGCCTTTAGCTTGTCCTTACCTCTTGCCCTACTAGAAACTCAATGTGGTCAAAGTGCTCTGCCCCAGATCATCCAGAAGGGAAGAAACAGAGGCTCCTGGTTCCTCTTGACCCTAATCTCATGCCTTTAGCTAGAGCAAAAGCCCTAAAGATACCATTACCACTATTACTATTTTCCAGGTACTCACATGACCTGCTTTTCCTGCAGGTTAATGGGTGGCATAGTCCGTATACCAGATTTGCTTGTTGAGGTTCCATCACCTGAGCTGAGGGGGTCTGGGACCAGGAGCCCATTGAGGTCCCCATTGTAGGCACTGGATGGCCTCTGGTTCTCTGCACTGGGGCCTAGGGAACAGAAAGGGGCACCCTGACAAGGTTGCTCTACTTGCCACTAGCTTCTCCTGCAGCTCCAGATCAAAAGGTACTCTAAGAACTCTCAACTGAGCACATCATGTCCATAGAGAGGAGGGCCCCTTTGTTTGTTCCTCATTCTTTTGTTTTGTTTTTTATCCCTCATTCTATTCACTATTATTTTATTATTAAATTTTTTTTTTTTTTGGTCTTTTTGAGACAGGGTCTCCCTATAGCCCCAGTTGGCTTGGAATTCGCTATATAGACCAGGCTAGCCACAAACTCACAGAGATCCGCCTGCCTCTGCCTTCCAAGTGCTGGGATTAAAGGCATTCCTCATTCTGTAAGTGTGGGTATATATCAAACTAAGGATAAGCATGAGGCTCTTCAACCTGGGAGAGGGGTATAAACCATCAAAGACCCTCTGATGGGACAGGGACATAGCTCAGTGATAAGAGTGTTTGACTGCTTGCTTACCATGTGTGAGGCCCCGTGTTTGATCCTCAGTGTTGCAAAAAAATACAACACAACAAACAACACACACAAAAAACTCAAAACTTTTAAAGCCAGGTAATACTTAGACTAGAACAGCAAAGAGGAACTCTGACTTGAAGGAGGGCATAAGGATGCTCATGACACATAGCCACTGTACTCATAACATAAAAACATGGGAAATGCTGGGTATGGTGGTAGATGCCTGTAATCCCAGCTCTTGGGAGGCTGAGGCAGGAAGATTGTGAATTTGGCACCATGCTGGGCTATATAGGGAGTTCCTGGCTAGTGTAGGCTACATAGTGGGACCCTATCTCAAAACAAAACATGGGAAGGATGAAGAGCAAACAAGAATGCCAGTACTAGATAGGAAGCGGAGTTGCTCAGTCTCTACTTATGTGCAATGAGAGTCACAAAGGCTCACTCCCTTTTGTGAGATAGGGCCTTCCTATGTAGTTCAGATGGCCTTGAACCTGGGATCCCCCTGCTTCCTAAGCACTAGAATTACAAGTATATGCTGCTGTGTCTGGCCCTATAAATTTTAAAGAAAAAGGTAACATAGTCATCTCCAGCCAGTGAACTGACTGCTCTAAGGCATACAGAATAGCTGAGAATCTGGGTGAGATACTAGGGCTCAGACCAATACAGATGACAGGGTTGTGGAGAAGAAGGGCTCTCAAGGAAGGCACAGATAAGATGTGGGAGCAAGAAAGGAGGGGGCCTAACACACACAAAATTGTCTAAGAGATACCTTGGGCAGGTAAACACAGGAGGAAATGAGCATGAGAAACTGAACAAAGAGAGAAGCTACAGGCATAGGGTGGGGTATAGAATCAAGAATGACAATATTTTAGTGGCTTTCAATGGGTGGTCCCTACTCCCTCTCAGTGCTGGAGACTGAACCCTGAACATCCCATGCATGCTAATCAGACTTTGAGGTGGGGGGTGTAGTAGTATGGATAGAACTCAGGGCCCACACATGCTAGGCAAGTGCTCTACCATTGGGCTATATACCCAACCACATATTTATTTGCTTAATTAGACAGGGCTTCACTATGTAGCCTGGGGTAGCTTTCACCTAACAATCATCCTGCCTCTGCCTCCCAAGTGTTGGGATTACAGATGAGTGCTACCATGCCTGGCTTCTGGCTGGGTTTCAAATACTCTCATCAATTCAGACACCACTGCCCAAATTCCAAGATAGCAGGAAGGGACTTCAGGAACATATCAAGTTTCTAGTCACGAAAGTCTTTTTGTTTTTTTAGGCAGGGTCTTCAGTAGCCCCAGCTGGCCTGGAACTTACTATGTAGACCAGGCTGGCTTCAATTTCAGAGTTCCACTTGCCTCTGCCTACTAAGTGCTGGGATTAAAAGCATGCACCACCACACCTGGTATCACAAAAAAGTTTTATGTCTAATAAATCCAAAAGAGACAAGCAAAAGCTACTTAGCAAGAGAATCAAGTTCAGTCAATAAAAAAAAAAGGAATTACAAGGAAAGCCCCTCCACCCTAATTCACTAGGACCAGACCTACCTTAGCTGCTCAGGGATAAGCTGGCCACTCTCCCTTCCAAACCTACCATGAAGATAAGCAGTAGGCCCATGCTGTACACAATTAGCCATATACCAGTCTCTACAAAATCCTTACAGTGAGCCGGGCATGGTGGCGCACGCCTTTGATCCCAGTACTTGGGAGGCAGGGGCAGGCAGATCTCTGTGAGTTCAAGGCGAGTCTGGTCTACTTAGTGAGCTCCAGGACAGCTGAGGCTATAGGGAGACCCTGTCTCAAAAAAAGACCAAAAAAAAAAAAAAAATCCCTATAGTGTATAGTCTGCTCAGCTGACGATGGGCATCAGAGGCAAAAGCTACCTCATGAGTAAAGGGAAAACATACTCCAGGCATGGGGCAAAGTGCCCAGTGGTCTTAGGCTGCAAACAGACTGTCTCAGCATATAAGCTAGCTAAACCCACACAAAGTGAGCACAGGTACCTGCTTAGCAGGCAGTCTGGGTCTCCAGGTAGGTGTAACAAAGTATGAGGAAAGAGTCAATTCTCAGCTGTGGCTACTGTACACGCACATTACTGTCACCAGTCAAACACTACAACTTTCAAAGATCTCTCAATCAGCCAGGAAAAATCTAATGCTTTCATACATGCTATTTCCTTTTTATAATACATGCTTGAGTTTCTTTTCTAGCATCCAAGCTCCTGTCTACATATGAGACCTAGCCTAGTCTCTTCTCAGACCTGCACTCTCATCTCCCTCATCACACTTTACCATTCCCATCACAGCACCAAAATAATCCTCTTTTACGAGGACAATATATTATAACCTTGTTAGCTCTCTGTCTGGCAAGAGCAGCCATAAGGTAGTACTAGGAGCCCAAGTAAAATTCAAATGAACGGTAACATATCCTGGGCTTGCTGATATTTGGAACCTAATCCAATCAGAGTCATGCAGTCTGTGATCTGCCTTCGTCCCAGTAAGAAAGAACACGGAATTGGGATTGGCCACCCTTTGACAGAAGATCTGTTTCAGAGCAACATCGGACCTGAAATCTGCATTTCAGAGGGAAACGCAAGATGCAGAGGGGGACCAGAGACTCTTCAGCATATCGCTTAACTCTAGACCCATGGCTCGCTATAGACAGACATCGCACGTCTTCTGAACCATGGCGAAAGGGTAGGAGCACTGGGCCAGTTCCAGGAACACTAGGATCTTTGGGGCCAGGAAACCCGAAGGACTTTGTGGATTGCGAGCAGGGGCCTCACCTTCAGCTAAAACACTCAAGGACAAGGCGGAACGGTCTAGCACAGGCTGGGGAAGGATAACAACTACGGGGTCTGCGCCACTCCCTCGGTATTACTAAGGGATCTGACTCCAATTCCCATCCTCCGTAACCAGCTGGATCCAGAGTCAGCCCTAACCTTCCCGAGGACCCCCGAAGGCTAATCAGACCCCCGCCACACGTCGGCCTCCTAGCAAAGAGCCCACCTCCTTCATCCCCGCTCACCCCCTGCGGGCCGGTCCAGCTTGAGGATGTCCCGCAGGTGCTGCGTGGCGTCCTCGATGTCGATGCTCGCGCAGGAGGCCATGGGCCCAGCCACGAGCGTCCGGCTCGTACGTTAGTTTCGCTGCCGTCGCGCACGATTCAATTTCCGCTAGCCACGATCCGGCTAGACAGCAGGGCACCGGTCACTACAGGACTACCCACAGGTCGCAAACCGCCGCCCGTGCTGCGTCTCTGAGCCCCGCCAACCCCACCAACCGCCTCCACTTCCGGCCCTCACGGACCTACGCTCCCGGAACCTAAGACTGCAGAAGAAAGGTTCCGGGCTCTGGGAGACTGCCGAGCTCTCCTACCTCAGCGGCTCGCTCCTGGCCAGCCCAGAGTAAATTTCACAAGACTGAGCAAGAACTAATGTGCACGTGGAGCACTGGGCTGCCTAAAGGCTTACAGTGTCTGGGGACCCGACCCAGACCCTGCCCACTCTATAATGAATTCTGAATAGTCCTACAACGAGACCAACTCCATTACTCAGGTAGTTTTCAGACTGAATAAATGAATTGGTGTAAGTCCATTTCCCTTTGGAGAGAGACCTAGAGACCTGACAAGTCATAAAGCCCAGGAAATACAAGGACAAGGGGCGGAAGTGTTGGTTCCTACTCCAAAAAGTATTATTACTGTCAACGTGTTGTCCCGAGCATTCCCTTGTCCCACATGGCAACCTCAGGTTTAGGAAGAAAGAAACCATAGTTTACAAACACCTCTTTATTGCAGACATTTCAGGCACAGGTACATGGAAGAAGCTGTATTGCAGATTTTATACAGGGTGGTTTAAGAGGCAGCTGGCATCTACCCCTCCCCCACCCCTACTCCACCCCCCAATACACAGCAGCATAGAGATCAGTCCCCCTGAAACCTCCTGTATGCTGTTCTTTAAACAGCACATCATCCAGGACTGTGCTTAGTGTAACCAGGCAACCTGTGAAGTCTGAGGAAATCTTTGCTCTCCCCCCAGTGTGGGAAAGAGAGAAAAGGGTATATCCCCTTTTCAGGGGTGCCTGACCAATCCTAAGACCACTAATGGCAAAAGCCCAAACCCTGGGCTCAGTTCTGTAGTTGCTATTTTGATACCAGCTTTATACCATCCAGTGGTCTCAAGGATGAAAAGCTGGATTTGTACTGGGCAAGCACTTTGTGCCCAAACTAAGAAGCAGGGCAGAAAGTGCCCTAACAGTTAAGACTTCCTGGGATTTGAAGACAGCATGAGTGTGTGGAAGGGGGAAGATGATACATAAGTGCCCTGCAGAGGTCTGAGGGGTGAAAACTAGAGCATGACTCCCTCACACTGTGAATTCTTCCACAGTGCAGAATTTGTGCTCCAACCAAATGGGGCCTGGCTGAGTTCAAGCAGGTGGTACAGAATCTCTGTTTGGTTTGGGGGATGTGGGCACTCTGAATGCGATCCTAATCCTTTTGGGAATAGAGCAGGACTACCAGTCTTGCTGAGACCTTGGCCCACAGAGTCTAAACATGGGAAATCTTATTTGTCAAGGCCTTTCTAGCTGCCACAGGATTGAGAATCAACTCTCTCTCCACTAGAGACCTGAATCTACTCAGAGCAGAAGCCACAGGAGGTGTCAGCTAGAACTGACTGAAGAGCCTTCAGTATGAGCCTTCAGTATGAGATAGGCTTCAGGCTAGCTCTCTCTGCTTTCCCAAGACCAAATGGGCTGGAGAGAACTCTGCCTTACTAGGCTGGAGAGAAGCTTAGTTGAAAGTGCTACTTAGGCCAATTTGCTCCTTGCAGTAGGTTCTGTTGAGGCAGAATTGGGAGGGTGATATATGAGAGAGACAATGGGCCAGAATAGTTATTGATGCCCAGCCAAATATATTAAACTCATGAAAACAATTTAAACTGTTAAGAAAATTTTTGTGGTTTTATTGTATCATGAGGCATTTGAAACATCTGAACAAATCAAATATCTGGGCGGTGAGGCAGCTGCTTTCTCCACTTCTTTGGGTTACTAGAGCAACTTGTCAGTAGATTAAAAAACAAAAAAACAAAAACAAAGACAATCTTTTGCATTACTTAAGTCTTTCCAAGGCATGCGCTGGTACAACACAAACTTCTCCTGTCAGATGCAACTAGTCTAGCATCCAAACATCATGCACAACACCGTGGTGGCAGAAGTGCATTGCACCCACTCCCACCTCGGCCTTGCTCATTTGTGTATGGTATTTGGAGCATCTGGAGGAGTGTGATAGTATTAGGAAAAGGAGGGAGGAGGAAACAGCGTGAGTATCTGGCCAGGAAGAGGTCAGCCGAAGTTGTGCAGAGCAAGCCTGAACATGTCATTGGTGCAAACCCAAGCATCATTGATGTTCTTTAATAGAAACATCTGGTGGAAACCCATGATGGGATCTTCATCCGCCTGTGAGGAAACAGAAAATGATTCAGTAAAGGGGCCAGGAACAGGAAGGGTATATAGTGACAGAACAAGGCAGAGAATATAGACTTTGGTTTCAGGCCCCTACTGTCCTAGACATGAATTCCAGTACAGAATAGGTACTTGTGAATGTGAAGTGATATGGATGAAACACTTCTGGACAAGTAAATGTCAACAGATGTCCACTGAAACTGCCATGTATACAAGAAAAGGCAGCACAAGGTACCATTTAACTAGGCAACAGAACAGAGAGGACATGCCTGTGTCTGAACCCACCAATGTCTCTCAGTACATGTGCTCAATTTTTTGTTATTGTTTTTGAGATATCATCTCACTATGTAGCCCCAGCTGGCCTGCAACTCACTATGTAGACCAGGCTGGCCTTGAATTCACAGAGATCCTCAAGGTGTGTGCTACCAACACCTGCTTTGTGGTTCTTTGACACTGTAAATTAAGTATAAGTACTAAGTGAGTCTTTAAATTTTTTAAGCATGTAGTACATGCCTTTAATCGCAGCACTCTGGAAGTGGAGGCAGGCAAATCTATGAGGTCTAGGCCTGCCTGGTCTACATAGCAAGATCCAGACCATCCAGAATTATGGGGAAATCCTTCCCCTGCCCCCCAAAAAAACTCACCCTATAAACAACCTTAGTATTCAATAATGCCAGTTAATTCAATCAAGAGAATTTACTACTAATACTGACTCTGACTAAGTAAATGATGTAAGACTCAAAACTGAGTTCACATTGTATGGTGACAGATGCCTGCCAGCCTGGACAAGAGACTGCCTCAACAAACAAAACAACACAATCAACAGGGCATGGTGGTGCACACCTTTTATCCCAGTACTCAGGAGGCAAAGGCAGACAGATCTCTGTGAGATCAAGGGCAGCCTGGTTCTACATAGGAAGATCCAGGTCAGTCAGAGCTACCACAGTGAAACTGTCTCACAAAAAAAGGAGACCAGCCGGGCGTGGTGGTGCATGCCTTTAATTCCAGCACTCGGGAGGCAGAGGCAGGTGGATCTGTGAGTTCAAGTCCAGCCTGGTCTACATAGTGAGATCCAGGCCAGCTGGGGCTATAGGGAGACCCTGTCTCAAAAAGACAAAAAAAAGGGAAGACTGCACATGTATGCTGTGGCATGCACACACAAGTACTCACACACACACACTATTTTTTAATTAAAAAAAAATGTAAAAAGGGAAAAGGAAAGTACAGCAAGACAGATTCCAAATAAATGCTTTGCTTGGCATATAAAGACCAGCCTTGGTAGTGGCAGCAAGGGCTCCAGAAGAGGACTGCGTCTCAGCACCCAGCTGACAGGTCTACCTGTACCTCAGAGCAATGTAGGAGCCCTGCTTATCAGTCAGTATACCTTGACCCTATTATCCATCTTGACCCTTTTCCATAAGGTTCTAGACCAGCATTCTCCCATAGAACTTTCTACAATCACAGAAATGTTCTGTATGTGTGTTGTCTAATAGGTAACCACAAATCACTGACCATGAGCACTTGAAATAGGCCTAGTGCAACTAAGGAACTAAATTTTAATTTATGTAAGTTAAAAATTGCTGGGTCTGAGGCTAGAGAGATGACTCAAGGATTAAGAGCAATGGCTGCTCTTCCAGAGGATCACAGTTCAATTTCCAACATTCACATGGTGGCTAACAACAATTTATAACTCCAGTTTTAAGAGCTCCAACATCTACTTCTGGCCTCTATGAGCAATGCATTCACATGGTACACTTAGACCCACCCAGAAAAAACACTCACACACATACAATAAAAAAAAATAAAAATTTGAAAAAATTGCTGGGTGTGCAATACTCAGGAGGCAGAGGCAGGCCAAGCTGGTCTACATATTGAGTTCCAGGCCAATTGGGACTATAGGGAAACCCTGACTCAAAAACAAAAACAAAAACAAAAAACGGGCTGGAGACATGGCTCAACAATTAAGAGCACTGGCTGCTCTTGCAGAGGACCTGAGTTCTAATCCCAGCACCCAAATGGCGTCTAACAACCATCTGTAACTTCAGTTCCAGGGGATCTGACACCATCTTCTGACCTCCATGGGAACTGCACAACACAAGTACACTTACATACATGCATACATACTCAAACACCTTTTTTTTTTTTTTTTTTTTTTAAAAAAAAGGCCAAAAAGGAGAAAAATAAATTAAAACTTTAAAACAAAAAAAAAATTTTTTTTGGTCTTTTTGAGTCAGGGTCTTCCTGTAGCCCCAGCTGTCCTAGAGCTTGAGTTGTAGACCAGGCTGGCCTTGAACTCACAGAGATCCACCTGCCTCTGCCTCTCAAGTGCTGGGACTAAAGGTGTGAGCCACCACGCCCAGAAAAAATAATAAAATACAGGGCTGGAGAGATGGCTCAGCAGTTAAGAACATTGGCTGTTCTTGCAGAGGACCCAGGTTCGAATCCCAGCACCCACATGGCAGCAAACAACTGCCTGTAACTCCAGTTCCAGGGGATCCAACAGCCCCTTCTGTTCTCCACAGGCATTGCATGACATGGGTGCACGTACCTACTTGCAGGCAAAATGCACATACACATAAAAATAAAAAAAATTAAAATAAAAAAAAAACGAAACAAAATATTTAAAACAAACAAAAAACAAAAGCAAAATACAAATATTGCTGGGTGTGGCAGTGTATTCCTTTAATCCCAGCACTCAAGGAGGCAGAGGCAGGAGGAGCTCTGTCTGGTTTACATAGCCAGTTCCAGGCCAGTTAGGGCTACACAGTGAGGCTCTGTCTCAGAAAAATTAAAAATTGTTAAAAATGTAGTGCCAAGGGTCTATAGCTCAGTCTCAGAGTATTGCATAGCATGTGATAGGCCCTAAGCTCAATACCCAGCACTGTGAAAAGAGGAGGAGAGGGGAAGAGAAGTCAGGTGCAAATGGCTCAGGCTATATTTAACTATATAGGTCTACACAGTCACTTTGGATGTCCCTCAATAAGCAGGTCACAACCACAGGGAAGGCAGGGGCCCTAGGACTCTGCTTGGCCTAGTCACTTCTCTATAACAACACAGCAGCATTACTACCTTGAGCTGGCCTACAACCATGCTGATGATACAGCTATCTGGCGTAGGTTGATGGTCCTGGGCTGTGATGCTATGCTGAATTTTCTGGAACGGAAGGCTCTGCAAGAGAAAAAGTGAGAAGTGGGCTGAGGCCAGAAGGGGCATGAAAGAAACTAGAAGCTGCCTGTACCCCAGCTCTGGCCCTTACTTACAGACAACTTTTCCACAATGGCAGCTTTCCCCTGGAACTGCTGTCCTTCCCACGTAAGGCATGATGCATCAATCTGAAAAGAGTACAGGAAACCTAGAGTAAGGGCTTCAGCACAAGGACCATCTCTAAGGCCCTGAAAAAATCCTGAAAAGGGTCCTTCTTAAGGAAATGAGTCTACACCTGTTTCCTTGTCTATAAACAGAGGAAAACTAAGGGTAAACACAAATTTCTGCTGGCAGTAAAATTTTAAATTATACCCTGTTGTTTCATGGCTCTTAAAAGACTACCAAAATATATTTACGTCCATTTTACCTTTTCGGTTAAGTCATATGGCCTCTGATATTAATGGGCCCCAGGAAGACTAAACATGGCCAGGGCTCAAAGAAAAGCCCTCCTGCAAGGTAGCAGTAAGCACCAGGCTCAGAGATGTTATTAGAAATAACTTGGAAAAATTCCATGTTCATTACAACCTCCAAGGCTGTGGCTGAGTTCCACCAAGGCCTAAGCAGTCTTCTAGACATCCATGAGGTCTGGAAAGGGTGGAGGATAACAAGGCTTTCCAAGGCATAGTCTTGGACACTACCCCATGCTCCAACAAGTTCTCCTTCAATGCCTCCAAATCTTCCTTCCATAGTCTTTAGGGTTAGAACTCAAAGACTTCTGTAGGAATCAAGTGTGGTAACATGCACCATTTAATCTCAGAACTCAGGTGACTATGACAGGATGATAGAAGAACTTGAAGCCAACCAGAACTATACAGTGAAATCCTGTCTTGGGGAGGCTGGGGGGGGGGGGGGGGTTGAGATCAAGGCCAGCCTGATCTATACTATGAGTTCTAGGTCAGTTGGAGCTACAGCAAGACCCTGTCTCAAACAAAAGCAAAAAAAGAAAAGATCTTGCTAAATAGGGCTGGGCCATGGTGACACACACCTTTCACCTTTAATCCTAGGACTTGGGAGGCAAAGTTGCAGATGGATCTCTGTGAGTTCGAGGCCAGCCAGAGCACATGGTGAGACTCTGTCTCAAAAAACAAAACTACCTTTTCTGGGTCAGATCTGTTTTCATTACATGACAATGACCTGTAATCTCAGCCATTTGGGAGGCTGAGGCAGAAGTCTGAGGCCAGCCTGGGCAAAACAGTAAGAGGGACAGGGGGTATAGCTCAGTGGGAGAATACCTGCCTTACATGTATGAGGCCTTGGGATCAATCCCTCTAACTCATAACAACAATGTCATCTATGCTAGATTTCATCTTCCACTCTGGGGTCTTCCTGTAGCCCCAGCTGGCCTGGAACTGGCTGTATAGACCAGGCTAGCCTTGAACCCACAGAGATCTGCCTGCCTTAGCCTCCTGAGTGCTGAGATTAAAGGTGTGCACCACCATGCCCGCTTCGTCTTCCACTTTTAAGATTATTTTTTCCAAAATTTCTGAGATAGATACAGATAACTGCTGATTACAGCCAGGCTCTAAGGCTACCCCTGTCATCCCTATCCTGGGTAGATCTGATTAATTACATTTCTGTGACTGAATCTCAGGCAGAGTCAAGTACATGTATAAATGAGTATTATTAAAACAGCAAGTAATGCCTGCCTAGAAGGGTTTTACCTGCTCCTTGGGTTAACTTCATTTGCTCCCCATGAGCATTCAGGTGTTTGGCCTCAAGTGGAAGCTGGATATGTGGCTTCCAGAACTCAGCTTTGCACTGAAGATGCTCATGGCTGCTGCCTCCAGAGGATACTGAATCCTAGCTTCCGCCTACTTCTACTTAATCTGAAGGTGAGGTACACCCAGGACCACGTGACCTGAAAAAGTGCTAACCACATGGAATGGCAAAGCCCAAACTCCTTGTCCAGGATATCATGATTCCTACTCTTGTGGGAAATAGAAGGAAATGCATGGACCAAAGAGCTAGTACTGTGTACAGAAACACATATGGAGAGTTGAAGGCAATACAAAATGGGCTGCCAAACCCTGAGTATTGGACACACTGACCCAACATCTGAATTGATCCCCTAGGGTCCTACTCTGCCTCTAGAGTGGGAGACTTACATAAATTGCACCTAGTTGGGTTCTATCATTATCAAATAACTGGTAGTAATGTTGAATGAAGCTGGATCCAATCTGCTCCCAAATTGGCTTGTCTCCCATCCTGGAGCGTCACCAGCCTCGCTGAGACCTGTAAGACCATCAAAACATAGAAGTGTTAGTATTCCCAGGGCAAGAAGTAGCAAGCCACTGGCCCTTGCCTTTTCCTGTAGGTAGTCCTTTGTTGATACTTGTTCTCTCTGGGTATATGGAGACCCTGGGGATCTCACAGGCGACCTCTCCCAACTGGACCAGGGGGTAGGAACCACAGTTAGCCCTTCCTCTGAGGAGCTCCTGTTTAATAGCGGGGTGCCAGTTACACAATAAGGGTGCTGAGGATGTAACCAGGGCAAGGGAAAAATCAGAATAGGCCCAACAATGTTCAACAAGGGGAGGGGCAGGAGCCCCAGTTTTATATCTTTCCATTTAATACTTTCAACAACCTCCAAGGACAGAGTTCTTGCTATTCTTCCCATATCACCCACCAGAAATTATTGAAGTAGAATGTTCCTGGCTGCAATCAGCAATGTGTAGAATGTTTTTCTTACAGGTTCCAAGCTTTCAACACTGTCCCTGGGCTGTGTTGACAAGCAGAAGACCCAGTGGGGGGTGTGATGACTCCCCAAGACCCTTGGGACCACACAAGTCCCAAGGGGTCAACTGAAATCTCTGAGGCCAAGTGATTCTGGCCTGGCCTTCTCAGTGGCATTTCTTCATTGATGAGCATGTTCTCTCTCACTTCAGAGCTGGAACATGTAGAGAATGAAAAGGGAAAATAGATGGAGGCTGTGAGGGGAAAAGGCATTTCTGTACATCCTCCCGTCCCACCATTGCCTTTTTCCTAAGAGGCGGAGGGGAATCCCCATCCAGTTAAGACACCACAGTCCCAAAGATACTGATGAGACGGTCACTGTGGCCTTGCTAGACCCTTCCAAGGGAGGGCGACCTGCATTCTTCTGAGTCCCTACAGACCCTTGTGTTCTATAGCGATCTCTGACTATAGAGGAACACATCCTGTCCTGATAACAGGATTTTGAGTCAAAGCAGTAAGAACGTAGGGTTCACCCCAGTGAATAACCATTAGCAATGAAAGGACCTGATCTAAGTCACTGCCTTTAGAACTTCAGCATCCTCCTCTGCAAATTGAGGATATTAACCCTGAGGTTGCTAGTGGTTACACAGATTCACTAATAAAGCTTGGTAAACCGACTGCTCAACATGTTAAGTACTAATTCACTCCAGTCTCTATGACCTCACCCAAGGCCAGAGGAG
>NW_008343085.1:168312-206689 GCF_000622305.1 Nannospalax galili
CCCGTGTCATGCAATGCCTGCAGAGGTCAGAAGAGGCTGTCGGATCCCCTGGGACTGGAGTTACGGACAGTTGTTAGCTGCCATGTGGGTCCTGGGAATTTAACCCAGGTTTTCCCCAAGAACAGTCAGTGTTCTTAACCGCTGAGCCATCTCTCCAGCCCAGTATTTTTCTTTTCTTTTGGTCTTTTTGAGACAGGGTCTCCCTGTAGCCCCAGCTGTCCTGGAACTCACTATGTAGACCAGGCTGGCCTTGAACTCTCAGAGATCCGCCTGCCTCTGCCTCCCAAGTGCTGGGACTACAGGCGTGCACCAACCACGCCTGGCCCATATTTTTCTTTTTTTAAAAATATTTCATTATTTTTATCTTTGTACATGAGTGTATTGCCTGCATGTAAGTGCACCCATGTCATGCAATGCCAGAAGAGGGAGCCAGATGGTTGTTAGTAACCATGTGGGTGCTGGAAATTGAACCGGGGTATTCTGCAAAAGCAGCCAGTACTCTTAACCGCTGAGCCATCTCTCTAGCCACCACCCTCGCCCCTGTAGTATTATTCTTAAGATAAATTTCTGTTATAAAAACTATTTGGAGGCTAGGTGTGGTGGCACACGCCTTTAATCCCAACACTTGGGAGGCAGAGGCAGGTGGATCTTTGTGAGTTTGAGGCCAGCCTGGTCTACATAGTGAGTTCCAGGACAGCTGGTGCTACAGGGAGACCCTGTCTCAAAAAGACAAAGGAAAAAAAAACAAAAAACAACTATTTGGCTAGCCAGGCATGGTGGTGCAGGCCTTTTGTCCCAGCACTTGGGAGGCAGAGGCAGGTTGGATCTTTGTGAGCTCCAAGCCAGTATGGTCCACATAGCGAATTCCAGGCCAGCTGTCTCAAAAAACAAAACAAAACAAAAACTATTTGGCTAAAATGATAGTGAAGGGACAAAAGGAAATTCTGGCTTAGTGGGGAAGTATAAGGGTTGTGATGAACAAGACAACTCAGGGGCTCCCAGAAAGTATGAGAAGGACTTTCAAAACTAGATGAAGCCAGGTCTGGTAGTACAGGCCTATGATCCCAGCTACATAAAAGGCTGGGCAAGAGAACCCACATTCAAGGCCTGTCCAGGCTACAGAGTGACTTCAAGGCCAGCCTGGGAAACTTAGCAAGACCCTGTCTGAGAATAAAAAGTGTGGAAAAAACAAAGAAAAGGACTGGGGGTTGGGGGAGGTTTGGAGATACAGCTCAATGGAGAGTGCTTGCCTAACCTGTTCAAGGCTCTGGGTTTGATCTCAGCATTGCATAAACCAGATATGATGGTACATGCCTGTAATTCTAGTGCCCAAGAGGTAGGGGCTGGAAGCTCCAAAGCTCAAGGCCATCCTTAAATACATAGTGAATTAAGGCCAGCCTAGGCTAGAGACTTTGTCTCAAACAAAACAAAAAACAAAATGAGACAGGAGAGATAGCACAGCAGTTAAGAAAGAGCACTTGCTGCTCTTCCAAAGGACCAGAGTTTGATTGCTCAAGGGAATCTGGTACTCTTTTCTGGTCTCTGTGAGGACTCCCAAACACATGGCACTCACATAGAAAATAGACATACACATAAAAGAAAATAAATCTTAAAGAAAATCCCCAAGAAGCTGTGCATAAGGGACTTTGCTTTAAGGTCAAAAGCAGTTCCTGGAGCCAACACCAACTTTGCTCTATACCTGCTTGACCTCAATGTATTTATTTCTAGGTAGTCATACACATGGCACATGATAAAGTTCCACTGTCATCATGCTTTATATGGTAAGTGCTGGGGTTCAACAATGTAAGAGGGTTTTGCCAAAGCTCATTCAGAGACCTCAGGGCCGACACTAGTCTTGTATGCCTGAGCTCTAAACCACAAAGCTGGTCACATCGATCCCCTATAATACTCTTGCACTTGGGTTAAGGCCAAACCCTATACAGAGTGGTATGATGCTACAATCCTGCAATTACAGGATTCAAGAGGCTAAAAAAAAAGAGGATCATAGCCAGGCGTGGTGGCGCATGCCTTTAATTCCAGCACTCGGGAGGCAGAGGCAGAGGCAAGCGGATCTCTGTGAGTTCGAGGCCAGCCTGGTCTACATAGTGAGTTCCAGGCCAGCTGGGGCTACAGGGAGACCTTGTCTCAAAAAGACCAAAAAAAAAAAGAGGATCATGAGTTCCAGGCCAGCCATGGCTATACCATAGGAAACATCTAAAAATATCAAACAGCCAGGTATGTAGTGCATGCCTAAATTCCAGCATTTGGCAGGCTGTGGCAGAACTGTTAAGAGTTTTGAGGGCAGCTTGAGTTCAAGACTAGTCTGGTTACACAATGAAACTTCTATCTCAGAAAACAAGTTAAGGGGCTAGAGATATGGCTCAGCAATTAAGAGCACTTGCTGTTCTTGCAGAGAACCAGAATTTGGTCCCTAGTACCCACACGGCAGTTCATGACCACTTGCAACCAGCTCATGACCACCTGTAACTACAGTTCCAAGGGGATATGACACCCTCTTCTGGCCTCTGCAGGTACCAGGCACACGTGAGGTATGCATACAAACATGCAGGCTTGGCCAAGCACACCTTTAATTCCAGCAGAGGAAGCTGTGAGTTCAAGGCCAGCTGGGGCTAAAGGGAAACCCTATCTCAAAAAGACCAAAAACATCAGCAAAAAACCATGTAGGCTAAACACTCATACACATAAAAATAAATTATTCTTAAAAGAAGTGAGTGAAGAGGCCAACTTCCATCCCCATGTACTACTATACTATAGGGAAGTATCCAGGTCAGGTTAGGAGAATGCTCCACAGAATAACCAGCAAGCTCCAAACTTGTTCTTAACACATTTACAGTGAAAGTAAAAGCCTTCAAAAGAGCAAAATAGAGGCAGTTTCATATCAGTTTTGGGGCGAACCCTCATCCTATGGTTTCTCCTAGAGGTCAGCTGACCACACCATCTCCTGCTTCACCCCAATTCACAGACTGACTGAGGCCAGTTTCCTCAAGGAGCTGTTGTCCTGTGAGTATGCACTTTATCTGACCCTTAGGCTTCTGGGGGTACAAAGATCCTCCGACAATCTGTGGCCCTCTGCCAAGAAATGCATGCCAAGGTAATCTTGTGACTAATTCCAGGTTGTTCGGACTCAAGATCAACTCCAGGTTAAAAGCTCTGTCCCTGGGGCTGGAGAGATGGCTCAGCAGTTAGGAACACTGACTGCTCCTGCAGAGGACCCGGGTTCAATTCCCAGCACCTACATAGCAGCTACGAACCGTCCTTAACTCCAGTTCCAGGGGCATCTGAAGCCCTCTTCTGACCTCCGTGGCATTGCATGACATGGATATACTCACATACATGCAGGCAATACACTCATACACAAAATAAAAATAACAAAGAAAATATTAAAAAAAAAAAAAAAGCTCTGTCCCAGCAGGTCCCACTAGGTAACAGAAAAACTTTATTTTCCAAAGATAAAATCTGGAATAACACTGTTGGGCTGGGAGCATCCTTTTTTTTGGGGGGGTGGGGGTGTCTTTTTGAGACAGGGTCTCCCTGTAGCCCCAGCTGTCCTGGAACTCACTGTGTTGACTAGGCTGGCCTTGAACTCACAGAGATCCACCTGCCTCTGCCTCCCAAGTGCTGGGACTACAGGCGTGCACCACCATGCCTGGCTTTGGGAACATCTTTTTCACCAGTGTACATCACAGTATAGAAATATGCTGTAACCTTCTGGGAGTGGTGATGAGGACCTGTGACCCCCAGCTACTCAGCCCAGGGACTTGAGATCAGCCTGGGTATTCTAGAGACCCAGTCTCAAACACACATACACACACACACACACACACACACACACACACACACGGGCAAAAAAAAGAAAAATGTGTAAAAAACTTTATGTTTCCTCCCCCCGCCAGCAACACCCATGTCAGAGAAGAGCAAAATGAGACTCTGTTTAGTTTATCAACTCAGCAGTTCACAGGTAGTAGACTTGACCAGGTTTAATAGACTCTAGAATCAGGACTCCCAGTGACAATCTGAGTTTGGAGATCGACCTGAACCAGTCATGTCAGTGAAACAGCAGCTGCTAGGCACAAAGCAGGGCCAAACCAGGGCTTCTATCCCTAAACAAGATTTCCATATCCAGGGTGTGGTAGTTCCCAGCACTCAGGAGGCTTAGGAAGGAGGACTGCTGTGAGTTCCAGTCCTCTGTGTCAAAAACTAAAACAAAAGAGAAAAAAGGCTGGGCCATCAGGGATATACAGTAAGACCCAGTCTCAAATAAACAAGCAAACAAAACAAACCAACCAACCAAAAACCACTAAAAAAAACTAGACTAGTAGCACACACCTTTAATCCTAGGACTTCAGAGCATAGGCAGACCCAGTGTCAAAACAAACAAACAAACCAAACTGGCTCAGTGACTAAGGGTTTGCTGGCTGGGGCTATTAGAGACCCTGTTTCAAAACAAACAAATAAAAAAAACCCAAAACCCATCCCTTAAGTCTCATGATGAGATGGGATTTGGGATCTGTGTATTACCTTCTGTGGCCTTCCAATGAGTTTGATGGCACCTGGAACAAAGTCTTATTTTATCTAGACCAGGCTGGTTTCATTCTCACAGAGTTTTGCCTTCCTCTGCCTCCAGAGTGCTGGGATCACCCAGTTCTTTTTATTACATTTATTTGTGTGTGTGTGGATGTGTATATGATGTGTGTGTGCATGTATGCACATGTGGAAGTCAGAAGACTACTTTTAGGAGTTAGTTGGTCCCTGGGATTGAAGTCAGGTTGCCAGGCTTGGCAGTACGCACCTTTACACACTCAAACACTTCACAGTGCAGTTAGTGCTTCTTCCTGGATACTCTTCCGACAACATACCTGGTTCTTTATTACATGTCAAACACCACCTCTTCAACACCTTCCCTGACTACCCTACTCTGACATAACTATCCAGTCACTCACTTTACTCACAAATACTTTGATCATACCCCCACATTATTTACCCTAATCCCCTTCCCTTCCCTACAAAGCCACCTTTCTCTTCCAGATCTTTTTCTTTTCTTCTTTTTGTGGCCCACTGAATTAGTGTCATTTGCATGAGCATGAAAGGGGCATTATTTACTTGAGCAAGGGCAAATTACCAGTGGCTACACAATGAGGAATAACCTCTTCCCTCAGCAAACATAAATTGCTATAATAGTTCCTCAGGCTCATAAGCCCTACCCTCATTCATGATAGCATGTTGATAGGCCCAGTCCTGAGTAGGTAGGTATTCATGCTGCCGTGGGTTCGTGGGTCTATCAGCCATGTCCTGCCCAGAAGTCGTTACTTATGTCTCCTGTATTGTTTTCTTAGCACTCATCATGGTGTATCATATTTATATTTGTAGTCTGTCTCCCTAACCAGCGCATTCTTAACCACCCATTTTCATGGTACCTAGTCCAGCTCTCAATACATTTTTGTTGATATGAATGTGTGGGAGCCTGGCCTAGGCTGGCCTGTCTCTAGAGGAGTTGTCAGTTCCAGGCAACTGTGCTCAATTTAAGTGGCTCAGTGACCCCATTTCTCCTCTACCCACATCTTCTATTAAGATACCAAGAATAATCCTTTGTCATCCATTCAGTAGATGGCACATGGCAAGTAGAGACTGGCTTCTTGCCCACTCCCTAAGGCCCCTGGTCACCTGAGGGGCAGCTCCCGTGAATGGCAGACACAGTCACACCCTTGAAGATCTGGCCTCTAGTCTGCTTCACTCCTCCCTTGTGGTATGGCTCTGGGATCATGGCTCTTCATCATTAACTGTGGACAAGTTAGGAGGAAATCAAGTGAGGGGCTAAAGCAGAACGCAGCTATAAGGAATTATAATCAGCCTCCTGCAGGGAGGCCACACATGAGGCATTCCAGATTCAGGAATGGCAAACTGCCCAATCTAACCACTCTTCTGCCTCCGGTTGGAAGAAACATATTGATGTCTAGGTGAGCAGCAAATCCTTTCCCAGGATTGATAGCTGAAATCTAGGTATTCCTAGCACTACTTGGACCTTTTTCCACAATGCCTGGAGAGGCCTCCAGAGCCACTAGACTGCCCCGACTGACCCAGGAACTGAATCCTAACACCTGTATTCTGGATGCTCTGCCCCGTCCCTCCTTCCTCAATAACCTCCCTTTCCCAGGTAGTACACAAGATCTCTGGGACCCTAGTCTTTCTTTAGCTTCCATGAATTTTCTAATCAGGCACACACAGACATCGCTCTCTTAGTGAGGCTCCTCAGAGACTACTTCTGTGGTCTGCCACCACTATGCCTGACCAACACCATTGCGATATCCAAAGACAGAGCAGAGCAAGGGAATAAAAAGGGATGAGCAGAGTCCTCAGAAGATGAAGGAAACATCTAAGTCACACACTCCTGTGTGTCCTCTAATGAACTAGTCCTGCAAAGCCAGCCAAGTTTCAGGAAGCAGTGATTCTGTGAGGTTAATAAAGATTAGGGGCCAGGTATGATAGCTCACGCCTTTAATCCCAGCATTCAGGAGGCAGGGGCTGGTGGATCTCATCAGTTCTAGGTCAGCCTGGTCTACATAGTGAGTTCCAGGCTAGCCATGGCCACAAAGTGAGACCTTGTCTCAAAAAACAAAACATAGCTGGGAATGGTAATGCATGCCTTTAATCCCAGAACTCGGAGGCAGAGGCAGAAGGATCTCTCTGAGTTCAAGCCTGGTCTACATAGTGAGTTATAGCCCAGCTGGGGCTACAGGGAGACCCTGTCACAAAAAAAAAAAAAAAAAAAAAAAAAAAAAAAAAAAAGCAGAGATAAGCCACTGTGGCCATGAACAAGATTTTTTTTTTTAAATTGCATGTGAAATATTAACACACGGAGACTTTTAAATCATTTCATAGTTCTTTAGCAAAAAAGGCTTTTCCTTAAGCTTTCATACTTTTCTGTGAGAAAAGAAAACAAATAAATGAATGTGCTCTCATTTGTATATTCTATCACATGAGTTTCAGTACAGTAGATGAATAAATCAAATATGTAAGCCTTACATACCCAACTATACTATTAAGCCAGGCTTGCCCTATACCCTGTTGAATTTTTTAAAAAGGCAGGTTAGGTTCAGAAGTTCTCTCTCTCTCTCTCCAATGGCGAGGCACTCACAGGTGTTTTCAACCCTTTTCATCTTGGTAAGGTAAAACCCTTTACCAGAGAAGGGGATAGCCCCAGCTGACCTGGAACTCACTATGTAGACCAGGCTGGCCTTGAACTCACAGAGATCAGTCTGCCTCTGCCTCCTGAGTGCTCGTATAAAAGGTGTGCGTCACCATGCCTGGCCCCATTTTTCCAAAACCTTTTAAGCCCAGGTTTAATCTTGAAAAAAAAAAAGGGGGGGGGTGGAGAGATGGCTCAGCGGTTAAGAATACTAGTTGTTCTTGCAGAAGACCCTGGTTCGAATCCCAGCACCCACATGGCAGCTAACGACTGTCTGTAACTCCAGTCCCAGGGGATCCAACAGCCTCTTCTGTCCTCCACCGGCATTGCATGACATGGGTGTACTTATCTACATGTAGGCAATACACACATACACATAAAATAAAAATAACAAATAAATAAAATATTTTTTAAAAAGGGGGGCAGGGGAGGCTGGAGGGATGACTCAGAAGTTAAGAACACTGCTTCTGCAGAGGACCCAGGTTTGAGTCCCAGCATCCACATGGCAGCTAACAATCATCCATAAATCTACTTCCAGGGATCCCGAGGAAGCCTCCCCAGAGAAGATGGGCATTGAATGACAAGGGTACACCTACCTATATGCAGGTGTAACACTCATACACATAAAGATAATAAATACATTTTTTTTTATCTTTTTGAGACAGGGTCTCCCTAGCCCCAGCTGTCCTGGAACTCACTATGTAGACCAGGCTGGCCTTGAACTCACAAAGATCCGCCTGTCTCTGCCTCCCAAGTGCTGGGATTAAAGGCATGCACCACCACACCCGACCCATAATAAAACATTTTTAAAAAGGAGCTGGGGGCTGGAGAGATAGCTCAGCAGTTAAGAACACTGATTGCTCTTGTAGAGGACCGGGGTTCGATTCCCAGCATCCACAAGGGGCCTACGAACCGTCCTTGACTCCAGTTCCAGGGGAATCCAAAGCCCTCTTCTGACCTCTGCAGCATTGCACGACACGGGTGCACTCACATACATGCAGGCAATACACTCATATACATAAAATAAAAAATTCCAGGCCAGCTAGGGCTATGGGGAGACCAAAAAGACCAAAAGAAAAATTTTTTTTCTTTAAGGAAAAAAGGCCCCAGACTACCCATAGGTCCGCTGGCAGTGAGAACCCTAGAGCCAATAAGCAGATTCAACCTGCCCCTGTGTTCTCCTTCCTGCTACTAAGACCTTTCCTAGGAAGAGCTAGACCTAAGCAAATCATTCAGCCCAGGGCACAGTGCAGCTAATAAGAGACCTAATGGGTGGGGAACTGACCAGACCAATCATTCACGTGGTCTGGAAGTCATTCCTCACTCCAAGGATAAGCCACATACTACTGCCTCCCTCAGGGAGAGATTCAAGCATTCTTGCCACATATGGTTAAAGCAAGAGAATCTTTTTTTTTTTTGGTCGTTTTAAGACAGGATCTCCTATAGCCCCAGCTGTCCTGGAACTCACTATGTAGACCAGGCTGGCCTTGAACTCACAGAGATCCGCCTGCCTCTGCCTCCCAAATGCTGCACCACGCCCAACTTAAAAGCAAGAGAATCTTAAAGCTGGGAAGGGGATAGTCAATTCAAACTGAGTATCATCCTCAAATAGTCCTTATGAAAAAATTATCATAAGGCTCAAACAAAAGGTGCAGCCGAATACTAGTTCAAAGAATTCCTGCCCAAGTTCCACTGTCCATCTTGTAAAATGCTTTTCCAATCTACTTCTGTTGGCCCCAAAAGACTAATCTTGTCCTAGAGGCCTCAGTGAAGGTAAGATTAAATAAATTCTAAAGCACGCAGTATTGTGATTCCCCCTTTCTTTTTCAATGCTGGGGTTGATCTAAGGCTTCACAGATATTAGGCATGTGCTCTACAACCGAGCTACATATTCCAGGCCCAGTACTGTCATTTCTGTCATCCTTACTGGTTCCTGACCCTCTTAACATCTAGACAATGGCCATCTTGTGACTGAATAGCCAGAGTATGTAGCCAGGTCTGCTGAACCTTTCTTCTCTGGGGAGGCTTCCTCTAATCTTTCATCCTGGGAAGATGTCCTGGTTACCACTCAAAGAACAACTGGTGCTACAAATGTGGTCAGAGCATACCAGAGGTCCTGGGTTTGATTCCCAGCAGCACCTAAAATGGGATGGGGGAGGCGCACCGGTCTGTAACATGATCCCAGCCACTCCAGAGGAGGAAACTGGAGCAGTAGGACAGGATTTCAAAGAACAACTACTTGTCATTTGAATCAAGGTGACCATGAGGAAGTCTCAGTGAAGGGAGAGACACCACACACCAAAGTTTCAGGCAGGGGAATAGAAAGCTACAAACAAGGCTGGTGAGGTTCCCAGGCACCATGAGAATACCCAGCAAACTCCTGGTAGACCAAGGAGGAGAAGCCTACAAGAGCCAGTAGATACACTCAATAGCCACCGCAATTTAGAGTAGTGATAGCCTTACTCAAGGAATCTTTCTAGGCCCACAATTCTGAAACATACCTCCCTCTGTGATTTCTGCTAGTCACTAGAGGGTGAGTCCACTAAGTCTTTGCCCTTCAGTACTCTCTAATCACTTAAAACCCCCTTCTGCACAGGATTAGAGTCCCTGTAGTTTCCTTCAACTAAGCCCTCAGCACATAATACCAACATTACTCAATCATCCCTGATACTGACACCTTCTTTCCCCAGCCCTAGAGCTGGACTGGATTTTTTTCTTCCTGTGGCATCAGCTCAGAGCCAGACACACAGAAAGGACCAAGGAATGTTTGCTGAAAACTTCTGACCTTTCAGAGAAAAAAAAAAACCCTGATTTGGCAAGAGGAAGAAATAATGTCAAACAAGATACTAATGCCTCAATAAGGAACATTAGTTTTTTGGTTTTCAACAGGTCTCACTATGTAGCCCTGGCTGGCCTGGAACTCTCATGTAGACCAGGCTGGCCTCAAAATGACAGAGCTCTGCCTGCCTCTGATTCCAGAGTCTGGGACTAAAGGTATGTACCATTATGCCCAGCAGGTTTTTTTGAGGCAGGGTCCCATTATGTAGTCTAGCAATCCTTGAACTCTAGGATCCTTGTAACTCAGACTCCCAAGTGTTGAGATTATTGAAGTCTTTTCTTGGCCCATGCTTAGGGGTGGGGGGGTGGGGGAACAGACTGTGTCCCAGAAGGCCAAAAGAGGTCATCAAGTATCCACCTCTATCTCTTGGACTTATTCAAGACAGAGTTATCTCATTGAATCTGGAGCTAGGCCAGCAGCTAGCAAGCCTCCTTGCTTAACATGGGTGCTGAGGATTTGAACTTAGATCTTCACATTCTTACCCACCTGGCCATCCCTCTAGCTCTGAAAGTTGTTTTTTTGTTTTGGGTTTTTTTGGTCTTTTTGAAACAGGGTGTCCCTGTAGCCCCAGCTGTCCTGGAACTCACTATGTAGACCAGGCTGGCCTTGAACTCAGAGATCCACTTGCCTCTGCCTCCTGAGTGCTGGGATTAAAGGTGTGTGCCACCACACCCAGATGTTTTTGTTTTTGTTTTTTTTTTAATGTGTATGAGTGTATTGCCTGCCTGTGTGTAAGTACACCCCTGTTGTGCAGTGCCCATGGAGGTCAGAAGAGGGTGTTGGAGCCCCTGGAACCGGAGTTAAGGTTGGTTATTAGCAGCCATGTGGGTGCTGGGAATTGAACCCAGGTGCTCTACAAGAGTAGTCAGTGCTCTTAACAGTTGAGCCATCTCTCCAGCCCCCTGAAGGTATTTTTGTTTGAGACAGGGTCTCCCACTAACTGCAGCTGGCATGGAAATTCCTATGTAGATCTAGCTGGCCTTGATCTCACAGAGATCCATCGACCTGCCTTTGCCCACTAACTGCAGCTGGCATGGAAATTCCTATGTAGATCTAGCTGGCCTTGATCTCACAGAGATCCATCGACCTGCCTTTGCCTCCTGAGTGCTGAAATTAAAGGTGGGTGCCTCCATGCCCAACTGACTCATGGCCTAAGGCTCTCAATTATAGGCACATGTCAACATGCTGAAAAAAATTTTTTCTTTTTTTTTTTTTTTTTGAGACAGGTTCTCCCTTTAGCCCCAGCTGGCCTGGAAATTGCTATGTAAACCAGGCTGGCCTCAAGTTTCAGAGATCTGCCTGCCTCTGCCTCCTGAGTCCTAAGATTAAAGGCATGTGCGTGCCATCACACCTGGTCATGCTGAAATTTCTCATAAAAGGTACCTTCTGGTTTTAAAATTTGAGAATTCTGTATCTTTCTTAATCATTCATACCATCTTAATGCATGAATTGTAGAGGCAGCAGAATAAAGCAAAACATGGCTCAGAGAGAAGTGGGATCCTAGTTACTAAGGGGCCAAATCTTGAGTTGAAAAGTCAAGCCTGGTGGTGAACACCAGTAATCTAGCACTCCGGGAGGCTAAGGCAGGAGGATTGTAAGTTCAAGGCCAGCCTGGGCTACATAGAAAGTTCAGGGCCACTCTGGACTACATAGTAATATTGTGTCAAAAATATTTGGGGCCTGGAGAGATAGCTCAGGGGTTAAGAGTAACCTGCTGTTCTTCCAGAGGACCTGGGTTCAAGTCCCAGAACACATGTGGCAGTTCTGGCTCTGTCACCCTCTTTTAACTTTCGAGGGCAGTACACATCAATAAACATATTGGCAATCAAAACACTTGCACAATTAAAAAATGGGGGGGGAGGCCTGTCATAATGGCTCAACAGGTAAAGGCACCTGCTGCCCAGCTTAATGCCCTGAGTCCCATACACAGGACCCACATGATGGAGAGAACTGACTCCTATAAGTTGCCCTCTGATCTCCATACAAGTGCTATGGCACACATGCCCACACACATCCACACACATAAAACGAAAGAAAAAAAAAGTAAAATGGGCTGGACATGGTGGCACAGGCCTTTAATTCCAGCACTCCAGAGGCAGGCAAATCTCTCTGAGTTCAAGATTAGCGTGGTCTACATAGTAAGTTCCAGGCCAGCTACGGCTACAGGGACCCTGTCTCAAAGAAACCAACCAAATAAAAACCCTTTTCTTTTTAGCAGAATTAAACAAAGACAAAATGGGAATTCTGACACTCTGCTTCTTGCTTGTATAGTTATATCCCAACTGTCAGGCCTCACTCCTCAAATCAACCCTACATGACTTAGGGCACAGATTCTGAAGAAGCTCAGTCCAGGGTTTGATCCCCGGTACTGCAAAAACAAAAAGAAGTAAGTCCTATGGCAAATCACACAGAAGCTTAGAATGTGCAAACTAATCCACAGGCCATAAATCTAGCTCATCTGAAACCTGTGTCCTAGGAAGTACAAATCCAGACAAGCTGAAGAGTCTGTTTTGTTTGTCTTTTTGAAGCAGGGTCTCCCTGTAGCCCCTAGCTGTCCTGAACTATGTAGACCAGGCTGGCCTTGAACTCACAGAGATCTGCTTGCCTCTGCCTCCAAGTTCTGGGACTACAGGCGTGCGCCACCACCCCTGGCTGGTTTTTTTTTTGAGACAGAGTCCCATATATCCCAGGCTGGCCTTGAGTTTGCTATATAGCTGAGGATGTAACTTCTGAGCTTCATGCTTTTCCCTTCAGAGTACAGTATTTCAGAAACTGGGATTACAAATGTGTGCTACCAAGCCCAATTTATTCAGTGCTAGGGATTGAAAACTAAATCTACCAATTAAGCCCTGCTGATATCTGAAGAGGCTTTACCTGTTGTCTTTGACCAGGCAGAATGACTAGGCAGAGAACTGGACGGTAGGAATGCTTCCAAATAAAGAACACAATGACTGGAAAAAGTGTGAGATTATTCAAGGTGTGTGTGGGGAGAACTAGGGACAGTGGCTTTCTGCATTAAGGTTCAAATTCAGTCATTCTGAGAGACTTGGCAATCTGCTTATTACTGAGGCTGCCACGTCTGTAGGATTGAACTGGTTCTCAGTCCTTGAAAGAACTGTGGCACAGAAGCCATAACGGGTGAGAGAAATCAAGGTTTAACAAGAGATGTTTTCCATCAAGTCCCAAGGACTTCTCTAAACTAATCCTTTAATTAAATCATCACTCAAACAGAAGTGCCTTTCAAAGCCTCTCTAATAGTAGCTCTGCTTAGATTCACCCCTCATCCAGGAACCCAGTGGGATCTATGGGGCCATTATTAAGAGCAGTATCTCAAAACCCAACACCAACAGGGAACTCCAACACAGTGAAAAAGAAACCAGACTTTCTGCAGCTTCCAGCGCTGCCACTTGGCTTCAAAAGGCCAACCTAGTCTATCAGAGTTCTATCCCCAGGGTTCCTTCCACATCCACCTCTAGTCAAGAACTGAATTTAAGCTGGGCGTGGTGGCGCATGCCTTTAACCCCAGCACTTGAGAGGCAGAGGCAGGCAGATCTTTGTCAGTTCGAGACCAGCCTGGTCTACACAGTGAGTTCCAGGACAGCTGGGGCTACAGGGAGAACCTGTCTCAAAAAAAGGACCAAAAGGAAAAAAAAAAAAATGAACTCAAGAACCTCAAGTCCATGCATTAAATCCTACCTCATCATTCCATTCTTAAGGAGTCATCCTTGCTTGATAGCCTATTTTATGCTGACTCTGGAAGGTTCTGATGTATTTCAGAATTGGGCCATGCCTGAGAGATCTAACAAAAAAAACCTTAGAGGCTCACATATCCCAGCTTTACTTCGTTGGCTTCCTTCCACCATTATAACAAAGTCAGGCAAACCCACCCATAGCTGGGGCCTAGTCACTAATAAAGGGAGGAGGCCTATCTCTAGAGTTGCCTCTAGGCCATCAAGTCCAGATCTTCTAAAACTAGTCGGGTGAAGTTCCACGTGGAATCCCCTCCCGCCCGGGACTCCGTGCCTTGTTCTCCATGCTGGATAATCCAGCACAGGATCCACGGCGGGAAAAAAAGGACCAAAAGGAAAAAAAAAAAATGAACTCAAGAACCTCAAGTCCATGCATTAAATCCTACCTCATCATTCCATTCTTAAGGAGTCATCCTTGCTTGATAGCCTATTTTATGCTGACTCTGGAAGGTTCTGATGTATTTCAGAATTGGGCCATGCCTGAGAGATCTAACAAAAAAAACCTTAGAGGCTCACATATCCCAGCTTTACTTCGTTGGCTTCCTTCCACCATTATAACAAAGTCAGGCAAACCCACCCATAGCTGGGGCCTAGTCACTAATAAAGGGAGGAGGCCTATCTCTAGAGTTGCCTCTAGGCCATCAAGTCCAGATCTTCTAAAACTAGTCGGGTGAAGTTCCACGTGGAATCCCCTCCCGCCCGGGACTCCGTGCCTTGTTCTCCATGCTGGATAATCCAGCACAGGATCCACGGCGGGAGAAGTAGGTTTCGTGCACTCCCATCAGGCAATCAGAGAAGCGTTCATCTACATCCTAGCCGGGCTACGGTCTGGAACCCAGTTAAGGTCTCAAGCCCCAGCTGCGGCAAGCGGGCACCCTTACCCATGCTGGCTCTGGAGCGAGCTGGGTGGCGTTGCCCATCCCCGGATCTTCGCCGGCTGGTGGCGAGACGTGAGTCTGGGGTCTGCCCGAAACCTGCCTGCAGAACCCGCAGGATTCGAACTAGTCAGGCGGACGGGGCGGGGCCTTGAGAGCCCTATCCAGGTCTTCCCCACCAGAGAAAAAGATCACAACCCAGTTCCGCGCACCGGCCAGATCACAGTAAGGCCTGGACAGGCGTCTGGTTCTCGGCCTTCCCCGGGCCACGGACACAGAGGATCCGCGGGAGGCGGAGCCGCGCGCGACACATGGCGCGGGCTCCGCGCCGCTTAGGGCCGCGGGGGGGGGGGGCGGTAGGGTAGAGAGGGGAGGGGCCTCCCGGGGACTCGCAACAGAAGCTCCGGGCGGCTCAGAGCGCGGCTTCTGCGGCCCAGCCCCCGCCCCGGGCACGCTGGCCCCAACACTCACCCGTGGGGCTGGCACGATGGCGGCAGCAGCGGCGGCAACCCAGCGCGGTCTGCGACCAACTGTCCCTTCCCCCCTGCCCTCCCTCGCCCGCCCCGCTGCACTCTGGGAAACGCAGTCCCACCACTCTCCTTTCTTGCACTAATGAACCACGATAAAACTACAGTTCCCAGTGTGCCACGCACGGAAGCCCAGACAAGGCTCGCTGCGCGGGAGGAGAGGCTAAGTCAGGGAGGGAGGTTGCCGGGGCGAGCCCCTGAGAATTGTGGTCTAGCGGAAGCCTCTGGAACATTGAGATGGCGCCAGGCAAAGATCAGGTCTCTGTTGTCGCCTGGTCCGAGCTGGCCTGGCTCCGCCTAGGCTGTTCGTCGAGGGTGGCTGACCCCGCCTCCGTGGGAGCCTGGCCTAGCCTGGAGCTAGCCCTGCTACCCCAGCCGCCGCTCCCTGGGCCCCAAGCCCTGTCTCTGCTTCCGAAGCCCTCTCCCCTTTGGCGCTCTGGCTACCAGTGTGGTGTAGCCTTGGCCATCCAGGGCGGAACCCACCACTTCCGCTCTCCGAACACTGCTTGAGCGAGCTGTTTCAGAGCTAGCAGCCCCCAGAGCTGGTTTCAAGTTGAGTTAGGCTTTTCTTGGGCCCGAGGTTCAAACGTTGGAGAAGTTACTCTGTCATTGGGATCTTAAGGTTTTTTGGGTTTGGTTTTTTTGGGGTTTTTTGTTTTGTTTTGTTTTGTTTTTGACTTCTGGTTTTTCTTTTTGCTGCAGCGAATGGGGCAACGATGAGGGTTTTTTTGGTGTTTTACATTTAATTTATTTTGGTGTTTGTGTGGAGGTCGCAGGTGCCATGCCATGTATGTGGAAGCCAGAATTAACTTTCCGGAGGAGTCGGTACTCTCCTACCACCAGGTGGGTCCTGGAGCTCCAACTCAAGTTGTCAGGCCTGGAGGCAAGCGCTTTTATCCACTGAGCCATCTCATCACCAAAGTTTAATTTTTATTCAAAGAAAAATAACTGGCTCAACCAAAGTTTCCCGTTAAGTGACCAGATTGTAAATAATCCTCTTTCCACTCCTTCCCCTTTTACTTTCAACATCTTTTTCACGGTTTACTTGATAAGACAAACATGAAGGCAAGCTTCTCTCCAAGTCAGGCCTGTGCTGAGCAAAGGGCTCTGCAGCCAACTTAAAGGACCACAGGAAAGGAAAATGGCTTCAGATAGCTTAAGTCTTCCCTTGTAGCCACAGAAATCTGAGTGCTCCAGGTCTTCCATTGGAGTTTTGCACTTTTAGCCACCCTCACCTCACCTCCTGGAGAATGACGGTAAAACTAGGCTAAATTAAATCTCCTGTCAGTCCAGATCACTTTTCCTGGCTAGAAGCTGTTTTAATATTTTTGTGGTTTGTGTATGTTGAGACAAGGTCTTCCTGTAGCCCCAGCTAGCCTAGGAACTCACTATGTAGAATAGACTGGCATGGCTCTCATAGAGAGCACCTGCCTCTGCCTCCTGAGTACACCACCACCCGCTGCTAGATGATGCTTTTATTACTCAGCCTCTGAGACCTCTGCCTTGCTCTGTTAATGATATTTCTGGGGCTTTTTGGACACCACCACCCTGAAAACAAAACATAAGGCAAGTTATGTGCACATGCCCTCCAGATGCTGAGATGTTCAGGAGAACCAGGGCACAAAGAGCAGTAGTCTTCCAAAGAACAAGAGTTCAAGGATATACTGAGTATGGCCAAGGCCTGGGAAAGCCCCCACTCCAAGAAAAGAATATTGACGTGTGAGAGACTGGCAGTTAGCCTGGAAATGCGCTACTGTGCTTTCATCACCTCACTGCATGCCAGAGTTATCCCTACAAAGGCAGAGATCCAATTGCTCCCCAAACTGGGTAGCTAGCTATACAACCAAAGCTGCAGCTTCTTTCCTCACTTAAGACTTACTTCCCAACACAGAACCAGAGGACCAGAATGGAAGTAGAAACTAGAGTTTTAGGGGCACTTCACTTTGCAGTCACAGAGCAAATACCTAGGCAGGTGACCTCATCCATAAGTAACACAGAAATGAGTCTGAGTAAATTTGTGACCCAGCAGTCATAGAAGCAGGGGTAGTTTTAAAAGGCATTTACAGGGCTGAAGAGATGGCTCAGTGATTAAGGGCATATACTACTCGTGCAGAAAACCCAAGTTTAGTTCCCAAGCACCCATGTTGGTTGACACAACTGCCTGTAACTCCAGCTCCAGGGGATCTGATGCTTCTTGGGGCACCTGCACACACACAAATAATAAAAATATTTTTAAAGGCATATCTTCCCCCTTAGCTTTGAGCTAAATTACTCAGGATTGTTGATAAAAATGCCACCTCACTTCTCCCATATCCAATCTAAAGTTAGAGGCAGCCAAAACCACAAATCTAGATGTCAGAAATCTCAGTTCCTTTAGACACATCTTTAGAAGATGTGTCTAAAGAAACAATGATGGCTACTTCCAGCTCGGGACTTCACTGGCTTATTAAGTAACTGTATTCACATGTGTACCAGACACTGTACTTATCCCAAGGGGTGAAATGATGAACAAACTTAAACTCCAGCTGAGAGTTCAATAAGGAATTTAAAACTATCAGAAGCAGGAGGAACAAAACAATTCAGCTTAGCTTTCAGTTACACTTCCTCATTAGAAAAAGATCCAGGCCTGGCATGGTGGTACAGGCCATTAATCCCAGCATTCGGGAGGCAGAGGCAGGTGGATGTCTGTGAGTTCAAGACCAGCCTGGTCTACATAGTGAGTTCCAGGCCAGCTGGGGCTATAGGGACATCCTGTCTCAAAAAGACCCCCCCCCCAATAAAAAGATCCAGGGAAGGATTGGGGAGACAGCTCAGTTGGTAAACCTGAGTTCCATCCCCAGAATCTATGTAATACAAAAGACAGGTTTGGTACAAACTTGTAACCCTAGCACTAGGGAGGCAGAGACATCTCTGGGGCTCACTAGCTGGCTTGCTGACCCTATTTGGTGAGTTCCAGTTCAATGAGAAGACCTGTCTCAAAAGGCAAAAAAAAGATTACTCTCACCTGAGGAGCAACACCAAATGTCCCCTGGCCTCTACATGCATGTTCACATACAAATGTGCACCCATACCACACAAAGATCCAGGGAGAAAACTCCATAGACAAATCGATACCATTTGGTGCAGCTTCCAAACTCTGGAGTGATTTGGGCAAGGGCCCTTATGAAGCTAGGGGTCTATCAATTTATGGGTTTTGTTTTGTTTTGTCTTGAGACAGGGTCTCCTTGTATCCTGTCCTGGAACTCACTATGTAGACCAGGCTGGCCTAGAACTCACAAAGATCCGTCTGCCTCTGCCTCCCAAGTGCTGGGATTAAAGGCGTGCACCACCACGTCCAGCTAGTTTATGTTTTTTTTAAAGAGAAACCTTATGGCTGGAGAGATGGCTTGGCAGTTAAGAGCACTGACTGCTCTTGCAGAGGACCCGGGTTCAATTCCCAGCACCCACATGGTGGCTACGAACCATCCTTAACTCCAGTTCCAGGGGAATCCAAAGCCCTCTTCTGACCTCCGTGGCACTGCACAACACGGGTGCACTCACATACATACAGGCAATACACTCATAAAAAATAAAATGGCGAAACCCAAATAAAAACCTTATTTTTTTTCGTTTAATTTGTTTTGCCAAACAAACACAGTGAAAACTTTAGTCTAATTGTACAGAAAATAGAATTTGTAACCAGTAGCAAACATAACGAGATAAACCTAAGTCCCTGGTATGCTGGATCTCCATCAGCAGGTCACCCAGAGCCGTCTCATAAATGACCTTCTGGGTAGGGAGGTCCTAGGGAGGCAGAGGCACAGATCAACTAGTCCCCATCAGAATCACAGGCTGTGCCTGAAAAAGGTATGCATGAAAGGAGAACTGATGTTACTTAGATCTCTTTTTTTATCACTACACACAGCAAAGTCTCTGATTGCTGGCCAACCTTAAGGTGTGGTTTTCCCAAACCCACAGTCCCTAGGAATCCCACCTGCATCCCTCCAGGATGTTTCAAGTACAGAGGTTCTGAAGTTTTTGTTTAACCAGAATCTGCAACATAAACTGGGGAAGGAGAGCAGACAAAGTCATAATTGCTCGTGTCACCAGACTGAGTCTGAGGCCAACTCCTACTTCAGGACGAAACAAACGAAGATGCCAGATTACCAGCAAGAGAGTCCAGTTGCCCTAAGCCTCAGCACTGTCAACCAGAATATTGGGAAGTTCAACATCCGCCAGAGGATTCCTTGGGCTAGGAGTCACGAGTTCTGCTTGGGGCACCCACTCACATTCCGTGCTTCTTACGGATGACAGCCATGGCAAGCAGGCGATCCTTCTCACGAAGTTCTTCGCGCAGCTTGGCTTCGGTAAGACGCAGATGGCGGATGCTACCCTTCATCTCTTTCATCTTCACTTCCATCAGGGCTAGGATGTCCCGCTGCTCATTCAGCTTGCGGAGAAGCTCCTCCTCCGTGGTGCCTGACGACAATGAGTACGAGTGGTCGGAGCCAGTATCAGGGAAGCCCTCTTCCCCTACTACCACCAACTGAGGGCCCAGAGCGCACTCAGCGGCCTCCAGCCCCGCTGTAGCAGCCTCTAGCTCTGACGCGGCGGCGGCAGCGGCTGCGCCCTCTGCGGCTGCGAACTCTACTTGCACTGTAAGGTCAATAGGCTTCACATCATCTCCTGCGGGAGTGGTGGGTGCCGGAGGCACGGATCCCGGAGCTTGGCTGCTGTCTACAGCGGCCTGAAGGGTAAGAAGCACAGCCGCAGAGGCAGACACCAGGTTCGGCTGCAACTGGGTAGTCTGGGCAGTAGAGGTGGACGGCGACGATTGTTGTTGTTGCTGCTGCTGCTGCTGCTGTTGCTGCTGCTGTTGTCTACGGCGGGCTGCGGCAGCCCCCGCGGGTCTGCGCGCTACTTTGCGCTCATTGACGCCGCGCAACGGGAAAATGGTGGGAACGCGCACCGTATAGGTCTTGCGGCCGCCCTGGAAGTGAACGCTGCAGAGACGGTGGCCCGTGGTGGGCTGGAAGGTGGAAAAGCACCCACTGACGCCAGCACGGGACACGTTCTTGAGCCAGAGACGCCGCAGCTCAGCGTCCTTGGGGAACGTGTAGAAGTGCAGCGCCTTGTCCCGATGAGAGTTGTTGTAGCAGCCCGGTACGCAGCACGTAAAACCAGGCATGGCTGCGACGCGCGGCCCGGCCCGGCCCACCAGCCTCTGGCGCTCTTCGACGGTCGGGTCTGGCCCCTAACTCCAGCTCCTCGACGGGAGGCGCCGCGCGAGGCCCTTAGCGGCTTCTCACTGTTGCCGCTCGGCGTAGTGCTCCTGGACTGGAGCACGGTGCCCAGAATATTCTTGCCGACCGCCCGTGCCGCGCTACCCACCCGGCCGCCCGCCTGCGCTCCGGAGTCGGCCCCGGGGACGCCGCGAAGGACCGCCTGGAAAAGAAGACTACGCCCCCCACAATGCACAGCGCCAGAAGCCGCTCACTTCCGGGGCGGGGGGGCGTGCTTATTCCGGCAGCTTTCCAGGCCACCGCGACATCACCCTAAGAGCAGATTATTTTCCCGATGCAGCTTGTCCTTGGTGGACGAGAAAAGTGTATTCGAATGGAACGCCTCACAAGGACCCGGAATCCTGATGGTAGAGGGCGCACGCCTCCAGAGAGCGCAAACGCGCTGGATGTAAGCACGCAGAGACTACAAGTTCCGTGATGCCTCAGAAGTACTCTAAGATTACGACCTAAAGCGCCGCCTAGGGGAGAGGTGGGGCTCCTACAGGCTGGGTTTTGAGCAAGGTTCAGCCACCGGCTAGAAGTCCCCCAAGCCCCAATGTCTTGAAGTCGACGGCATTCCTTAGGGGGGAGGAAATCTGAGTCAACCAACCCGGAAGGGCCTCTAGAAGCACTTTCTCCTATTGGGGTATTGTTCCGACTCAGCTACTGCTTACTTTAACTCACTAACCTAAAGTAGATCACTAACACGTGTGCCTACTATGTGCCAGACAGTGTAGGGAGAACACAGTGTAGGGGAGTTGAGAGGAGTCAGATTCTCCCATCACCCTGCCTCCTGGAGACTAAACTAGCAGGATGAGGGTCTGTCTTATTATAGTAAATGAATAGCTGTGAGTACACACAAATAAACGTCTAGTCAGGAATAATGCTCCAAAGAAATGAACAGGACAGAAAACAAAGGGGAATGGCGGCTTGGGAAAATAGACCAATTAGAACCTTGGAAGGGAGTTGTAGCAGTTCTTGGTCTCCCACCCCCCCACCTTGGGAACTGTAAGGCCCCTGAAGCAGGAAAAGAACTAAGCCTGCCATTAAAGTGCCTGCAGGGGACAGCTGGGGTAGTAGAAACACTGAAAAATTACAAACTGGACCATGACAGAGAATTTGGAATTTTTTTTTTATTCAGGCAACTGGAAAGTTGAGGAGCTTTAAACAAAAAGATTTGCATTATAGGGGGCTGGAGAGATGGCTCAGTGGTTAAGAACACTGATTGCTTTTGCTGAGGGCCGGGGTTCGATTCCCAGCACCCACATGGAGGCTATGAACCATCCTTAATTCCATTTCCAGGGGAATCCGAATGCTTCTTCTGACCTCCCCACGACACGGGTGCACTCACATACATGCAGGCAATACACTCATATACATAAAAATAAAATACTTAAAAACAAAAAAAGATTTGCATTATAGCAAGATGCCAGTCCCTCTTCTCCTCCCTCCTCCTCCTTCACCACGTTTGGAGGCAGGACAGGCTTGGGGTTTCAGACATCTAATCCCAGTTATTTGGGAGGTTGAAGTAAATTCAAGGACAGCCCAGGCTACAAAGTGAGTTCAGATCAGTCTGGGTGATTTAGTGAGGCCCTCTTGGGAAATAAATATGAACCAGGCTAGGATATCGTTCAGTGGTAAGCACTTGCCTAGTGAGAAGGAGGCTATGCGTTTAATCCCCAGAAACAAGAACAAAAACAAAATGGGGCTGGAGAGATGGATCAGCAGTTAAGAGCACTGGCTGCTCTTGGAGAGGACCCTGGGTTGATTCCCAGCACCTACATGGTGCCTAACAATTGTCCATAACAGATCCAAGAAGTCCAATGCCTTCTTCTGACCGCTGTGGGCATTGGATGACATGGGTGCACTTATATGTGTGCAGGAAAAACACTCATACACACAAAATAAAAATAAAAATTAATAAATTAAAACCCAAAGTCATCTGCAACTGAGACAGAAAGCCAGGGAGGGTCAAGCAATTGATTAAGGAAGTTATCTATGTGGAAAGCCAGGGAGGAGTCAAGCAGTTGATTAAGGAAGTTATCTACAAGCTATTCTTCCTTTGCTGAGTACCCCATTTCTTCCACTTCTTCTTGCCTTTCATGCTTTCTTCTAGCTTTTTCTTATGTTTTCTCCTTTGATAACATCACAAATATCACAAACATGATACAGAAGCTTAATATATATTATTTCCTTTTTTTTTTGAGACAAGCTCTCACTACGTAGCTCGGGTGGCTTTGAACTCACAGAGACCTCACTAGTGCTGGGATTAAAATATATGCACTACGATGCCCAGCACCTATATTAATTGTGTATGTGTGTGTGTGTGTGTGTTATGCACATGAGTGCACATGTGGAGGTCAGAGGCCTCCTAGTAGGATGGTCAGGTCCTCAGATTTGGCAGCAAGCATATTTATCTGCTGAGCCATCTCACTGGCCCATTTGTTACTTTGTTGTTTTTTTCTTTTTTCTTTTCTTTTTTTTTTTTAAATAAAGAACAGAAGTTTATTTAGCTCATGGTTGCAACCAGGGTTGCAACCAGGGAGGCAGAGGCAGGCAGATCTCTGTGAGTTCAAGGCCAGCCTGGTCTACATAGTGAGTTCCAGGACAGCTGGGGTTACAAGGAGACCCTGTCTCAAAAAACAAGAACAAAAACAAAAAAACAAAAAAAAAAAAAAACCAAAAAAACACTGTGAAAAGGCTTAAGATTCTATTTCTTTTAAAATATTTATTATTTTTATTTTATGTATATGAGTGTATTGCCTGCATGTGAGTGCATCTGTGTTGTGCAATGCCTTCGAAGACCAGAAGAGGGCATCGGATCCCCTGGAACTGGAGTTATGAATGGTTGTTAGCTGCTATGTATGTGCTAGGATTCAAACCTGGGTCCTCTGCAAGAGCAGCCAGTGCTCTTAATCACTGAGCCATCTTTCCAGCCCTTAAGTTTATATTTCAAATGTTCTGTGCATACACTTCTGGAGGCCTGAGCAGGACATCAGATATCTTCTTCTTTGCGCTGTCTTACTGCCTTGAGTCAGGGTCTCTCATTGAACCTGATGCTTGCCATTTCAATTAGGCCAGCTGGACAGTGAGTTCTCCAGCTGCAGCCATGCTGGCTTTTTACATAGGTGATGGAATTTGAACTCGGGTCCTCATGCTTGCAGAGCAAGTGCTTTCACCCACTAAGCCATCTCCTCTGATAATTTTTTTTTCTTCTGAGATTGGGACTCACTATCCTAGCCTTGACTGGGCTATATTTGAACTGAGAGATCTGCCTGCCTCTGCCTCCTGAGTGCTGGGATTAAAAAAATGTGCAGCCATGCCCGGCAAATATTAATGTATACATATATATTATATAGATTTCTTTTTTGTCTTTTTGAGACAGTGTCTCTCTGTAGCCACAGCTGACCTGAATTCACTATGGAGACCAGGCTAACCTCGAACTCACAGAGCTCCACCTGCCTCCTGAGTGCTGGGATTATAGGTGTGCAACACTACATCCAGCTTTAATTTTTACATTTTATACATATATATTTTTTGTTGTTGTTGTTGTCTTTTTGAAGCAGTGTCTCCTTGTAAGCCCCAGCTATCCTGGAATTCACTACGTAGACCAGGCTGGCCTTGAACTCACAGAGATCCGCCTGCCTCTGCCTTCCAGGTGCTGGGACTACAGGCATGTACCACCATGCCCGGCTATACATATATTTTTATTTTTTGTGTATGAGTGTATTGCCTGCATGTGAGTGCACTGAGTCGTGCAATGCCTGAGGACAGACGAGGGTGTCGGATCTCCTGGAACTGGCATTACAGACAGTTGTCAGCTGCCATGTGGGTGTTGGGATTTGAACCCGGATCTTCTGCAAGAACAGCCAGTGCTCTTAACTGCTGCACCATCTCTCCAGCCCCCAAATATAATTAATTTTTAAGAACTAGATTTAGGGGCTGAAGAGATAGCTTAATCTGAGTTAGATTCCTAGCATCCACTTCAAGTGGTTCTCAACTGCCAGTAACTCCAGTTCCAGGAGGATTTGAAAGTCTCTTCTGGCCTCCAAGGGCACCTGCACTTATGTGCACATACCAACATTAGGTAAATACATATATTTTAAAATAAAATAAATTTGTTTTGTTTTTGCTGGGCATGGTGGTACATGCCTTTAATCCCAGCACTCGGGAGCCAGAGGCAGGTGGATCTCTGTGAGATCAAGGCCATCCTGGTCTACATATCAAGTTCCAGGCTAGCTGCTGCCATAGGGAGACCCTGTCTCAAAAAGACCCCCCCCAAAAAAAAATAAAACATTGAGTCAGCTCTTAATGTGTAGCCCTGGCTGGCCTGGAACTTGATATGTAGCCCAGGCTGGCCTTAAACTCACTGAGTTTCACTTGTTTCTGCCTCTGCCTACCCAGTGTTAGGCTTAAAGACATGTGCCACTATGCTAGGCCAAAAATAAAATGAATATATTTATTTATTTATTTGAATTTGTTTATTATTTTTGGTCGTTTTTTTTTTTTTTTTTTTTTTTTGGTCTTTTTTGAGACAGGGTCTCCCAGTAGCCCTAGCTGGCCTGGAACTCACTTATGTAGACCAGGATGGCCTCGAACTCACCCAAGTGCTGGGATTAAAAACGTGTGCCACCATCCCTGGCTCTTGTTTTTATTTTTTATGTGTATGAGAGTGTATTGCTAGCATGTAGGTAGGTGCACCGTGTCATGCAGTGCCTGCAGAGGACAGAAAAGGACATTAGATTCTCTGGAACTGGATTTACAGATGGTTGTTAGAGGCCATGTGGGTGCTGGGATTTGAACCTGGGTCTTCTGCAAAAACAACTAGTGTTCTTAACCACTGAACCATCTCTCCAGCCCCCAAATAAATCTTAAAAAAAAAAAAAAAAAAAAAAAAAAGTCGAGCGTGGTGGCACACGCCTTTAGTCCCAGCACTCGGGAGGCAGAAGCAGGAGGATCTCTGTGAGTGCGAGGCCAGCCTGGTCCACATGGTGAGTTCCAGGACAGCTGGGGCTACAGGGAAACCCTGTCTCAAAAAGACCAAAAAAATAAACCAGGGACTGGAGAGGTGGCTCAGCGGTTAAGAGCACTGACTGCTCTTGCAGAGGACCAGGTTTGATTCCCAGCACCCACATGGCAGCTACGAACTGCCCTTCAGTTCCAGGGGAATCCGAAGATCTCTTCTGACCCCCTACGGCATTGTACGACTCACATACAGGCAGGCAATACATTCATACACATAAAATAAAAATAATAAAATTTTTTAAAAAACCTATAGATTTAGGTGGTTAAGAGTGACCATGGAAATTTCTCTGCAAAGCAATAGCAAATTTAGACAACAGAGATCAGAGATCATATCTAACTGGACAAGGGCCGGAAGGAAGCCCTGGGCTTGATCTGTAGCATACGTAAATGGTGTGTGATTTCACAGAGCTATAATCTCAGCACTCTGGAGTTGGAAGCAGAAGGATCAGAAGTTCAAAATCATCTTCATCTATTTTTAACTTAGTCATGAAGAAACCACGAGGCACGAGGTTTGGACTGGCTGCATACATTTGTCCAGGTTTAATAATGTATGACTGCCTCAAAACCTGTTTGCAATCACCTCGCTCCCAGCCCACAGCGGTAGGGTGAAAACGAACTACAGTTCCCGCGGGGCCGTGCGTCAGCATCGCGAGAATTGACTCGAATGCGGCGGCGGGAACCCAGCGTTAGGAACAGTTGGAGCAGTTAGAGGGGTGGGGGCTGGAATCATGGCGGATCGCTACCGTCCAGACAGCGAGCCTACGACGCGCACGCTCTTGCAGCGCGTGCTGGATACAGCGGACTTGCGCACCCCGCGGCGACGCCGGAGTAGACGGACTCTGTATGTCAGGGTGTTGCCTGAGCAGCTGGAATGACTGGGGAGTGGGTTCAGGGTCCACCCTGCTTAGAGAGAAAAATAGTCTACGACGAGCAAGCCTGAGGCCGGGAGTTCTGACTCTGCTTTCTGAATCGGACTCACAGACTTTGTGCTCCAAGGTGTCAGCCCCGGAGACCACAGGGCCCCAGTCCTAGATCTCTAGAAGCAAAGGATAATGCTTTTTTCTTTTTTCTCTTTTTGGTCTTTTTGAAACAGGGTCTCCCTGTAGCGCCAGCTGGCCTGGAACTCACTATTGTAAACCAGGCTTTCTTAAAACTCACAGAGATCCATCTGCCTCTGCCTCTGAGGGCTGGGATTAAAGGTGTACACCACCACTCCTGCCTCCTATTATTAATCTACTAGAGTCACCTCTATGAAACTTTCCTTAGCCTCTTTCTCTGGTAGATCAATCACAGTCCCTTTTTTCTCCTATCTCAGGACTATTCATCCACCTCTTAGTTGACAAGGTTGGGAACAGGGGCTGTGGAAAGTACATGTAATTTCTAGGTTTATGTCCCTGAGGGAAAAGAACTTTATTTAGGCCAAGACCCCTGGTAAAAGCAGTATCTGCGGGCTGGAGAGATTGCTCAGTGGTTAAGAACACTGGCTGTTCTTGCAGAAGACCTGGGTTCGAATCCCAGCACCCACATGGCAGCTAAGAACTGTCTGTAACTCCAGTTTCAGGGGATCTGACAGGCTCTTCTGTCTGTGGGCATTGCATGACATGGATGCACTTACCTACATGCAGGCAATATACACATAAAATAAAAATAATAAAATATTAAAGAAAAAAAAAAGCAGTATCTGCATCTTCTAGTCCCTGACCCCAACTCCCTATATAATTCTCAGAGCCCAGAGAACCTTTCTTGAATCACCGGCCTCCAAGAGGTTGAGTAGCCAAACAAAGACAACTACCAGAAGACGTTCCCATGGTGCCAGGGTAAGCGTCCAGCCCACTGACTGTTGTAGGGTCCTGGCTTCCTTCATGGAGCCCTGAGGTTTATTTCTGCTCTGAGCCCTAACTTGAGAAACTAAAGGCAAAAGAACAGACTGGTGATATTTTCATCCACAGTCAGTTGTTAGACTGGCCCATGTTCAAGCCAATGGGGACCTGGAGGAACAGACACCCCGAACTCTGCTAAAGAATATCTTACTAACTGGTAAGTGGGCACTGCCCTGTCAAAATTAGGTGCCAGGCCTATGTATCCCTCTCTGTGAGCCCTACCCTCTCGATATTTCTACAGCCCCTGAATCTTCTATTGTGATGCCAGACTCAGTGATGAAGCCAGTTGAAGTCTCAAAAGTGGTCCAGTCCTCTAGACAGGAAAGCAGTCAGGGCAGGTACTCAGTGAACTTCCCTCATAGGCTGAGGGGGCCCCAGAAGCTGAAATTGTGCTTTCTGGCATGTCTAAGAAACTCCATCCTTATAGCCTGGAGCTGCAGCTTCCTGAACTGGAGCCATCCTTAACCCTGGCACCAGGTCTACCGGCCCCTGGCAAAAGAAAGCAAAGGCTAAGGTTGTCAGTATTTCAGCAAGAAGTGAACCAGGGGTTGACTCGCTCACAAGGTAAGGCCTAGAATACACCTGTTACTGTCCTTAGCCTCGAAACCTGGGCTTGTATAACTTACCATGGCTTGCTCTTTTTGTATTTTCTTGATCTCTGATAGAGCCACCTGGGAATGCTGATGTCTCATCCCTCACTAGGTAACCTTCCCTGTTCTGGGGTTTGTTGGAGCAGAGACTTGAGGGAGGTGTTGACTGATGGAATCTGGCCATACTGTTCCCTGCTGATTTTAGCCTCATGGGATGGTGACCACATCCTACACAATGAGAGCTCCAGGGCAGATGGGAGAATCTTTGGGGGAACCTGGACCTCTCAGGCTTTCCTTCTGTCTCCTTCCCTCTTAATAGCTCCCTCAGCCTGACCTTTGCCACACCTCTTCAGCCACAGTCAGTGAAGAGACCTGGTTTGGCTCGAAGACCTCTCACCCGCCGGGCCGTCGATATAGGTGCCCTTTTGCAGGGTCTTCGAGATAATTCCTTGGCCTCAGCTCCTCCAGGTAAGGCTGAGATTTTTACTTCTAGCTTTTGGGGAAGGCTACTACTCTATGACAGACATAGGGTTGCTCCCCCTTTTGGGGAGGTCAAAACAATATGAACCTGGCCAGTTGTCTATGAGGAGTTTCTAGCCTTGGCAAGGTCAAGACTTAGTGTTGTCTATTACTTTATATTTTTGACCTACAGGGCTGAAGTTAGAAGGAAAGGGGTGTGGTATGGTGGTTGGAGTTTGTTGGAAGCTTGAAAAAAGACCAGGTTTCATGGTCAGTTAGAGCTAACTTGGGATCTTAACTTCAGAAGACAAGTCCACCAATGTCTGAGGAAAGTTCTGGTTAGAGGGAGAAATAGACAGTTGAGACATGGGTAAACAGTTTGGGGAGAGGTATAGCACGCTGTGGAGGCCTGGGAATGTCAGACCAAGGAGCAGGAAGGAGGGCTATGAGAGAGATAAGGCACTGGATATGTTGGTGCACAGCTTTAGTCCCAGCACTCGGGAGGCAGACGCAGGCAGCTCGTTGTGAGTTCAAGACCAGCCTGATTTACATAGTGAGTTCCAGGCCAGCTGGGGCTATCGGGAGACCCTGTCTCAAAAAGAACAAAAAAAAAAAAAAAAAAAAAAAAAAAAAAAAAAAGGAGATAAGGCTTAGAAGGTAGGTCATCTCATTCTGGAGGCCACTCAGGCAGAGGAGACCCATGAGGTCCATTGTCTGGGCCCTGGAAGCTCTGGGCATCGGCAGATGGGCTTGGAATACACTTGAGTGTTAGCTGGCTCTTGATCTCCAGGAGACAGCCTTAGAACCCGTGTTGTTACTCTGTCAGCAGACATAGTGTTGGAGGATACCCAGCCCTTCTCACAGCCCTTGGTTGGCTGCTCTCCCAGTGTGCATCACTCCTTGCCCCACCCCTCTCACATTGGGATTGAAGACACTGAAAGAGCTGTGAGTCACAGGAGACAGAGCATTGGGCCTGGACAGCAGAGCCACAGTGAGTATGAGGGGCAGCTGGCCTTGAGCTAAGCTTAGCCTTGGTGGGAGTGGCATTGGTAGATTTTCCTCCTCTAGTCCCTATGTGTGTCCCAGAGATCCCTGACTAGGAGTTCCTTCTCCACCTAAGAGCGAATCAGTATCAGGCCAGGAGATTCCAAATCGCCCTGATGCTGCCTCTGGCTTGGTCTTTTCCTCACTGAGCAGTACTGCCTTTTCTATTGTATCTTTACCCTGCTCGGAGCTACAACCTCAACCTCCAGAGGTGACAGAAGCAGTTGGATCCCAGGAGGTTATGGAGGCCAGGAAGTCAAAAGAATCTTCAGAGGATGAGGATACTTCTGGTAGGCCAGGTAAGAGGGCTAGTGCAGGGATCAACAGGTGAGAATTAATGGCTGTGCTTATGTCCTGGCCTACAGAAGAAGCTTGCTTGGGTTGTGTCTGGAAACTGTTGATACTGGGCCACAAATATTCTCAGGGGCACTTGCTTGACTAGAGCTTTGTGAGGTCCTTGAGAATTAAGGAGGCTAAAACTGCATAGCTGTTTGAGATAGTCAAGCCTGAACCCCCTGTAACCCTGTTCTTTTTCTTTTTCTGCAGCAGGGCCTGAATTGGCCTCCAGCACTCCTGACTTACTCAAGACCAAGCAACCACATCAGTTTCTTGAGCCACCATCACTACCTCCTGGTGTTGCAGTGTAAGAACCCATGACCCTGGGAACTGGGAATGTTCTGAGGTTGGTATTATATACATTTAACTCCTCATAGATGTGCAGGTGATTGCCAAGCACAGCAACTCAGCTTGGCTGGGAGGTGCTTCCTAATAGTATATTTGTCATCCTAATGCCTGCCTCCAGGGATTTAGAGGTGCCTGGGTGAGGGGAAGTGCCTAGGTCGGTATATAGTCATAGAAGGCTTCCTAGAGGAAATAGCAGGCTTGGGACAAACAGTGATAGATTCTTGGGGGAGTTGGGGAGGGGGTTATCTATTCTAAGACCTGAGGGTTATAGGCTTGAGCAAATATTATCATATATGTTGAGGATAGACTAGGATGTTGGATCCAGGCTGGAGGATTAGGGTCCCAGGGGAAGACCAGGCTTCTGTGTGGTCCCTTGATCATACAGTCCTAGTTTCCCCAGGAACCAGCAGGACTTGTCCCTAAATAGGGGCTTCCCCAAGTAGCAGTTCAGTCATCTCTATTCCTATCTTCAGCTTATCTTCAGAGCCTCTGGAGTCTATGCCAGTCAGGCTTCCCCCCAGGCCCCGAACTGCAGGCCCTAGGCACCACCAAGATCCCTACAAAGCTGGACTGAGCTACTATGCAAAACTCTTTAGCTTCTATGCTAAGATGCCCATGGAAAAGAAAGCTCTTGAGATTGTGGAGAAGTGGTAAGTCTTAGACATCTGAGTGGGTAGAGGGGGCCTGTTAAGTTATAAACAGACTGTTTAGTTTGTTCTACCCTAACCTTCTTGGCAGCTTAGACAAGTATTTCCAGCACCTTTGCAATGACCTAGAGGTGTTTGCTGATCATGCTGGCCGTAAGACTGTGAAGGTAGAGGACTTGGAACTGTTGATGCGACGGTGAGTGGGCAGAATAGGGAAGCTGGGTATATGAGTGCTGGTGCTGAGTCTGGCTGACCCTCTTTTCTTCTTATGCAGGCAGGGCCTAGTCACTGACCAAATATCGTTGCATGTGCTTGTGGAGCGGCACCTGCCCTTGGAGTACCGGCAGCTGCTGATCCCCTGTGCATTCACTGGCAATTCTGTCTTCCCTACCCAGTAGTGCCTGTGCCTAAACACTTGCCATGTCCCTGCCTTGAGTCCTTTGGCCCCACATAATCTTCAAGGTCTTCTCATCTCCTAGCATCAATAAAGTCTCACACATGGATTGTTCTGATTTTTGGTGCATATCCTGGGGCCAGCCCAGACCCACCTTCCCCATCACCCCCACACTTGACTTCCCAGCAGAGCTTGGAAAATAGTATGGGTTCAAATAAAAAGAGTTTTATACTAAAAATTCATTTAACAGCATTAGAGTATTGAGGCTGCCCACAGAGCTCTAGCTTGCTGGTTCTAGCTCTCGAGGTCCTACACGCTTGATATCTGCCATCTGAAGCCAGTCAAGCGCAGTCTGGAACTTGATCACAATTTCCTCCTGTTTTGCGTCATCCTCCAATGGCAGTTCTGACACAGGGAGCTGAAAAGCCTGGCTCAGGTAGGCACTCAAAGTCTGCTTGTCCAGACTGGGATCGATGTTCATCAGGGCCCCACGCAGCTTCAATAGTGTCACCTCATCATTGCTGACCCACAGTGAAAGAGAAACAGGTTTACAGGCTTGAGTGGTCCTCTCTAGACCCCAGACTCTGAAGTGCCTGCCTTTCTGTATGATTGAGTAGTTTATAGTACCCAGCAGCATGTGCATTACACAGGGAGACTCAGTGCCTGAGATGCTATCTTATGGGACTTGCTGTGCCTGTGAGACTTGCCAATGGCTGAACGGGACTGAGGGCCCCAGGGTCACTCACAGATCCACACCCAGATCCTGCTTCAGCTCTTGTAAGTATGCTTCCTTTTCACTCTCATACTGTTCCCACAGCTTTTGCACAAAGGGCTCACTTTGGCCCTCCTCGTCCTGGAGGGTGGGATATGGGGAAGGGCAGAGTGAGGCCATATTACCTGGGGTTTAAACAAGGCTAGGGAACGGCTTGGGCAAGTACTGGAGCTCCACTCACCTCAGTAAACAGTAAGTGGTAGTTGAGCACTTCCACACTGTTGCTGTCAGGATCCCAGCCCCCTGCCTCCATCAGCTCCTCAATTTGGTCTTCCCTCTTGAGAGGAAAGGTGCTCTTGAGGATAGTGCTGTAGGAGAAGAAGGAAGGCCAACGGGCCTGGCTGAGGCTGTGCACCACCTTCCCAACCCTCTTGGGCCATCCTCACTAGTGTTCAGGACAGTGAGGTATTTATTTATTAAAGGGTCTTACTATATAATCCAGGTTGGCTTATAAAGTTGAACTCATGATGATTGTCCTGCCTTAACCTCCCAAGTGTTGGGATTACAGGTGTGTGCCACCATGCTAGCCTTTGATTTAAAAAAAAAATTTTTTTTTGGTCTTTTTGAGACACAGTTTCCCGTAGCCCCAGCTTGCCTGGAACTTGTTATGGGGCCCAGCCTGGCCTTGAACTCACAGACATCCACCTGCCTCTGCCTCCTGAGTGCTGGAATTAAAGGCTTGCACCACCATGCCCAGCTCATTCTGTCATTTGTGTTAAGACATATCATGTCAAGTTAGTGTCCCCAGATGTCCCTCAGTGCAAGTTTATCCACTGGGTCTGGTTAGCCTATCTAGAATCTCTCCTTTTAAGAAGATCAGCTTTTCCTCACCTTACAGTAATCAGCTGCCAATAATTCTTCAACTAAGATTAGGGCCTGCTGTCCATTTGCACAGTTCTGTGCTGGGTTGTCTGCTTGAATTTGCCTGGGTCTTGTGCATGCTGATACTAATGCTGTAGGTTTATATGGGAAGGGTCCCAGGAGCCTGTAGGACTCTATTTCCATATGGTCATATACCTCCTCCCTTCCTGGCTCTTACAATCTTTCTGCTCCCTCTTCCACAATGAGCCCTGAGCCCTGGGTGGATGGATTTTAATATAGAAGTTCTGTTCAAGGACCCACACTCTGTAGACTTATTTTTTACATTTTGGCCATTTGTGGTCTTTTGTGTTCCTGGCCCTCTGTTGTATGAGGGAGCTTCATTGATGAGAATTGAAAGATGATGCATTAGTGTTCTCTTTATCCCTTGTTCTATGTTCCCTCAGCCTTAGGTGTTGAGGTTGCATCCTAGATGTGCCACTTAGCCTTGGGCGATTCACAGACAATCTCTGTGTATGACCATTTGTGGAACTCTGTAATAATCTCCGTCTGTTGAAAAAGAAGCTTCTAGCCAGGTGTGGTCACACATGCTTTTAATCCCAGCATTCAGGAGGCAGAGGCAGGCAGATCTCTGTGAGTTCCAGGCCAGCTGGGGCTATAGGGAGACCCTATCTCAAAAAGACCCAAAAAAAGAAGCTTCTTTGATGGGTAGTGACTGGGATACTTGTCTTTAAATTTAAGGATCCATATTTTGCACATAGTAAGAAGTTACATTTGTCTAGGGATGTGACATCCTTGGGGTTTTTTCTAAGATCCATGTCCTCTCCAGCTTGTGTATTTGGCTAGGTTCACAGTACACTCACACATGAGTTTCCTCCCATTGAGTGGGCTTTAAGTCCAATTATGTAGCTGTTGATTACTCCCAAGATAAAAGTGCCTCTACTGCACCAATCTCATTTGCTGTAATGGTCACTGATGTAGTTATTAGGCCTTGAAGCTGGGGTTGGACTGTTGATTGATATTCTCCCTTACCAGTTTACATAGCAGCCCTTATTGTTTGAAGGTAGGGTTTTGTGCTAGGCTGGCCTAGAACTCAATGACTTTCCTGCTTTTACCTCTCAAGTGCTGACATTATAGGTATATGCCACTACACTTGGTAAGGACAGCAGACTTTGAGGTCTGGCTCATCCTGCAAGGCTCCCCTTTTTCCTATATACCTGAGAACTTGGCCAGCCAAGATGTTAGGCTGGAGTTTGGGGTAGCCTGACTGGCTCTTACCTCAATTGTTCCATGGTTATTAACCCTTCATTCTTACTATCAGCATTTGTCATCGCCTTCAACAGATGGGTTAGTGTCTCCTTTTGGTTGATGTATACACTCTCTGTCATCTGTAAAGAGAGAAGCATTTACTACCATGTTTTCTAGGGTGGTGGGGGCAGAGCTGTGTTATGCTGGAGACAAAAGCCCTTTCTGTTTCACTGAGGGGGACAGGTTGGGGCTTGGCCAAAGCTCACCTTTCCCATCAAGACTGCATAGAACTGATTCATGATCTCATTGGAGCGGAAGAGCTTGATATTTTCAAAAATGGTGTAAGCCCAGGGCATGGCATCACTGATCCCAAAGCGACGCTCCAGGAAATTAAAGAAGAAATCTGCGAATAACTCTTTCTGTAAGGTGAGGGGAATGCTTGGTCAGCCTCCCCCAGGCTTACTTGCCAGCCCCCCAGGCTTACTTGCCCCCCCCACTCCATAGCACCTTTAGGCAACTCCCTGGGGGACTCAATCTGAAGGCCACACAGACTAACTAACTAGTGAGAGCTGACCTGCTCCTCTGCAAGACGTTCCTTCCAGGCATCCTTGAGGAGATTTACCACTTCCTTCTTGCTCGGCTTCTTGTTTTCCACAGGGCCATCAAATCGCAGGAAAGGGGGTACAGTGTCTCCATATCCCTAAAAGGGAAGTGCCAGCTCATGTTTGGGCTACTCTGTTTCCTTCCCAAATAGATAAGAGCCTCAGATGGTTCCCCAAGAAGCTAAGTCTCAGCAACATTGGTAATGTGTTCTGACTCTGGCCTAAAGCCTCTGGCTCAGGGACTCCCCTACCAGGCCAGGGAAGAATTCTTTCTCCCGAAGCAGACCGGCACCAATCTCCTCCAGGAGCACCTCCACCAGCTGGTCACTGTTCTTGCTCTCAGCCAGCAGTTGCCAGCGTTCTGGGCCCCCTGCCACAATACCTGCAGGTGGGGAGAGAAAGCTAGAATCCTGCCCATGCCCTTCAGCAGGCCCTGGGGCCCCTAAAAACATGATTACTTTCGCATTTGGTCCAGTCAGGCCGTGGGGTGGAGTTACGCTGGATCTCCTGCAGCTCAGAATAATACTGGTCCCTCTCCTTCAGAGTGCTCATGTGCAGCTGCAGCAGTAACTCGTGTTCCTTGCAGACCTCTTCATAGTCTGCCCTCAGGCTGTCTAGCTGCAGGCAAGGCAATTGGTCCTAGTTACCCACCTACCTGACCAAGCCCTACCATGCCTAACTGCCTGCCCATTAGCACCTGCTCCTGAAGTTCCATGTTGATCTTCTCCTGCATCTCAAAGTCTCTCCTGGGTACCACATCTCCAAAGTTGGCTTTCATGGTGTTCAGCTCCATCTGCGTGCGGGTCAGGTCCTGCTGCGTCATCTTCAGAGCCAGTGTTAGCTTCACAGGGTCCTCCCCCCAAACACCTGCCAGAGGCCCACCAGTTTGTGTCACCCTGGCTCTGGGACTTCTTGTACCCAGGGCTGGGTTGAATATCCTTTGGGGTATGCCCAAAGTTTTCTGGGATTCCCTGGCTCCACAGCATCACCACCCTAGGGGTTCAGACAGGTAGAGAAGCCCAGGACATGTGGTGCCAGGTCTCTCCAGCCATAAGGAGTCATAGTGCCAGCATTGGCATTACAGTTCTCAGTGTAATTCAAAAGATCCACAGCCCCAGTTAGTAACAGGGACATCTATCATGTGTGGACACAGTAAGATACCAGGAATGTTGCCTGGACAGGGTAAGTGGTCAGGGGCAAATTTCAGCCCCCAGAAGGAGAGGAACCTGGTCTGGGTTACCTGCAGACTGGGCTAGTGACATGTCCTCGCGCTGGTACCGCAGCTCATTTAGGTCCCCAATGAGGATCTTGCGGGCATCTCGTTCAGTAAGGTAGCACAAGTACTCCTCAGCCAATTTCTTCCTCAGTTCAGACACCTTCAGGAAAGTGGCTGTATAGTCAGTGACTTTCTTTGAACCCCTGTTGGTTACCATAGGGGTCTGATGGGTGCTGGGTGATCCCCTTAAACAGGAACAGCAAAGTAGTCATTCTTGAGAACCCAGCAAGTTGCTGGTGCTTCAACCTAACCTGTGGAGGAAATTTGCCGGCACATGGGGCCACATTGAGCCCTATGCTGAGCACAGCAGCAGGACAGAGTGGAAACAGTAGGGGCTTTTGGGAATGGTCATGGCTGTGCCACCCCTGGCAGAAGGGTGGATGGGGTTAGGGGTTTCTCAGTATTCATGAACTTCCCCAGATGAGGGTGGAACAGAACTTGGGAACTTGGTCAGCATACCACTTTCATTTACCTCACTCTGCAGTGAAACCTTTTCCTCATTCTTTTTGTCAATGAGTTTTAGCAAATTCATCTTCTCTTTCTTGAGCGCAGAGATTTCGTATCTCTCTTCAGCCCTCATGGCCAGGATCCTTTCATTGCAGTCTTCACTCATAGTGACGATCTTAGCCTTCAGGGGTTCCAGGGACCGAATTTTCTCCCTTTGGTGGGCTAAACAGGGATAGGTAGGAGAACCCTTTGGGGGCCATGGAGAACCAAGGGCCAGGAGTCACAGATCCTAAGGTCATGGGTGAGTGACTATCACTTGCAAAAGGGAGGGTATGTATGCCTTGTTCAAAACCATGGTACCTGGCTGGGTGTGGTCACACATGCCTCCCAGCACTAGGGAGGCAGAGGCAGGCAAATCTCTGAATCCTGGTCTATGTAGCAAGTTTTAGGCCAGCCAGGGCTACATAGTGAAACCCTATCTTTAAATTTTTTATTTATTTTTATTTTATGTGTATGAGTATTTTGCCATATGCACGTAAGTGCACCACATGTGTGAAAGCCCATGGATGCCAGAAAAGGGTTTCAGATCCCCATGGAACTGCAATTATGGATGGTTGTTAGCTGCCATGTGGGTGCTGGGAACCAAATCCAGTTCTCTGTAAGAGCAGCTAGTGATCTTAACCACTGAGCCATCTTTCTAACCCCAAGACACAGATACGTACACAAATATGTACATATACTGCACACACACACGCCACCTGCTTGGAACCTTCCCACATTTTTGGGGATCAGGACATAGCTCTGTGGTAGAGCACTTGCCTATCATGTGAGGCTCTAGGTTCAATCTCCAGCCAAACCAGGGGCTGAATGCACATGAGGGTTGGGATCTCCCATACCCACACTTCTGAGCATTTCATTTTGTAGCTGCAGCTTGCTTAGCATTACTTGAGCCTGGTAGGAAGTTTCCTCACTTCCTATAAAGGCTTACTGTTCAGGGATTCTGTTTACCACAGATTGCCCCATTATCCTTCTAAAAGATAGCAGGGGATAAAGTATACAAAAAGCTTGAAAGACCAGTTACCACTGTGGAGACCCAGAAAGTCAGAATATGATACTACATGCTCAATCCAGTTTGAACCCTAAAAGGAGCTGCATTCTTACCCAGCATCACCTCATATGCATTCTTGATGGAGGATAACAGTGGCTTATAAGTCTTGAAATCCTCTATGAAGAACTCAAAGGTCTCCCTGTAAGGCTGGCAAGAGAAAGGAACCTATCATTTCCTGGCCCATAACTGCCACTCTTGGTGGCACCTGCCACCCTGAGTGGGCTCCCATATGAGCCCTGAGAAGTGTTCCCATATGTGGCTGCCAGGTAACCCATATCTGACCAGACACCTCCCAGGTCTCAGTTCCATGGAGCTGGGGGAAAGAGATATCTGTAGAAGCCTCTCCTGGTGCCAACTCTGAGACCTAGCAAGGCACCATGGGCCAAATCTACCATTTTACCCAAGCTCCCTCTTTGGCTCCCCAGAGAGACAGCCTCTTGACTTCCAGATCCTGTGTCTATTAGCATCTCATCTGCAGCCCTTCCACATACCAAAGCCCTGTGAGAGTAGGACATTAAAGGTTCTAGTCTTATGCTCTGACCCTCATTGTTCTGTCCAATTTAGCTACAGAAAGATTGTATGTGTTGTGTGTGAGCATGCAGATGTGTGCAGGTGTGTATGTGCAGTGGAGCATAGAGGTCTACATCAAGTATCTTTTTCAAGATACTTCTTCATGGGGCTGGAGAGATGGTTCAGTGGTTAAGAACACTGGTTGTTCTTGCAGAAGACCGGGGTTCGAATCCCAGCACCCACATGACAGCTAACAACTGTCTGTAACTCCAGTCCCAGGGGATCCAACAGCCTCTTCTGACCTCTGTGGGCATTGCACAACACGGGTGCACTTACCTACATGCAGGCAATACACACACATAAAATAAAAATAATAAAATATTTTTTTAAATGATAGAGGTGGAGAGCAAGGAAGTA
>NW_008343085.1:206727-216653 GCF_000622305.1 Nannospalax galili
TCTGCCTCCCGAGTGCTGGGATTAAAGGCGTGTGCCACCACACCTGGCCCTGAAGAAGTATCTTTTTAAAATTTTAAAAAAAATTTTTATTTTATGTGTATGTGTGTATTGCCTGCATGTAGGTAAGTGCACCTATGTTGTGCAATGCCCTCAGAGGACAGAAGAGGCTGTCAGATCCCCTGGGACTGGAGTTACGGACAGTTGTTAGCTGCCACATGGGTGCTGGGATTCAAACGCGGGTCTTCTGCAAGAACAGTCAGTGTTCTTAACCGCTGAGCCATTTCTCCAGCCCTATTTATCATTTATTTTTTGAGACAGGGTCTCACTATGTATGCACTTTGGCTAGCTTGGAACTCACTACATAGACCAGGATAGCCTCAAACTCAGAGAGATCTGCTTGCCTTTGCCTCTCCAGTGCTATGATTAAAGGCAGGCACCATCACTCCTGGCTTACCTTATTTTATTGAGATAGGGTCTTTCACCGACCCTGGAGCTCACTGATTGACTAGGCTCGCTGGCTCCCAGGATCTGCCTGTTTCTGCCCACCTCTCCTCCCAGCACTTGGGTTACAGATGCTGATGGTCCTGGCTTTTTTCATGGGTACTGGGGATCAAAATTCAGGTCTTTACTGGCCATTTCCCAACCCCCATAGATTTTTTGGGGGGCGGAAGGGGCACCTGGATGTGAAATGTTCTTTTTTTAAAAAATTTTAAAAAAATTATTTTGGCCAGGTGTGGTGGCGCACGCCTTTAATCCCAGCACTTGGGAGGCAGAGGCAGGCGGATCTCTGTGAGTTCAAAGCCAACCTGGTCTACATAGTTCCAGGACAGCTGCGGCTACAAGGAGACCCTGTCTCAAAAAGACAAAAAAAATTTGTTTTATGTGTATGAGTGTTTTGCCTGCATGTATGTAAGTGCACCTATGTGTGTAATGCCACAGAGGTCAGAAGAGGATAGCGGATCCTCTGAAACTGTAGTTAAGGATGGTTGTTAGCTGTTATGTGTGTGCTAGGAACCAAACCTGGGTCCTTTGCAGGCAGCCAGTGCTCATAACTGCTGAGCTATCTCTCCAGCCCATGTAAAGATCTCTTGACTTGCAAACATAGGAAAGTTTTAGGGGTGTCATTTCCTACTGGAATGAGCAGAGGCTCTGGAATCAACCTTGAATTTGAATACCAGCCCTACCCCTTCATGTGGCTCACACCTTTGTGTGGACATGGTGGCTCACACCTTTGAGCCCAGCACTAGGGAGGCAGAGGCAGGGAGATCTCTGAGATTGAGGCCAGCCTGATCTACATAGCAAGTTCCAGGCCAGCTGTGGTTACAGGAGACCCTGACTCAACATCACCACCACACCACCCCAGCAAAAATAAAAATAAAAAATAACAGTTTAAGCCAGGCATGGTGGCACACGCCTTTAATCCCAGCACTTGGGAGGCGGAGGCAGGCGGATCTTTGTGAGTTCCAGGACAGCTGGGGCTACAAGGAGACCCTGTCTCAAAAAAGACCAAAAATAATAATAAAAAAAAACCCAAAACAAAAACAAAAAAACAATCAGTGTACACAGAGCCTAGAACGTGGCCAGGGCTCAGAGAATGTTTCAGTTATGACTAAATCAGAAGTCAGGGATTCCCTGCCATTATTCCTACCTGAGTTCCTCTCTAATATACACCAGTCTGGATTGCATCTAGACTGACAACTCATTTTCACTCTCTGAATTAATTCTTTAAGCTTCTAGTTCTTGCCACAAGACCAGTGGCTTCATCACAGGGCAGTCCTCTCTTCAGATAAGTGGAATTGCCAGGTGTGGCACACGCCTTTAGTCTCAGCAGAGGCAGAGGCAAGTGGATCCTTGTGAGTTCAAATAGTCTACATAGTTCCAGGTCAGTTAGGGCTATATAATGAGACTCTGTCTCAAACAAAACAAAACAAAAACAGTGGATAAGTAGAGTTAGAAGATAAGAGAGGCCAGTTCCCCTGTGAAGGTCTGGATGGGTGAGGTCTCTTTCCACCCTAGACATGTTTAGTTTGTAGCTCTGACCTGCAGCCTTAGCTCTTGTGCAGAATCCATGCTCAGGTCCAGCAGGAGGAGCTCCTTTCGTAGATAGTTTTCTAGTTGCTCCAGGTACCTGGGCTTGGAAGCGCCCAGGGGTTGCTGCTGCCAGCTACTGCAGAGGATGGTAGGCTGAGATGTTACCAGCACCCCATGGGTCCTTGCACTCTTGCTCTGGTGTTGCAAATGCCACTGAGCTATTTCTCCTGGACCTTGTTTAGACCAACCCATCCCCCATTGGGCTGATCCTGGCTTACTTGGTTCTCTTCCGGCAGTCATCTGTACAGGGCTTTCGATTATGTAGAATCATCTGGCCACTGGTGTATGTGGGCCATGGGGACAGGTGGCCACCCATGGAAAACTGCAAGGGCTTCAAGGAGGGACAGCTGGGGTTACTATGCCAACATTACTCCCTTCCTGCCTTTGCTGGGGATTGAACCCAGAACCTCACACATGTTAGGCAAGCATTCTACCACTGAGTTGTATCCCCTGTGCACCACCATGCCTGGCTCAAATTCTTGATCTCCCTTTTTACCTGTGTGAGCACAGGTTTAACTTTTTCTGTGCCTGTCTTTTCATTTGTAAAGTAGGAAAGGTGAAGTACTGTCCCAGTGTACTGAGACAAGCAAGCAAGGATGTCCTGAGAAAACAGTATCTAGTTTATACGCTCTAGTGCTTGCTAGGAGCCCGGTGAATGTAAGTCAGAGAACATTGAATACGTGTGCTATGAAAAACAAATGTGAAGAGACAGCCCTAATACCTCCCCCCTGGCACAGTGCAGCTAAGAGTCAAGGGAGGGGCATAAACCCAGCCTCAAGCCTGGATGGACAAGGCAGACAAGACTACAGAGATGCAGCAGGTAGAGAGCTGTGGACCCTGGGAAGAGATTGGACTGCATCCCTTGGAGAATGGGGAAATAGGCGAGGGTCCCCAGCTGAATGGGATTTCATTTTGAACCTTTGCCAGAGCCATATGGTAGGAAGTAGTATGTATACATTTTTTTTCATAAAATACTCATGACATGGATAAAAATATAATTCAATCCAATGAAACCTAGTTCTAGGACTTTATGCATTCAGTCATTTGTTCCTCAGCATTTTTGGATCCATAGTACATGTTGATCCCTGATGGGTTTTAGAGACATGAGGAAATTTGGGTATGATGGTAGTGGGGTGACAAGTGAACTGATAATCACAAGTCAACATGAAGTGATTGAAGGCAATACAGGCTATAGGAGGGTGGGGAGCCTGACTGGGGTTAACCAGGGAAGGCTGCACATCATAGAGTAAGAGGTAATGATATCAGCACAGCTCTAATGAGAATATGGGAACAGCTACAGTCACTTGGAGAGATTGTGTGATTGTGGAGATAGTGGTTAGCACAAAGAGTTCAGGGATAAGGCAGATTTGAAGAGCTATGAATAAGAGGCTGGTGTCCAGACAGCAGGGTGCTTGAAGCTTCAGTTGAGAAGGTCAGGCCAGGAGCCCAGGCAGCTAGTGCAGGGGGAGACAGAGTAGGAACAGCATTGTTACACACAGGGTGATCCTCAAATTCATACTTAGGCTTAACTTGAAATTTGGGAATAGGCATGCCAAGCCAAACAGAAGAACAGGAAATCCAAAAGGTTATTAGTGATTGTTTTTCTTAAATGATATGGGTGATTATTTTATCTAATTTTCTACGATTTCTATAATTTTCTGTTTGTATTTTTATAAATATTTTATTATTTTTTAAATTTTTATTTATTATTTTTATGTGTATTCGTGTATTGCCTGCAGGCAGGTAAGCGCACCCGTGTTATGCAGTGCCCTCAGAGATCAGAAGAAGCTGTTGGAGCCCCTGGGACTGGAGTCACAGAAAGTTTTAGCTGCCATGTGGATGCTGGGATTCGAACCCGGGTCTTCTGCAAGAACAACCAGCATTCTTAACTGCTGAGCCATCTCTCCAGCCCCTTATTTTTTATTTTTATTTTTATTTTATGTGTATGCGTGTATTGCCTGCATGTAGGTAAATGCACCAGTGTCATGCAGTGCCCTCGGAGGACAGAAGAAGCTGTTGGATCCCCTGGAACTGGAGTTACTGACAGTTGTTAGCTGCCATGTGGGTGCTGGGATTCGAACCTGGGTCTTCTGCAAGAACTTCAGTGTTCTTAACCGTTGAACCATCTCTCCAGCCCTCTATTTGTATTTTTCAAAGTCTTCTACAATAAGCATAAATCATCTTCAAATTCACAAGAAAATTGAGGGCTTAGGATATAGCTCAGTTGGTTAAATGCTTGCCTAGCATGCACAAAGTCCTGGGTTCTATCCCCAGCAGTATATAATCTGGATGTGGTGGTACCTGCCTATAATTCCAGCATTCTGCCTGTAATCTCAGCTTGCAGATTGTGGAAGCAAGAGCACAAGAATTTCAAAGGTCAAGACTGGAGCGATGGTTCAGTGGTTAAGAACACTGACTGCTCTTGCAGAGGACCCTGGTTCAGTTCCCAGTACCCACATGGGAACTTACAACTGTCCTTAACTCCAGTTCCAGGGGATCTGATGCCTTCTTCTGACCGCCACAGGCATTGCATGACACAGGTGCATTTACACACATGCAGGTAATACAATCATACACAAAAATGAAAATAATAAATTAAAATATTTAAAAAAGAAGTTCAAAGGTCATCCTCCAATATATAGTGAGTTCCAGGCCAGTGTGGGCTACATGAGACCTTCTCAAAAAAAAGAAAACAAAAAGCTAGGCACGGTGGTGCACGTGTTTGATTCTAGCACTCTGGGGGCAGAGGCAGGCAGATCTCTGTGAGTTCAAGGCCAGGCCAGCCTGGTCTACATCATAGTGAGTTCCAGGCCAGCTGGGGCTACAGGGAGACTGTCTCAAAAAGACCAAAAAAAGGGGCTGGAGAGATGGCTCAGCAGTTAAGAACACTGACTATTCTTGCAGAAGACCCGGGTTCAAATCCCAGCACCCACATGGCAACTAATATGTAACTCTAGTTCCAGGGGATCCAATAGTCTCTTCTGTCCTCTGCCAGCACTGCACAACACCGGTGCACTTACCTACATGCAGGCAATACACGCATAAACATAAAATAAAAATAGCAAAATATTTTTTTAAAAAAGAAAAAAAATCAAAATTAAAAATAAGCCGAGGGAAACTGTCAAGCCAGGAAAAAAAAAAAAGCACAAACTAAAATGAAGAAAGGAAAGCCAAACTTCTAGGTAGGGTGTGGTAGCTCACACCTATAATACCAACTCTGAAGCAGGACTGTCCTGAGCGGGTGGGCTAGCCTGAGCCAAGTAGCAAGGCCCTGTTTCCAAACAAACAAAAACCATACAAACAACAAAGGCACTTTTCACATAGCTGGTGGCACTGCCCTGTCATCCTAGCACTCCACTGGGGTGTGGAAGCAGAAAGATCACATGCTTGAGGCCACACTGTCAGGCTGTTTCAAAACAAGTATGAAATAATCCCAGGGGATACTGAGGTTGGCCTCCGTGAGTTTAGTGTTTCAGACTTTCAGAAACAGTAAACGTGTTCTTTCCGCTTTTTCTGTTGCAGAAAACATGGTCACCTTACTTTGCAGAGCTGCTTCTATTGCATGGCTTTTTAGCTGCTGGAGAAGACCTTTGTCTCTGGATTGCTAGAAAACACTGTCCCTGGGTCCTCTCTGCTCTTTGCTGTCCCCTGCCGGTGAAGACGGGAAGGTGCCCCCGCCGGCGCCTCACCTGGGAGATGGCGGGAGGACAGCACCCCTGGTGGTTGGTGATGGATGTGCGGAAAAAAAAGCAAATGAGCTGGGGCTTCAGGTCTACTACACTGAGTTACTTGGCAGTTGACAGGAGTATGGAACTGAACTGCTTGCCTTAGAGGAATGTGGCTAAACTTCATCTCTGCAGAGTCCATATTGCCCTCTTTTCCTCCTTAGATAGGCACCTGGTCTTGGCAGTCCAGCTCACAACGTGTGTGGCCCAGAAACACATTCTCTGCAAGGAAACCAACACACAGCCCACAGTGCTCCACAGTGATCTAAATTTACTTGAATATATTTTTAGCCAGGTATGGTGGTGCACACCTTTAATCCCAGCAGAGGCAGGCAGATCTCTGAGATCAAAGCTAGCCAGGTCTAAAAAACAAACACAAACAAAAAAACAAAAAGGTGGGGGGAGGCTTTCCTTTGAAATATGAACAATGGCCATTTGTTGGTTAAATTACGACAGTCCTATGATAAAATCAACAAAAGTTCCAAAGTGGGATGGGGTACTAGCTCAGTGGGAAGCACTTATCTAGCATGTGTGAAGTCCCATGTTTGGTCCACAGCACTGAAAAAGAAAATCCAAAACAAAAACTAAAAGTACTTAGTAAGATAATAAGACAGTATTCTGACAGCCCCCAATCCCCCACCCCCACCCCTCCCCAGCCTTCCCCATTACCCCATCCCCTGGGCAGAGGCAAGGAGAGAGGGTTTTGAGACAGAGTCTTATTATGTATCCCAGGTAATGCACCCATGTTGGGCTGTGCCCACAGAGGTCAAAGGAAGGCATCAGATCCCCGGGAACTAGAGTTTCGGATTGTTGTTAGCCATTATGTGGGTGCTGGGAATTGAACCTGAGTCCTCTACAAGACCAGTCAGTGCTCTTAACTGCTGAGCCATCTCTCCAGTTCCAACAACATTAATTTGTATACAAATACGTCTTTCTTTGTTTTTTTGAGACCCAGTCTCACTATGTAACACTGACTAGCATAGAATTTGCAGTGTAGACCAGACTGGCCTTGAACTCACAGGGATCTATCTGCTGAGGGCTGAGATTAAAACTGTGCTCTACCATACCTGGCTATATGAATACTTTTTGAGAAAAGGTCTCATGCAGTAGCCTACGCTGGCCTGGAACTCAGGATGTACCCAAGCTAGCCTTAACTATGTATCAATGTCCCTCAGCCTTTCAAATAAAAGGTCTCACTATGCCTGGCCTATATAAAAAGTTTAAAGAACAGAAATGAGGAACTCAGAACCAAAATACAATTGAGAAACACATTTTACTCTGCCTTCACACCTATGTTCTAAGCACTTATGGAACTCCCAGTGTATGTCAGCCATTCAAGTACTGTATCAGACATAAGACCATAAAGAGAGAAATAGATCCCGGCAGAATCCAATGTGATCAACCTGACACCTAGTAGTGTCTGACACATGTCAGGCTGGATGAAGAAATAAGACCACTCCCGAATGCTGAGCTGCAAGTAAAGGGAAGTCTGAGGGCCTGAATATCTCTGCCTAGGGCAGTCTGGGAAGCCTTTCAATTTTTTTAAAAATTATTTTTATCTGTATGAGTGTTTTGCCTACATGTATATTAAGTGCACCACACGCATGCAATCAATTCCTGCAGAGGCCAAAAACAAAGCAGGTGTTGGATCCCCTGGAACTGGAGTTACAAATGGTGGTTAGCCACCATGTGGGTGCTGGGAACCAGACCTGGGTACTCTGCAAGCGCAGCCAGTACTCTTTAACTGCTGAGCCATCTCTCTAGCCCTCTGGGAAGGCTTTTTAGATAATGAATAACCAGGGTGCCTACTCTTCCCCCAAAGCCTGATGGGTGTATACTCTTCTGACTGGGAAGAAGCTCGTCTGGTGGGCATGTTTCAGGTGGGTGGTGCTTTTGAACTGTAGACCGAAGATAAACAGATTACAGAGGCTGGCATGTAGAATTCCAAAAGATGGTCATCACTAACCAATGTCCTTCGTTTCTGGGCAAGCTTGCATTTCTCGATGATTTTGGCTTCTGAAGATTGTGTATGTGTTCTGCAGAGAAGAGAAGCTATGGTGGATGACAGAGCCCACAGTGGGGAAGCCCTCCTACCCTTCCCAGATCCACAAAGCATGGCCCTCTCTTCTATCAGAGTCAGATTCTGCTCTTCCCAGTAGAACTCCAGGTTCTTAAGAGATGTTGCCAAGCAAGTTCCTGGTCCTAGGCCCAAACCATTTTCTTATATTCTATAACCTTCTTCTCATCAGTAGATTCTCACCAACTTCTGCAGTAGCAGGATAGCCTCGCCTGGAACCCAGAGAACCCTGTGGACCTACACTTCCACTTCCACCCACTGGGGCTGAGATGATGGTTTTATGTTCATGACTCTGGCATACTCTGAGGGTGTGATACCAAAGACAGGGCTATAGGGCTTGGGTTCTAGGGGCTGTCAAGTGAGTCTGGATCCTTCATTTATTTTTATTTTAATTTTTTTGTTATATTTTATTTATTTTATGTGTATGACTGTTTTGTCTGCATGTATGTATGTTTACCTCATGTGTGCAGTGGCCACAGAGGCCAGAAGAGTGGATCAGATCTCCTGGAGATAGAGTTTCAGGCAGTTGTGAGTCACCTGATATGGGAGATGGGACCTGAACTCTGGTCCTCTGCAAGAACAGTAAGTACTCTTAAATACTGAACTGTCTTTCCAGATCTTTTTTTTTTTGTCTTTTTGAGACAGGGTCTCCCTTTAGCTCCAGCTGGCCTGGACCTCACTATATAGACCAGGCTGGCCTCGGACTCACAGAGATCCACCTGCCTCTGCCTCCTGAGTGCTGGGATCAAAGGCATCCACCACCACACCCAGCTCTATTATTATTATATGTAATGTACGTACATATGTATGTATGTATGTATCATCTATCTATCATCTATCTATCTGGTCTTTTGGAGACAGAGTTTTCTTGTAGCCCCAGCTAGTCTGGTGCTCAGTATGTAGACCAGGCTGGCCTTGAACTCACAGATCCGCCTGCCTCTGCTTCCCAAGTACTGGAACTACAGTTGTGCGCCACCAAGCCCAGCTTCTATTTATTTATTTATTTACTTATTTACTTATTTATTTATTTATTTTTGGTCTTTTTGAGACAGGGTCTCCATGTAGCCCCAGATGTCCTGGCACTCACTATGTAGACCAGACTGGCCTTGAACTCACAGAGATCTACCTGCCTCTGCCTCCCAAGTGCTGGGATTAAAGGTGTGTGCCACCACTCCCAGCTTTATTTTTATTTTTTAACTGTGTGTATGTGTGTGCTTTTATGTGTGAATCTCTGCATGTGTGAGTGCAGGTGCTGGCAGAGTCCAGAAGAGATAGTTATGGATTCTCCATTTAATGGCTTATTGGGTCTGGGTTCCATGTTATCTGGGTTTTCAAAAGGACCACCCTTGGGCAAATAATTTAACCTCTCTCAGCCTACTTTTCTTTTCTTTTTTTTTGGTCTTTTTTAGACAGGGTCTCCCTGTAGCCCCAGCTGTCCTGGAACTCACTATGTAGACCAGGCTGGCCTTTGAACTAACAGAGATCCGCCTGTCTCTGCCTCCTGAGTGCTGGGATTAAAGGCATGTGCCACCACACCTGGCTCTAGTTTTCTTTTGAAACAGGGTCTCCCTGTAGCCCCAGTTGTCCTGGAATTCCCTATGGAGACCAGGCTGGCCTCGAACTCACAGAGACCCACCTGCCTCTGCCTCCCAAGTGCTGGGATTAAAGGTGTGCACCACCGCCCCCAGCCAGCCTAGTTTTCTCTTAAAGAGAAAATTCTTACTCTGCTTCTCACAGTTTTATGAAGTTTAAATAAGAGTGAGATAAGCAAAATACTATTAAAACAGAAATGAGTTGTACAGATGTTAATTATGACAACAGACTGGGAGGAAAGTGGATCCCAAGGAAATCTCTAACTTGAAATTCAAGTCTCTTTGGATAGAGCCAGATTTGCGCAAACTAGGAAGGCATTTGGGGATCAACAAAGAGGGCTACATAAGGGTAGGCTGGACCAGTGGAAGAAAGGAAAAGTAATTCAATAATCTGTGGAATAAGGGTATGCTGCTAGATAGACCTGTATGTTCATATATATA
>NW_008343085.1:216838-218458 GCF_000622305.1 Nannospalax galili
TCGCTTCCTGTTCATCTTCTTTTTAAAAAATATATATTTATTTTGGGGGGCTGGAGAGATGGCTCAGTGGTTAAGAGCACTGGCTGCTCTTACAGAGGACCAGGGTTCAGTTCCCAGCACCCACATGTGGTTAACAACTGCCCTTAACTCCAGTTCCAGGAGATCCGATGCTATTTTCTGACTTCCATGGGCACTGCAGGCACATGGTTGATCTTACATGCAGGCAGGCAAAATAGTCATACACATAAAATAAAAATAAGTAATTTATTTTTAAAATTTTGGTTTTTACAAATATTATTTTGTTTGTATGAGTGTATTACCTGCATGTATGTAAATGCACCTGTGTCGTACAATGCCCGCAGAGGTCAGAAGAGGGTGTTGGATCCCCTGGAATTGGAGTTATGAACAGTTGTTAGCCACCATGTGAGTACTGGGAACTGAATCTGGGTCCTCTCTAAGAGCAGGCAGTGCTCTTCTCCAGCCCCAGATTTACTTATTTACTTACTATTTATTTATTTATTTATTTATTTATTTATTTGTTTGTTTGTTTATTTTTTGTCATTTTGAGACAGGGTCTCCCTGTAGCCCCAGCTGTCCTGGAACTCTCTATATAGACCAGGCTGGTCTTGAACGCACAGAGATCTGCCTGTCTCTGCCTCCCAAGTGCTGGGATTAAAGGCGTGCGCCACCATGCCTGGCTATTTATTTATTTTTACACTTCAATTTTTTTCTTTAAAAGGAGTGAGTTGTGTTAACAGGGGGGTTAACTGTTTTGTAGGCCAGAAAAAAAAACTGCACTAGAACAAACTTATTTGTCATCATCATCTTCTTTATCTTCCTCCTCTTCCTTGTCCTCTAAAAATATGGAAAGCGTCACGAATTTGCATGTCATCCTTGCACAGGGGCCATGATAATCTCTGTATTGTTCCAATTTTAGTATATGTGTTGCATGTATATAAGTATTTGCCTACATGTATATATGTATACCATGTGTATGCCTGGTGCCTGTGAAGGCCAGAAGAAGGCATCAGATCTGGAACTGGAGTTACGGATTGTTGTGAGCCACCATATGGGTGCTGGGACTTGAACTGGGTCCTCTGTCAGAACAGCCAGAGCTCTTAACTGTTGAGCTGTTTCTCAGGCTCTGTGTGTTCATTTTCATTGATATGTGGCTTAACCTCTCTGAACATCAGTGTCTTTGCTCATAAAAAAGATGGGACAGGGGTTGGGGATTTAGCTCAGTGGTAGAGCGCTTGCCTAGCAAGCACAAGGCCCTGGGTTCAGTCCTCAGCTCTGGGAAAAAAAAAAGATGGGACTATGCTGGGTGTGGTAGTGCACACTTTGATCCCAGCACTCAGGAGGCAGAGGCAGGCAGACCTCTGCCTGGTCTACACAGTGAGTTCCAGTCCAGCTGTCTCAAAAAGACCAAAGGAAGAAAGAAAAAGATGGGACTAGTATTACCCAAACTCATATGAATCTAGTCAGGAAACCCTGTTCTTCAGGATTCCTCAGTCCTACTCCAATGGAGCAATAAAGCCACAAACCTAGTCCTTTAGTGTCACTTAACATTGCACAAACATGGGCAAAACATGTGAATAAGCAATCAGTGTGAGAAGGTGT
>NW_008343085.1:218505-239314 GCF_000622305.1 Nannospalax galili
TATATATATATATATGGCTTTGACTATCATGGGCCGGCCTGCTAGCACGGTCCTGTAATCCCAGCTAGTCAGGAGGCTGAGGTAGGAGGACTGCAAATGTAAAGCTATCGTGGGTTATTTGGCAAGAACCCGTCTCAAAATAGAAGGCAAAAAGAGGGCTGAATATATAGCTCAGTGGCAGAGTGCTTGCCAAGTATGCACGAGATTCAGATTCAGTCTCTAGTTACCTTAAAAAAAGGACAACATGCCTGGTATGGTGGCGCACGCCTTTAATCCCAGCACTTGGGAGGCAGAGGCAAGCGGATCTTTTTGAGTTCGAGGCCAGCCTGGTCTACATAGTGAGTTCCAGGCCAGCTGGGGATACAAGGAGACCCTGTCTCAAAAAGAAAAAATAAATAAATAAATAAATAAATAAGGACAACATTGAGAGAGCAACAAGAAAATCAATCACTTTCCCAAATTCTGTTTTCTGTCTTTATTCAATTACTTATTATTATTATTATTATTATTATTAAGATAGGTTCTCACTATGTAGGCCTGGCTGTCCTGGAACTGATAGGCAGACCATGCTGGCCTTGTAGCAATCCCTTTTCCTCTGCTTCCCAAGCTCTGAGATTATTGGCATGCACCCCTGTACCTGGCTGTTTGTGTGTGTGTGTGTGTGTGTGTGTGTGTGTGTGTGTGGTGTGCTTTTAAGATTTTTTTTTTTTTGGCCTTTTTGAGGCAGGGCCTCCCTGGGGCCCCAGCTGGCCTGGAATTTGCTATATAGACCAGGCTGGCCTTGAACTCACAGAGATCTGTCTGCCTCTGCCTTCCAAGTGCTGGGATTAAAGGCATGTGCCACCATGCCTGGCAAGATTGTTTTATTTAAAAAAATTAAGTTACATTTTATTGTTTGTGTGTGTGTGTGTGTGTGTGTGTGTGACATGTGTAGAGGTCAGAACACAACTTACAGGAGATGGTTCTCTCCTTCCACCATGTGAATCATAGGGATCGAACTCAGGTCATCATGTTTGATGGCAGGTGCCTCTCTACCGATTAAGCCATTTCATGGCCCAGGTGCTTTTAAATTTTGAGATAGGGTTGTACTATGTAGTCTACTATGGCCTTGAACTTGTGATCCCCTCGCCTCAGTCTCCTGAGTTGTGGAATTACAGGCATGCACTATCATGCCTGGCAGAAATTCTGTTCTTGATCTTTAACTGCCATGAAAGGCAAAACAAGCAGGAAAACTATGGAGAACTCCAGAAATCATGAGAACCTGCCAAGTGGAAAAGTTCAGGAGCTTACAGCTGTTGTTAGCTTTGGGAATCTCAAAGAATATACTAGACTTAACCAACCAAAATGAAAAACAAAATATACCCACCCAGTAGAGACTTATTCAAAAAAGATAGGATATTTACTATTTTATTTACTTATTTTTAATTTTTTGATCAAGAACTTTTTTATTGGGGCTGGAGAAATGGCTCAGTGGTTAAGAGCACTGACTGCTCTTGCAGATGATCTGGGTTCTGTTCCTAGCACGCACATGGCAGCTAAGAACTATCTGTTAACTCCAGTTCTGGGGGACCCAACACTCTCTTCTGACCTCCACAGGCACTGCATGACACAGGTACACTTACATACATGCAGGCAAAACACTCATACACATAAAATAAAAATAATAAATAAAATATTGAAAAAGAACTTTTTAATTGAATTTTTGTGAATTTGATATATTTAGAGCCCTTTCCCTATCTGTACCCTTACTTTGAAATTTTAATATTTCTTTTGTGGGTGGGTATGTGGGGGGTGTATGGAGGTGTATGTGTTCATAAGCCATAGCACACAGTTGGAGGTCAGAGGGACAACTTGCTGGAGTCAGTTCTCTTGTTCCATCATGTGGGGCCTGGGAACAAAGGACCCAGGTCATTAGCATTGGCAGCAAGAACCTTTATCCTCTAAATTATCTTGCTGGCTCCCATTTTATTAAATATTCATATTAGCCCTCAAAGGGGAATGAAAAATATTTATATTTCTTTTTAAAAATTTATGTGTATATGCTGGAGATCAAACCTAGGGCTTGGCATGTTGTAGAAAAATGCTATACCATTGACGCACCATCCCAGCCCTAGTGCATCTTTTTCTTTTATTATTTATTATTTTTATTTTATGTGTATGAGTATATTGCTTGCATGTGTGTAAGTGCACCTGTGTCATGCAATGTCTGTAGAGTCAGAAGAGGGCATTGGATTCCCCTGGAACTGAAGTTACAGATGATTGTTAGTTGCCATGTGGGCACTGGGAATCAAACCTGGGTCCTCTGCAAGAGCAGTCAGTACTCTTAACCAATGAGCCATCTATCCAGTCCCTCCCTCCCTCCCTCCCCCCTTCCTTCCTTCCATCTTTTTGAGATAGGGTCTCCCTGTAGCCCCAGCTGGCCTGGAACTCACTATGTAGACCAGGCTGGCCTTGAACACACAGAGATCTGCCGCCTCTGCCTCCCAAGTGCTGGGATTAAAGGCATAGGTCACCACACCCAGCCTCATCTTTTTCCTTTTTATAAAGATTTGTTTTTATTTTATGTGTATGACTGTTTTGCCTGTATGTATGTGCACCGAATGCATGCCTGGTGTCTGTAGAGGCCTGAAGAGGGCATTGGATTCACTGGAACTGGAGTTACAGGCAGTTGTGAGCCACCACGTGGGAACAGGGACCAAACTCGGTCCTTCTGCAGGAGCAGTTAAGTGTTGGTAACTGCTAAGCCATTTCTCTAGTCCCATAGATGACACAGTTTCCTATTTTATGCCTGTGTTGGATAACAGCTCTTTCTCAAGCCTACTGCCGATTTCTTGTAGATTCGTTTTTTAGCTCTAGATAAAATCATAAAATTGGCATTTTCTGTTATTGGGGACTTCCGTAGTCTTTTTCTGTCAAGGCAGCAGACCTTGAAGGACTAGAACGGAGATGAAGTCGCCTTCTCCCCCGCTAGTGGGAATGGGTAAAAGGCGGGAAACGACATTCATTCAGCACTTACTGAAGGCCAATTATAAAGAAGAGCTATGGTAAGGGCTTCGCATATTCTGACTAAATGTTCTCAACAGCGATTTTGACTACTAACGATAAGGTGCATCGCTTCTCAATCTTTTGGCTAATGATCAAGTACGCCTGCACTTTTGCCAGCACGTAACGTTCTTACTAGACTGACAAATCAGCCCCCATTCTTTTTTTAAAAAAAGATCCCCTATCCCCTTTGGCACCCTCCCATAGCCAGCCTCAGCCTGCATTCTATTATAACTGCTTTCGCATCTCTGATTCTGTGGCGCCAGAGATCTACTCTAAAGAATTGAGACCAGCAGGCGATGCAGAGGTCTGGATCAGTTGTCATCTCCCTCTCTGTAAGTACTCAAGCCCTCCTCCCCGTCCTCAGCGGGTCCAGGTCGTACCTCGATTTGGAGGCGCTGTAGTTACGCGATTGCGGGGTGGTCATAACCCTGGAGCAGGAGGAAGGCTAACACAGCCACTTGGGAAGCTGCGGTTGTGTACAGTCCGTTGCCATGGGGACCAATCCCCAACGGCCTCAGCGGTGAGGGCGGGGCCATAGCGGGGCCACGCCCCCAAGTCCCCCGCCAGCCCTCTGGAGAAAAGTTAAGTAGTAAAGTTGGAGTCGGACCCGGGCATAGGGTTCTCTGAGATCTATTCAGTGCAGCAAGTTTGATATTACCGGGAGAACTGTGGCAGGAGGATAAACGGAAGCTATGGAGAATGGAGGCGCGCTTAGAGGTCGGGTCGCTTGGCCGGCGGGAATTGTAGTTTTCGGTGTCCCGGAGTTTCCGTTCGACAGGCTTATGGCTGAGCAGGGCTGTACTACATCTCCGGAAGGTCCATGCGATCCCTAGTTGGCACGCCTCTAGAGAGCTCTGCATTGCGGGATATGGAGTCCAAAATCTGATGAGGCCTGTTATTGTCCAAAGAGAGACGCGGGACTCGGACTCAGTTTCCCTGCGGCCCTGGGATGCTCACAGGCCATTGGCTGAGCCGAGCAGATCTGGTCGCGCTCCTCCCCGCCCCCAGTGACACAATAGCAGCTCCCTCCAAGATGGCGGCGGCGACGGTGGACCCGGGAGCTGGGAGCCCGCAGGCTGGGGACTCCTCCGTCGTGGACGCCGGGAGCGGGCTACCATCACCCGTGGAGCAGGAGCTCAGTCTGCGCCTGCAGCGCCTGTACCCCGCGGTCAACCAGCGTGAGACGCCGCTGCCTCGCTCCTGGAGCCCCAAGGACAAGTACAACTATATCGGCCTCTCGCAGGGGAACCTCAGGGTCCACTACAAAGGTATCAGCCCATCTGGCCGCGGGGAGACAAGTGCATAACATCAGCAGGGCGGCTGTGCTGCCTGGTATTGTCGGTCATGTCCTTTTCTTTGCCTGGTTCTACGAGTTAGGCCCTTAGCCCCTGCGGAGTGTCCACAGTAGTGGGGTTGACCAGGCCGGGGTGACTGCTTCCTTTGCTTTGCACTGAAACACCCGACCCCAAGAGAACTTAAGCAGGTGTCCAAAACCAGTGCTGTACTGGATCTTACACTTTAGAGCCTCCCTTCTTGTCCTGAACTGGCTCCAACTTCAGCTAGGCCCTTTAGCAATGCTTAGCTTATGTAGAGTTTGCAAAAAGAAGTGGTAACATTCCTCACTATTAGCAAAAGGTGCAAGGGCTGTCCTGCCAGTCATCCCAGAGTGGGTGGTGGGTTCTGTGTTATTAAAGTTGTTGGTGACTTCTATTTGTGCCACTTCCTTACCCTGTACTCCAGAGTGATCTGCTTGGATTCTGGAGAGACTGTCAACAATATTAGTATCTCACATGCACCTCCATTGCCTGTACCACTGCTGTGTTGTTATGAAGGACAGTGTCTTAGTCAAGACTCCTAGTCTCATGTGGAGAGGAGCCAAAGGTGGGAGGCTTAAGTGTTTACTCAGTTGTCTAATTATTCCTTGGGCTGTGCAAGAGCTTCCTCTGGCCAAGGAGCGTTGAAGTTACCATTGAGCAGAAAAAAATGAGGCTTCCATTTCCATTTCCTTCTTTGTCTTTTCACGTCAGGTCATGGCAAAAATCACAAAGATGCAGCCTCAGTGCGTGCCACCCACCCCATACCTGCTGCCTGTGGTATTTACTACTTTGAGGTGAAGATTGTCAGCAAAGGAAGAGATGGGTAAGTCCCTCATCATCACCCTTTTCCCCTCAACACTGAACTGTTGTTCTCTGTGGTCAGAGTTTGAGGTTCCTGGCTGACATTAGTGACTGATGTGAGCTGCTGACCCACTTGGATCTGGGCTACCTCTACCCCCTGACTGGCATGGTCTAAGCAGTGGGCCTTGATAGCAAGTAGGCATACTGTAGGTAAAGCAGAAGACATTTTTTTAGTATGTGATTAGATACTTCACAGATCAGAGATATAAGTAACAAGTTTACATTAACAATTCGGAGTTGGAATGGGGTTTCCCCTACTAGTGTGGTGTTTGTCACTTCCCTCCTTTCACAGTCAAGTTTTCTTTTTATGGCATTTAGTCATGTAGAAGCCTCAGGAAGCTTCAAAGGGATTGTGCAGTTTTTGCAGCATGCATCAAAGCTGTGGTGGCCACTGTCATCTCTGGGTAAACAGTGTACACATGGTCAGAGTCAGGTGACATTGCTGCTCATAAACTTGTTTTTCAGTCCAGCAACTTGAACACCAGTTGGACCAGCTTTAGGAAGGCCCTCATTAAAGTCAGCATTAGGGAGACTCCCTATTTGAGGGTGACCTAAACAGACATAGGATACCAGAGGGGACATTTTTCACTGTCTTCTTCCTTATTCTCCCAGTCTCCCCTTTTTCCAGTGATTGTGACAAAACAGGTTATTTAAGCTGTAAGATAACAGGACTGTAACTTTCTTGGGAAAAGCTTTCTTCATCAGACCTAAAACTTGGTAGGGGAAGTTTGCAAACACTACCATAACCCTCATTTGGACCCAAGTGTGCATTTTTTTTTTTTTCTTTTTTTTTGGTCTTTTTGAGATAGGGTGTCCCTGTAACCCCAGCTGGCCTGGAGCTCATTGTATAGACCAGGCTGGCCTTGAACTCATAGAGATCCGCTCACTTCTGTCTCCTGAGTGCTGGAATTAAAGGAATATACCACCACACCTGGCTCCTGCGTGTATATTTCTGAGCTTTTAGAATGATTTTTCTCTTGTAAAGACTGTCCTCCTTGTATTGTCTGTATGGTGCCAGATTAAGGTGCTATGTTGGGGGCTGGACTGTCAGAGTCAGAACCTTGCTTGCTTACTTAGTGACTTTGTAACTTCCCAGGCTTGCAGGGCTCTGTGGGCTTTGGCAGATCTTGGGGCTTGAGTCTCCTCATCTCTGTGGAAAGCTAGGCCAGCATCTAAGCTGCCTTTAACACTAAAATTCAGTGACTCTAGAATTTTAATCATGGGAGGCTGTTGCATCTTTAATTGTCATTCCCACCTACTGTTTATGTAGATAGGAGACACATTTATTGAAAGACTTTATAGTTTCAATTTTCCTTCCTACCCTCTGATAAAACATATATTTAATGCATTTGAACTAATTCAATGAGACTGACTTCTTAAAACACCTCAAAAATAGTTACAATGTTGACTAAAATGTTAGTGCTGGAATCTCATATTGCCAAGGAAACTGAGGGGTGTATCTCTTAAACTTGTAGGGAGATGGATCTTTTCTCTGTGGCCTACTTTCATAGATAATAGCTGAGCTAGAGAGAGACAAGAACAACTTTCAGAAAGGGAGTGTTTAAACTTAAAGATCTGGATTCCTTCAACTGGCCTTTTAGATTTCAGTGGTGCTTGCAGGAGACGACTATGTCATATTAGATTTTGACTGTAGGTATTGCCTACAAGTCTAAAGAAAAGTGGCTAGCTGGCCTATATAACTCCTTATGTAGCCAAGGATGACCTTGAACTCATGATTTTCCAGCCTCCATCTCTGGAGTGCTAGGATTACAATGTGCCTAATTTATACAGGGCTTCATGCATGCTAGGCAGGAACTCTACTAGCTGAACTACATTCCCAGCCCTTGTCCCCAGAATTTTTACATGTGGTAAATATAGCTATTGAGTTGATCTGGAGGCCTCAGTTTTATAAAGGTCATGTATATCCTTGATTACCGCTTCATTTGACAGCTGTAAAATTTTGAGTATGATCTTATGGTTACTTTATAGAATCCCTGAAAGGCTGTTCATGAATGTAGCCAGATGTTGGTATGGGCCAGGTGTGGTTTTTGAGGAAGCCAACAGCAGTTGTAGGGCAGAGAGACACTGTCTCTTTCCAGTCAGTGTTGGAGATATATTTCTGACCCAGGTCTTCTCCATGACCCAAGCATTTACTGTAGCTACTGGTCATGTAGTTTTCCTATTTGTCTCATTTGAGCCTCATAGCCTCTCTAGAAAATGACTGGAGCACATGATGACATACTTGTTTTGTGGATGAGTCCCTGAGATATTTAGTGGCCTGCCCTGGCTGCAGGGCTTAAGATGTGCAGTAGAATAGCCTAACTTGTCAGATATCCTTACCTGATCCCAGACACATGTGTCTGTGCTGCTGCTGACTTTTCCCATTATGCCTGCTATTGAATTCCTTCCCTGGGTTAATGTGAAGGAATATCCTGTTGGATCCTTACAGGATCACCATGTCAGGGGATAGAGCTGAAAGGTGCTCAGTGCTAACTAAGGCTAGAGAAGTATGGCATACTGTGTGTTGGGCTTGATTGACTTGCTTTGTCATTGAATCTGTAAACCTGTTTTTCTGTAAATTTGTGTGTGCTTAAGGTGTTCATGAATCCAGTTTTCAGTGTCAGGATTCTGCAGAAATGGTTTTATCTTCACAAAGTTGTGGGGGTTTTTTGTTATTGTATTTTTTTTAATTTAATTTTTAAAATTTTATGTGTATGAGTGTATTGCCTGCATGTGTATAACTGCACCCATGTCATACAGTGCTTTCAGAGTTCAGAAGAGGGTGTCAAATCCCCTGGAACTGGAGTTGTAGACAGTTGTAAGCCACCATGTAGGTGCTGGGAATCGAACCCAGGCCTTCTGCAAGAGCAACCAGCTGAGCCATCTCTCTAGCCCCTTGTTTTTTATCTTTTTGAGACAGGGTCTCCCTGTAGCTCTAGCAGGCCTGGAACTCACCGTGTAGACCAGGATGGCCTTGATCTCACAGAGATCCTCCTGCCTCTGCCTCCTGAGTGCTGGGATTAAAGGCCCCGATCCCTACTGTGTTTTAAGCCCTGTCTTAGATATGAGAGAACAGAAGCAAGGCCCTCAATAGATGACCAAGACCAGCAATAGACCAGCCTTGTCCTCAGGGGATGTTGTCCATTCAGTAGTGAGTGAGCCTAGGAGCTCTTTATAAGAGGAGCAGAGCCTGAGCCTCATAGTGAGAGATGAGCAGGAATTTTCAATAGGTGCTACCTTCAGACTTAGGAATCTTGTGTGTAATTAGCTCCGTGGTGGAGTGCTGTGCTATTTGGGTGCGTCTCCCTTAGGAGGGAGAGCTCTGTAGAAGGAGGGGTTGTATTTGAGCTAAGAGCTTGGCACAGACTGATTGACCTCAGCTGTATTTTGCCAAGTCACCAGAACTGAGAACCTTGGGAATAGGTTTGATAGAGTGAGGAGACATCTTGGCCCTGTCAGTGGTGCCAGTAGATAAGGGGCATCTGGGTTGATCTTTCTAGGAAGCTAAGGGTCCCTGGAGGGAGAACAACTTCCTCAGGCAGATTTTATGGACCTGTGGGTGTCCCTACCTTTTAGTGATGACACATGGAAGGTGTGGCTATCCTGACTGACAGATGGTTCAAGTGTGACCCTCAAAATAGACTGTAACATCATCCTGATGGCAGAGGCCTCCTGACATGTGATGGGTGGCTCTACCCAAGAACAGCAGGCCAAGGCTAGAGCACTAGATGATGTAGGGAGGGGAGGTGGAGCTCTTCTCTGCAGCTGGGCCCCTGAACAGGGATCTTTGGTCACAGCTAACCAACTCTGACTTGCTGTTGCGGCTGACTTCCTTTTGTTAAATAGCAGTGTGCCCCCCTTTTTTTTTTTTTTTTTCCCCTGTCTTTTTGAAGGAGGGTCTCCCTGTAGCCCCAGCTGTCCTAGAACTCACTATGTAGACCAGGCTGGCCTTGAACTCACAGAGATCCGCCTGCCTCTGCCTCCCAAGTGCTGGGACTACAGGCGTGCGCCACCACACTCGGCTTAGCAGTGTACCCTTCTATTCAGGCTACACAACAGAATGAACACTCATTGTTTTCCTATGTCTGGGCTCCAGGAGCACAGACATGAGGTCTGTCTAGAGATGAGAAAGATACACCCTTGCACATGACCTCATAGGAGGCAGAAATCATTAACTGATGGTGTGTGTCCTATTTGGGGTGGTCCAGAGGATAGATGTCCTTCTGCACCTCTGGGTTTAGGGGCAGCTTCACAGAAGAGGCGGTGATTGGAAAGAGAAACTAGAATGCTTAAGGTGAACAAAGAGAGAAGCAGATGCTTTGGGCAGAAGACAGTACATAAAAAGATGTGGAGGCTCGCCAGGCATGGTGGGCGCATGCCTTTAATCCCAGCACTTGGGAGGCAGAGGCAGGTGGATTTCTGAGTTCAAGGCCAGCCTGGTCTACATAGTGAGTTCCAGATTTACTATGGTGAGTAATCCTAAGACTGAGGTAGAGGCAGAGGCAGGAAGGTTGAAAACTCAAGTTCAAGGCTAGCCTAGGGCTACATAGGGAGATCCTGCTTGAATAAAAAAAGTACCCAAGACAGGTAGACAGGGGCTAGATGGAAAACTTGTGTGCTATGGCACATGGACTTTGTCCTGAGGGCAGTTGTGTGTACATACTCTGACTGGGGAAGAAGACAGTGCTGGTCTGGTCACCAGGCCCCTCTGCTGAGAACCCTGTCCAGCTGGGTCAGTGGCTTCAAGTGTTTGGCCCTGAGCATGGTTTTCTCACAGCATTATCCTTCCTCTTTCTCAGCTGGCCTTTCTCCCATGTGTGGAGATGATGGGAAGGATTGGTGAAGACTAGTAACCCTCTTCAGAGGTAGAGTGACTGCATATGCTGTAGTTCTTTGGTGATTTGGTTTTGCTAGCTCCTATGTGAAAGATAACACCATCCTATGTTTTTTTTTTTTTTGGTCTTTTTGAGACAGGGTCTCCCTGTAGCTCCAGCTGTCCCGCAACTCACTATGTAGGATGGGCTGGCCTTGACCTTACAGAGATCCGCCTGTCTCTGTCTCCTGAGTGCTGGGATTAAAGGTGTGCGCCACCACGCCCGGCCATCCTATGTTTTATGCATTTTCCACTCATGAATCAGGACCACCAGAATAATTTTCCATGGAGACCCAGAGCCACTGTAAGTTCTTGCCTACTACCTTCCTGCTCTTAAGACCTACCAAACCCAAACCCAAGCCCGTTTAGCCTAGAGATATCCTGTGCCTGGACCTTTCACTCAGGATGTCCCCTCTTCCCCCAATTCTGGTGTCTCTGAAAAGTTCAGTGCTTATCTGGGGACTGGTGGAAGGCCTTATCCTACCTAACCTGAGTAGGTGCTGTCCTTGCTGAAGGCAAGTAGGTATCAGCAGTGATTGAATCCTGTTCTCTCTGCCTGCCCAATGGAGCTAGTGGATTTATAAGTGGCTGCTGAGCTTTGGGCTACATCCCAGGTAACACATTGTACTGTTTCTGGAGATCTGGAATACTTGGGCTCTGGAGCCTCTTGAGGTGATATATGGCTTACCTATGTTAAGGGTAAAAGTTTTAATCTAGTTTGGGAACCTTGGGGTATAGTTCTGTTGTGGGTTAAGAAAACTGAATTCCAGCCAGGTGTGGTATCAACATTCCTTTAGTCCCAGCACTCAGGAGGCAGAGGCAGGTGGATCTCTGTGAGTTCAAGGCCAGCCTGGTCTACCAGGCCAGCTGGGGCTGCAGGGAGACCCTGTCTCAAAAAGACAAAAAAGAAAAAGAAAACTGAATTCACTACAAGTTGCCACCTCCAACTGTGAACTGAGAGTGAGGAGTATGGACATTTCTTTTTAAGAAAAAAAATTTTATTCATTTTTTAAATTTTATGTGTATGAGTGTATTGCCTGCATGTATGTAAGTATACCTATGTCATGTAATGCCTGTGAAGGTCAGAAGAGGGAGCTGGAACCCCTGGAACCAGAATCACAGATGGTTGTTAGCCACCATGTGGGTGCTGGGAATTGAACCCAGGACCTCTGTAAGAGCAGTCAAGGCTCTTAACCACTGAGACATTTATCGAGCTCCCACCCCCTTTTTTTTTTTGTTTTAGTCTTTTTTTGAGACAAAACTGTATACACACACACATACGTACATACATACATACAGTTTCATCATGAGGTGAAATATTCTAACCTTCAGGACAGAGGTGATTAGAAATTGAGAGGGAGAAGGGTAGTTGTGCCCAGATGGTCTGAGGGCTCAACTCATTTCTTCTTCTTCTTTTTTTTTTTTTTGATTTTTTTGAGACAGGGTTTCCCTGTAGCCCCAGCTGTCCTGGAACTCACTATGTAGACCAGGCTGGCCTTGAACTCACAGAGATCCACCTGCCTCTGCCTCCCGAGCGTTGGGATTAAAGGCGTTTACCACCATGCCCGGCAACTCTTCTTCTATAAGACAGTGTCAAGGTGGACTGAACCAAGAGGAAAGAAACAGAGGACAGTTGCTGAAAAGAACTGGTTACATTTCATTTATGTGTCAGGTGTTTATTACTAGTTATATTTACCTTTTTTTTTTTGAGACAAGGTATCGCTGCGTAGCCCTGACCTGGATATCACTATATAGACGGAGCTGGCCTTGAACTCATAGAAATCCACTTGCCTCTGTCTCCTGAGTGGTAGGATTAAAGGTATGCACCTGACTAAAAAAAAGTATATTTTGATCAGGAGGCAGAAGCAGATTGAGCTCTGTGAATGCAAAGCCATCCTGAATTCAAGTTCTAAGCCAGCCGGAGTTACATAGTGAGACCCTGTCTCAAGAAAAAAATATTTTTTTTAAAATTTTATTTATTATTTTTATTTTATGTGTATGTGTGTACTGCCTGCATGTAGGTAAGTGCACCCGTGTCGTGCAATGCCCGCAGAGATCAGAAGAGGCTGATTCGAACCTGGGTCTTCTGCAAGAACAACCAGTGTTCTTAACCTCTGAGAGAGAGAGAGAGAGAGAGGGAATGAGAGACAGAGAGAGGGGGAGAGAGAGAGAGAGAGAGAGAGAGAGAGAGAAAGAGAGAAAGAGAAAGAGAGAAAGAAAGAGAAAGAGAGAAAGAGAGAAAGAGAAAGAGAAAGAGAGAGAAAGAGAAAGAATAATTTTGTGCATGGGTGTACCAGTGTCTGCTGAGACCAGAAGAGAGCATTGGATCCCCTGGAGCTTGAATTATGGATAGTGCTGCCACGTGAGTGCTGGGAACTGAACCTGGGTCCTCTGAAAGAGCAGCCAGTGCTCTTAATTGTTGAACTGTCTCTCCAGGTCAAAACTTTTTATTTTTAGATAAGGTCTAATTAAGTTGTCTAGAATGGCCTTGAAATCATTCTCTAGTTCAGGCAGGTCTTGAATTTGGGATCTTCCTGCCTCAGCCTCTTAAGTAGGTTGGATTCCAGGACTGTGTCATTAGGCCTGGCTCTAGGTAAACAGCTGCCCTAGAGTTAAAGGTTATGTCTGAGTACCTAATCACATTTATCATATTTATCTATGATTGTGCTCTGGTTCTGTAATTACTTAGGGCCAGAGGTAGAGATTCTAGTATAGAGTCTATTAGATGTAGGATTTAGTGTGAACCCTCTCACATTAAACTGGGGTACTAGACTGGGCTGGCCTTGAACTCACAGAGATCCATCTGCCTCTGGGATTGAAAGCGTGTGCCACCACACTGGAGTATGTTTGGTTTTTTTTAATGTGATTGGATCTGGAAAATCAAGGCTTGTTACTTGAGACTGTCATGTCTTTAGAAAAGGAACCCAGAATTGAGCACCTACAGCCATCTGTGGGGGCTGTTCTGCTGCTTCTTGTCTGGCAGGCTCCCTGGGTGTGGTGCCAGTATATGCACCAGGGTCTCCTGATCTGTGCTTAGGTCCACATTTCTCCACACAAGTACAGCCTGACTCAAGGTCCTTTTGCCTTTTGCCTCTTTTTCCTGAATAATGCTGGTCCATTCATCTTTGCCATGCCCCTTCTCTTAAGTGGTTGCGTTGTTTTCTAGAGAGGGATCTGGGCAGTGGCAAGGAGCAATATGCTCTTAGTAGCTGGTGCCATGATGGCCTGTGGCTGTAAGTGGGCCCATCAGACTGAAATAAAATCTCCAGTGAGCTCTCATTTCAGACCTAAATATCAGTTGGTGTTTTTCCTGAATAGTCTCCCAGGGACCATTTTGTAGCCACTGTCCCAGAGTCCTCTCTGTTACAGAGGCTGTTGATTTCTTTTATCTAGGGCAAGTTCTGATAGGAACAAGACTGCCAGCCAGCCTGCTTAGTTGTGGCTGGGTGTTAGATGTCAAGATGAAACTGTCAGGTGAGATTTCAGGAGCTCCTTGGAGGTCTGGGGTAGAGGAGGACTAGTAAATGGCTCCTTTATTGGGGAGGGTGGGCAGCAGAGCTCATAACTTCCTGCAGTGCCCAAAGCCATCTCAGCACCAAGGCTGAGAACCTTGTTTCTTCTCTTTTCTTTACTTTTCATCACTTCTTTCCAGAGCACTGTGTGTCTTTAGATATCCCATTGATAGAACTTAAGTTTGAAATATTCAAGTCCCGTAGCCAAGTACCTTGGTTCCTATATCTGATGCAGTTATTATTAAAAGTGCCTGTGGGTTTGGCAGCCCATGAGCTTTACCTTCCTCTAAGAAGAAACTGATAGAAAGTAAAAAAGAGCTGGGCCTGTGTTCTTCACTCTGCTCTGCTCTGTGCTAGCAGAGACGGATTTCTTGTTTCTGGCATTGACACAAGGCCAGAGTACAGGCTGATCTGCTTTCTGTTGAGCTCTGTGCCAGGGCCCTGCTTGTCTTATCGGGAAAAGCCAGATGAAGCCCATGCTGTCTGGCATAGCCATGGGTGTGACTCTGTGTGTGCTAAAAGACTATAACATCAAATATGCCATTTTGTCTACTTTAAGTGTACAGTTCAGTGGTATTAATTGGGTACATGATGTTGGATGGCCATCACCACTATCTATTTCCAAGACTTTTCCATTACCCCATTAAACAATAACTATTCCCTCTTCCTCCCAGCCCCTTATTACTTTCTGTGCTTATGCATTTGCCTGTCTTAGATATTTTATAATACAAATGGAATCCTATAGCTGGGCGTGGTTGTGCATGCCTTTAATCCCCACACCTGGGAGGCAGAGGCAGGTAGATCTTGGTGAGTTTGAGGCTAGCCTGGCCTACATAGAGAGTTCCAGGCCAGCTGGGGCTACAGGGAGACCTTGTCTCAAAAAGACCAAAACAAAACAAAGCAAAAGGAATTCTACAATAACAGTCCTATGTTGTCTGACTTCTTTCATATAAAAGTGTTTTCAAGGTCTGTGTTGTAGTATATATCTGAGTTCATTCCTTTTTATAACTGACAGACACATTTTATTTATCCATTCATCTGTTGATGGACACTCTAGTTCATTTGTATTTTCTACTGACAAGTGATACTGAACATCTTTTCATGTGCTTATTGTATATGACTATTATATATATATAGATAGATACAGATTTATTTTTTTTTTTGGTCTTTTTGAGACAGGGTCTCCCTGTAGCCCCAGCTGTCCTGGAACTCACTCTGTAGACCAGGCTGGCCTTGAACTCACAGAGATCCACCTGGCTCTGCCTCCTGAGTGCTGGGATTAAAGGCATGCACCACCACACCTGGCAAATATTTTTATATAATAAATTTTTTTTGAGGCAGGGTTTAATGTATCCCAGATTAGTTTCAATTCACTGTGTATCCAAGGATGGCCTTGAATTTCTGATCATCTTGCTTCTAAGGGTGCTGGAGTTAAAGGTATGTGCCACCACACCCAGTTTATGCCATGTTGGGGATTGAGCCCAGGGATTCATATATGCTAGGCAAGAAGTCTCCTAAATGAGCCCCAGCCCCAGCTGTGTCCTCGTTCTATAAATGTCCATATAAGGGGCTGGCAAGATGGCTTGGTAAGAGTACTTGCTGAGGAAGCCTGATGACCTGATGTTTGAGCCCTGGAACCAATAGTGGAAGGAGAAAACCAGCTACCAAAATTGTCCTCTGACTTCGTACTCATGCTGTGGCACCCACATGCCTACACTTTCACACATACAATAATAATACATAAAATTACAGGGCTGGGTGTGGTGGCGCACGCCTTTAATCCCAGCACTCGGGAGGCAGAGGCAGGCAGATCTCTGTGAGTTCAAGGTCAGCCTGGTCTACATAGTGAGTTCCAGGACAGCTGGGGCTACAGGGAGACCCTGTCTCAAAAAGACAAAAAAAAAAAAAAAATTAAAATTACAAAAAAGAGAAATGTCTATATAACCCTTTTCCCATTTTACAATTGATGTTTTTTGATTGAGTTACAGAGATTTTTTTTTTTTTTTAGATTGTCTGATGTTATAGCCCTGGCCTGGTAGATTACTATGTATAGATTTACTGTGTAGCCCAGGTTAGCTTTGAATTCCTGATCCTTCTGCCTCTGCCTGATGAGTGCTGTGATTATAGGCATACATCACTACACCCATATTTTATTTTTTGTATTTTTTTGTGTGTGTGCATACATGTTATGCATGTATGTATATATGAGCAGATGTGTGTGCTTATATGTATGCATGCATGTGGAAGTCAGAGATCAACTTTGGGTATTATTCCACAAGAGTCAATCCACCTTGTTTTGTTTTTTTGTTTTTTGTTTTTGTTTTTGAGACAAGGTCTCCCTGAAGCCCCAGCTGTCCTGGAACTCACCGAAATCTGTCTGCCTCTGCCTCCTGAGTGCTGGGATTAGAGGCCTATACCACCAGGCCCAGCTATTCACCTTGTTTTTTGAGACAGAATCTCTTGCTGGAACTTGGGGCTCATTGATTAGGCTAAGCTGGCTGGCCAGAGAGCCTCAGGGATCTGCCCGTTTCTCCATTGCTGGGATTTACAAGTGTATGCCACCATGATTGGCTTTTTACTGGGTGCTGAGGATTGAACTTGGGTCCTTATGCTTGTTCAGCAGTTATTTTACCAACTGAGCTATCGCCCCAGCCTTCTTTTGCATTCCTTATAAATGGAATTATTTTCTTAAATTCCTCCTCAGATTGTTTACTAGTAGTATATATAAATAAAATTGATTTTTGCAGAGCTGGAAATTGTATTGTAGTTCAGTGATGGAGTGCTTGCTTAGCCTTAGGGGTCCTGCATTCAATCCTCAGTACTACCATATGGGAGGATGAATATAATTACAATACATAGTATATTGTATGAAACTGTCAAGAGTATTCTCAACCTCCTAAAAAAAGATTTCTTGTGAGAATTTGGAGCTATTCATAATAATAATACCAATTTTTGGCTAGAATGAAACATCTGTTTGACTGAAATATTTTTGCCTGTTGAACTTGTATACTGTGATTTTGATGAATTTATTTATTGTGTGTGTACACATGCCATGGTGCATGTGTGGAGGTCAGAAGACAACTTGTGGGAGTTGATTCTCTCCTACCATGTGGGTCCTGGAGATGGGACTCAGGTTGTAAGCTTGGCAGAAGTGTCTGTACCCTCTGATCCATCTTGTACTGACTCTCAGAACTTTTTTTCTTAAAGACTTTTTTTTTTTTAATTTATTTATTTTTTGAGAAACTACTTCACTGTAGCTCAGGCTACTGCCTCAGCCTCTTCAGAGCTGGGATTACAGGAGTAAATCACCAACATCTAGTTGTTTTGTTTTTGTTTTCCTATTAGCATGACATAGTATAAACCTGACTGCTGTCAAACTCAATAGCAGTTCTCCTACTTCGCCTCCTGAGTCCTGGGATTACAAGTACGTACCACCAGCAGCAGCAGATTCATTTTCTTATGTTGAACTCCCCTTGCCTGGGATAAAGCCTACTTAGTCATAGTATATCATTGTTTTAATATGTTGGATTTGGTTCACTGCTATCTTGTTGAGGAGTCTGAGTTTTGTATCTATATCCATGAGATATATTGGCCTATAATTTTCTTTTCCTTTGATATCTTCTTGGTGACTGTGCGTGTGTGTGTGTGTGTGTGTGTGTTTAGGAGATCCAACTCAGTGCATGCTAGGCAATTGCTTTACTACTGTGCTTTCATCTCAGATCTTCCCTCTTTGTTTCTGCTTCGCAAACACCAGGCAAGCATTCCACCACTGACTTTCACCCTCACCTCTCCAGCCCATTCTTGGTGACTAGTTTATATTATTTATTTATTTTTTGGAATTCAGTTATTTAATTTTTTTTTGGACTTTTTGAGACAGCATCTCTCTGTAACCTCAGCTTACCTGAGACTCATTATGTAGACCAGGCTGGCCTTGAACTCACAAAGATCTACCTGCCTCTGCCCCTGAGTGCTGGGATTAAAGGCATGGGCCACTGTACCTGGCTTTATTTATTTTTAAATGTTTTATTTACATTTATTTATTTATTTATTTATTTATTTGGTCTTTTTGAGACAGGGCATGGCAGGCATGGGGATTAAAGGCATGTGCCACCACACCTGGCTTTATTTACTATTTTTATTTTATATGTATGAGTGTATTGCCTGCATGTATGTAAGTACACCCATGTCATGCAATACACACAGAGATCAGAAGAGGGTGTCAGATCCCCTGGAACTGGAATTATGCACAGTTGTTAGCTGCCATGTGGGTGCTTGGGAACCAAACCCATATCTTCTGCAAAAGCAGCCAGTGCTGTGCTCTTCACCACCGAGCCATCTCTATAGCCCGTAGTTTTTATTTTTTAGAAAGTGTCTTACACTCCCAAATCTCTTCTCTTTAGTCTCCCGAGTGCTAGGATTGCAGTTATGTACTTTGATGACTTTCTTCCCCACTTCCTCTCCTGCTTTCTCTTGGTGATTAAATAAAATTTTTTTATTTATTTTTATTTTATGTGTATGAGTGTTTTACCAGCAAGTATGCAAGTGTACCACATGTGTGCAATGCTTGTAGGGTCAGAAATGGGTGTCAGATCCCCTGGGACTGGAGTTAGCTGCCATTTGGGTTCTGGGAATTGAACCTGGTTCCTCAGGAAGAGTTCTTAACTGCTGAGCCAGCTTTTCAGCCCCTTCCTTGGTGATTTTTCTTAAGTTTTTTTTGGTCTTTTTGAGACAGGGTCTCCTTGTAGCCCCAGCTGGCCTGGATTCACTATGTAGACCAGGCTGGCCTGGAACTCACAGAGATCTGCCTGCCTCTGCCTCCCGAGTGCTGGGATTAAAGGTGTGTGCCATCACACCTGGCAGAAGTTATTTTATAGCCAGGTGTGGTGGTACATGTCTTTAATTCCAAAATTTGGGAGGCAGCAATAGGTAGATCTCTGTGAGTTTGAGGCCAGACTGGTCTATGGTCTACATAGCAAGTCCCGGGCCAGCTTGGGCTACAGGACACCCTGTCTCAAAAAGACAAAAAAAAAGTTACTTTATTTAGTATTATTGTGTGTCTAGTGTGTGCGTGCGTGTGCGTGTGTGTGTGCATGTGTGTGTGCGTGTGTTACTGTGGGCATGCATATGAATGCATGGACAGCTTTCTGGAGTCTGTTCTCTCCTTCTACCATGGGGTCAAGAGATTGAATTCAGGTTTTCAGGTTTGGGAAGTGCTTGTAACCACTAAGCCATCTCTCCAGCCCCCTTGGTGACTTTTTGATTGCTTTTCCAAGATTTGTCCCATTTTGGATTTGCATCTGGGTATGACTCATTTGCAGTAACATACAGCCATTACTGACTGCTAAGAATTAAATTTGCTAGGTCAGAGCTAGAAAGGAGTTCTTCAGTCTAACTTCTCCTGATAGGAAACCTGAGATGTAGGTTGAAATTCAAGATCTATGGTACAGAATTAGGGTGGAGTGTGTGAGACCAGCCTTTCAGAGTAGGGAGCATCATGGCTAAGGTCTGCTGGAAGTGTTTTTGTCACTTTGTTTTTTTTTTTTTTTGATTTGTTGTTTTTATTTTATTTTATGTGTAAGAAAAAAATTTTTTTGGGGGTCTTTGTTTTGAGACAGGGTCTCCCTGCAGCCCCAGCTGTCTTGGAACTTACTATGTAGACCAGGCTGGCCTTGAACTCACAGAGATCCGCCTGCCTCTGCCTCTTAAGCACTGGGATTAAAGGTGTGCACCACCATGCTCGGCTTGTTTTTCATGCTTTTTAAAAATTGGTTTTGGGGTTTTGTTGAGACAGGTTCTCACCTGTCCAGCCTGGCTCTGAACTCAAAGTGTAACTGACGCTGGCCTTGAATTCCTAATCTTCATGTATGAGCCTCCCAAGTGCTAGAATTAGAGGCATGCACCACTATGCCTAGCTTCCTGTCACATTAAAACTCTTCAGGGACAGCCGGGCATGGTGGCACAGGCCTTTGATCCCAGCACCCGGGAAGCAGAAGCAGGCAATCTTTGTGAATTCAAGGCCAGCCTGGTCTACATAGTGAGTTCTAGGACATCTGGGGCTGTCTCAAAAAGACTAAAAAAAAAAAAAAATCTTCAGGGACTGACAATATAGTTCAGCATGGGGCTGGAGAGATGGCTCAGTGGTTAAGAACACTGGCTGCTCTTGCAGAGAACCTAGGTTCAATTCTCAGCACCCACATGGTGGCTAACAACCATCCATAACTCCTGCTTCAGGAGAATCTAATGCCCTCTTCTGACCTCCACAGGCATTGCCGACATGGATGCACTTACACACATGCAGGCAATACACTCATACACATAAAATAAAAATAATAAAATTAAAAAATTTTAATGTCATGCAGTGCCCGCGGAGGACAGAAGAGTGTCAGATCCCCTGGAACTGGAGTTACGGACAGTTACCTGCTGTGTGGGTGCTGGGATTCAAACCCAGGTCTTCTGCAAGAACAACCAGTGTTCTTAATCGCTAAGCCATCTCTCCAGCCCCATAAAATATTTTTTAAAAAAGTTCAGCAGATAAAGGTACTTGCCACCCAGCCTGATGACCTGAGTTTCATCCCTGGGACTCTCATGGTGGAAGGAGAAAACTGACTCCTGCAAGCTGTCCTGACTTTCACATGTGTGTTGTGGCACAAGCATGGCTTCACATGCACATCCACACCCACAAGTACCCACACACGCATGCCTATACTAACTAATAAATAAATGTAATAAACAAAATAAAAAGTTCTTCAGATGTCTTTGCCTTCCAGAAATAAGAAGGGAACACTAGACTTGCTTCCAAAAGGGTTGGTTCCCTGTGTGGAGTGCAACCTACTGTTTTTCTTATCTGTTGGGAAAAGACAATAGATGTGTGGTCTTCTTCTATCTATCCCTGTATGGAACTGGAGGATATGAGTTAAATGGTCTTGGTTTCTAAGGTCCTATCCCCTGTCTACCAACAAGCATAGCTAGATCAGGGAAAAAGCTCCAGTCATTTGGAGCTGTGCTGAGCCTGGCTTACTGTAGCAGGTCTCCTGAGAGAATGCTCTGGGTGGTGCTTTTGATGAGACTACAAGGTACCATGTAAGCCTGGTTTCCAGATCCACTCCTCAGCAGGGATTTTTTTTTTTTTTTTTTTTTTTTTTTTTTTTCTTTCTTTGAAAATTACCTATTTTATTCATATTTTTAAAAATTGTTAGCATAAT
>NW_008343085.1:240133-297012 GCF_000622305.1 Nannospalax galili
TTATTTTGATATATCACAGTGAAAGATTTATCGTCCTCTTTTTTTTTTTTTTTTTTTTTTTTTTTTTAAAAAAAAAAAAAAAAAAAAAAAAAAAGGGAAGTAGATGGAGGTGGCCCTAACCCAGAGTGAGCTTCCTCGGGGCCACAGGGACATGAGAAATGAAGAAAAGAGGCGGTGCCCCTAAGGGGACTGCAAATCCTGGACTTGGGCTGTTCAGGTAGACCAAGTAAAATACAGCACTTGGTTCACTTGCATGTCACCGCATGTCACGTACATAGTCTACCATGCTGAGTGTTAACGTCTCCTACGAAATGTCGCTGTAGGTCTAAACAGCCTGTGCAATCAGATTAGCAACAGATGATTTTTCTAAGTGTAAATATATGCCAAATATCCCATGGGACAGGATTACACTAAAAATTTTCACTGCATAATATTCAAAGTTAATCAGGTGTTCTGCATCCTGCCTGGCAACGCGAAGCTGACATTTGGAAGGAAAGCCTTGAGTCTGAGCTTAGGGGCATGCTGAGCTGAGATGCCCATGGACGTGGGGATGCGGTGTGACTGGTCAGATGGATAAGTCTGGGGCTCAGCCTGGGATGGAGGTGAGGCAGTGCAGAATGCAGAGGCATCTAAGCGGTGAAAGCAGCTGCCATCATAGCACCATGACAGGACCCTAGACTCTAGAGGCAGTGTTAGCCTCCACACCATAGCCCCTGGGAAAAGCCTGACTTGGAGGAGTGCAGGTCTTTATTAATCATGATTTTTTAAATTAATTTTTATTTTATGTGTTTGAGTGTTTTGCCTGCGTGTATGTAAGTGCACCCATAACATGCAATGCCTGTGGAGGCCAGAAGAGGCCAGAGAGGGCATCGGATCCCTTGGGACTGGAGTTACAGCCAGTTGTTAGCTGCCATGTGGGTGCTGGGATTCAAACCCGGGTCTTCTGCAAGAACAACCAGTGTTCTTAAACACTGAGCCATCTCTCTAGCCCCCTGTCTTGGGCTTTTCTAGCCCCTCCCGATCGTCGTGCAATGCGCACAGAGGTCAGAAGAGGCTGTTGGATCCCTTGGGACTGGAGTTACAGCCAGTTGTTAGCTGCCATGTGGGTGCTGGGATTCAAACCCGGGTCTTCTGCAAGAACAACCAGTGTTCTTAAACACTGAGCCATCTCTCTAGCCCCCTGTCTTGGGCTTTTCTAGCCCCTCCCTATCTAGTAAATTCCCTTTGTCTTAGAGTGCTTGGCTTTTTCCACTTTATTCTGTGCCTATTGCTTTCTTTGTCCAGCTTCTTTCCGGGATGACTTTGGTAGTGTCTAGGTTTGCCTCTTCAGTCAGTTTGATCAGTTGCACCCTTGTTACACTCTTCTGTGGCTTCCCATTGACCTCCTATGAAGTTCAGGCTCCCTAAGTTAGCATGTAAGCTATGTGTGCATAGCCCCTGTTTCCTGTTCTTGGGTTCTTTTTAGATCTACCCAGTCTATGACCCAGCCTGCCACCCTGAGCTTCTTTCAGGTCCTCTACCCTGTGTCTGCTTTCTTGCCTTTGTGCCTTTGTGCATTCTGTTGCTTTTGTACAACACACACTCTTCCTTGCTTCTCTAACCGACTTAGTTCATGCCTTAGTTCGGCTTTCACTTCCTCGCTTCAAGCGAGGGAATCCCTTGCTTCAAGTCAGTGCACACTGGCTCTCTGGCTCAGCTCTGACTTGACCCTGGTGGGACTGAGTCTAGGCCCCTACCCTGTGACCCCAGCACTGTACTGGCACAAGGTATCTTTGTGGAAGGCACGAATGACCTCAAGGTCTTTAAAGAGAAGGTACTAACTTCATAATTTTATTATAGCACTCTTACCATTTATCAGTTGGCTGTACATAGGTTTTCTTTCTTTTTTTTGGTCTTCTTGAGACAAGGGCTCCCTGTAGCTTCAGCTGGCCTGGAGTTCACTATGTAGACCAGGCTGGCCTTGAACTCACAGAGATCCACCTGCCTCTGCCTCCCGAGTGCTGGGATTAAAGGTGTGTGACATGCCCAGCTATGAGGCTTTCTTTCTTTTTAAAAAAATTTTACTATTATTTTTATTTTATGTGTATGAGTGTTATGCCTGCATGTAGATAAGTGCACCTGTGTCATGCAGTGCCCATGGAGGACAGAAGAGGCTGTCGGATCCATGCCATGTGGGTGCTGGGATTTGAACCCAGGTCTTCTGCAAGAACAGTCAGTGTTCTTAACCACTGAGCCATCTCTCCAGCCCAAGGCTTTATTTCTAACCTCATTGTTTCCATTCTATTCCATTGGCCACATGCCTCTCTTTGTGCCAATCCTATATTGTTTTGATTGCTCTAGCTTTTTAAAAAATATATATTGGGGCTGGAGAGATTGCTCAGCGATTAAGAGCACTGACTGCTCTTGCAGAGGACCTGGGTTTGATTCCCAGCACCCACACGGTGGCTCTGAACCATCCTTAACTCCAGTTCCAGGGGAATCTGACACCATCTTCTGACCTCTGAAGTATTTCATGACACGGGTGCACTTAACATACATGCAGACAAAACACTCATACACATTAAATGATAAAAACAAAACCACTGCCTTATTCTAGCATGCCAGTGCTCACATCCACCCAGAGAGGTGAGTATGAAAACTCGTTTGCATACTAGAAAACTAAGCCTTTCAGAACTTATCAGGAGCAGGCATCTCCCATCACCAGTCCAGATTCTACATTTTTTTATGTGTATGAGTGTATTGCCTGAATGTATGTGAGTGACCCGTGTCATGCAATGCCCGTAGAGGTCAGAAGAGGGCGTCAGATGAATGTGGTACATTTATGTACACACAAACATTTGTACACATAAAATGAAAATAAATAAAAATTCCCAAATGTTTGATATTTTTTTATGTGTATGAGTGTGTTGCCTGCCTCCTGAGTGCTGGGATTAAAGGCATGTGCCACCACATCCAGCCATTGAGGTGAAACTCTTTAAACTTTTAAAAAAAATTTTAATTATTTTTATTTTTATTTTTTTATTTTTATTTTTGTCTTTTTGAGACAGGGTCTCCCTGTAGCCCCAGCTGTCCTGGAACTCACTATGTAGACAAGGCTGGTCTTGAACTCACAAAGATCCACCCGCCTCTGCCTCCCAAGTGCTGGACTATAGGCGTGCACCACCACACCCAGCAATTATTTTTATTTTATGTGTATGCGTGCATGCACCCATGTTGTGCAATGCCTGAGGAGGACAGAAGAAGCTGTTGGAACCCCTGAAACTGGAGTTATGGACAGTTGTTAGCTGCCATGTGGGTGCTGGGATTTGAATCCGAGTCTTCTGCGAGAACAGTCAGTGTTCTTAACCGCTGAGCCATCTCTCCAGCCCTTCTTAAAATCTTTTTTTTTTTTTTTGTCTTTTTGAGACAGGGTCTCCCTGTAGCCCCAGCTGTCCTGGAACTCATTTTGTAGACCAGGTTAGCCTCGAACTCACAAAGATCCGCCTGCCTCTGCCTCCCAAGTGCTGGGATTAAAGGTGTGCTCCACCATGCCCGGCTTAAAATCTTTTTAAGTTTATTTGTGACAAGGTCCTAGCTATATAGCCCAGACTGGACTCATGTGACTACCTTAGCCTCCTGAGTCCTGAGATTATAGGTATGCTCCACTACACCTGGTTAAGATCTAATTTCAACATTCCATATGATTCAGCCATTTAAAGTGTACTGTTGAGGGTTGGGGATTTAGCTGAGTAGTATAATTCTTGCCTGGCATGTTCAAGGTGTTCAAGGACTTGAGTTGGATCCTCACCATTGCAGTATAACAAAGTATATAGTTAATTGCTTTTTAGTGTATTTACCAGGGTCCTTATAGTTCTATTTTTAAAAAATATTTTATTATTTTTATTTTATGTATATGAGTGTATTGCTTACATGTATGCAAGTGTACCTGTGTCGTGCAATGCATTGGAGGTCAGAAGAGGGCTTCGGGTTCCCCTGGAACTGGAGTTAAGGACGGTTTGTAGCCGCCATGTGGGTGCTGGGAATGAAACCCAAGTTCTCTGCAAGAGCAGTCAGTGCTCTTAACTGCTGAGCCATCTCTCCAGCCCCTAGTTGTTCTTCTTTTTTTAAATGTGGTCTATTATTTTTATTTTTTTGTGTATGAGTATATTGCCTGCATGTATGTAAGTGCACTCCTGTTGGGCCATACCCTCAGGGGTCAGAAGAAGGTGTCAGAGCCCCTGGAACTGGAGTTATAGATGGTTGTTAGCCACCATGTAAGTGCTGGGATTTGAACCTGGGTCTTCTGCAAGGGCAGCCAGTCTCTGAACTACTGAGCCATCTCTCCAGCCTCCGTTTTATCTGCTTAGCTTATCTCAGACTTGTTGAGTGATAGTCTGAAGTGCATGGGAACCTACATCTTTTTTTTTTCCAGCTGGCCTGGAATTCATTGTGTAGACTATGTTGACCTGGAACTCATAGAGATCCATCTGCCTCTGCCTCCTGTATGCTGGGATTAAAGTTGTGCGCCACAATGCCTGCCCCCTCCCCCCCATTTTAAATTATTATTAAATTGAGACAGGGTCTCAATATAACCCTGGATGACTCCCTATGTGGTCCAGACTGGCTTTAAACCTTCCTACCTCTGTCTCCCAAGTCCTAGAATTATAGGCATGTGCCACCATACCCATCTGTAAAACTTATTCTAGTTATTATTTATTTATTTATTTTATTTTTTAAAATTTTTTTATTTTTATTTTTGGTGCTGGGGCTTGTACCCACGGACCTAAACATGCGAGACAAGTGATCTCCCACTTGTAGCCCAGGAACTTACATCTTTTTGTAGTTCCAGAGCATCTTCATTTTGGAAAATAGTTAGTATTATCTAGTGTTTGAAGAGTTGGGGCTTTGGCCCCTGACTCAGCTTTGACCTCATTTGAGTATGTCAGTTGGGTTCCTATGGAGCTGTGTCATTGACAACCAGAAGTAGCATGAAACCCAGATGTGGATGAGTCTCTACTTCCTTTCACTGCCTTACCCGTAGCTCATCCAATCAGATTCTGAAGTTGAGGCAGGGGTTATGCATAGGTTCTCAGGCCATCGTCTAGGAATGCCATTCTTTCTGGGGAAACACAGATACTACAGGAAGCTGATGAAGTCCAGCTGCTGGAGGTAGAAGAATTTTCTTCTATAGGGAGGCCATGTTTTTATGTACAGAGGATCAAATCCAGGGCTTTGTACATATTAGGCAAGCATTGTACCATCAAGTTGTACCCAAGCTCCCTAAACACAACTTCTGTTTTGTGCACAAGTGTCTTGGTGGTTCCTCATTCTCCTGAGACACTGTAGAACCAGAACTCCAGAACTTCCAGAACCAGAGCTTTGGCTGGTGACCACATAAAACTTCTTGAATGATTCTTGATTTACCTTATACTAACTAGCTTTAAGCTGCCAAAGGTCATCCAGGAAGCAAATATGCTCCAAACATAAGCTGTCATCTTAGTGTTGTGAGCCAGGAGTGGGACTACCTGTGCTGTGGAGCATAGGTGTAGGCTCCTTTCTACAGGACAGAATGAGTCATTCCCGTCCCACTTAGGGACGCCCCTGGTTATGTTGCATTTCACAGGTTGGATGGATTACTGCAGGGCACTTGGGTTGTTTGCTACTTGGTCAACAGACATCAAGGGAACAGAGACTAGCTCTTGGCATCCTCTACTGCATAAAGTCAGGACACTGATTATTTAGGCTGCTGTTTTTCTGGGAAAATGTGCAAGTTTTAATCTAATGGGACTCATTAGAGTCCAGCAGGCTCACACAGCTCCTGCTCCTGATGGTCCTAGAAGCTGGCCCATTCTGGCAGTCGGTATATGTGTTTTTATGGATGGGCTGAGCAGTTCTGTCCAGTACAGGCTATGTATTAGCCCACATCTGTTTCGACTTCAAAGGATCTGACCCTGTCTTCTAAATGCTGCTTAAAATAAAGACACCAAGTTTTCACTGAGCTCTGGATTGCCTTACCTGTTTCAAATGCGGGCTCTTTTTGTTTTTCTCCTCCTTTCCTCTAAGCACTGTGGGCTAAATTAATCAAGGCCATATGCTAGCCTGCGTCTTTTCTTGATACCTGCCCAGCATCATGGGGACTGTTGATTTCAAAGGAAGATGGGTGGGTCTTGCATTCCTGCCCTCTTCTGTTTGGGTGATTAGAGGCTGCTCCCTCAAAATCCAGTGCTGCAGACAACTAGAGAAAGAAAAGGGGGCATTCACCGCATATGAGCGAGTGGCAGAGGCAGGACCACTGTGGTATGGGGATCCTGGGAGTGTTAGGAAAGAGAAGTATACAGGTACATGCATGGAGTATAGCAGAGGAGGAATAGTCTAAGATGAGGAGATGTGTGTGGAAAGGTTCTTTGTAAAGTTATAATAGGACAGTCAGAGTGTGAATATAGAACCATTTGGAATCGGGGAGATTAAGGCAACTCTGTGTACTTCAGTTTTGTTTTGTTTTTTTTCCAGGGCTGGGGTCATGGCTCAGTTGGTAAAATACCCACTACACAAACACGAGGATCTGAGTTTGTATTTCCAGCACCCATATAAAAATCTGGACGTAGCAGTGCATACCTGTAATCCCAGAGCTGGGGAGGTGGAGACAGGAAGAGTCCTGGAGCTTACTGATCAGTCAGGATAGCTGAGTCAGTGAGTCCCAGGTTCAGTGAGAGACTCTGTCTCCAAAAATAAGGTGGAGATTGAGGAAGACACCTGATGTCAACCTCTAGCTCTCTCTCTCACACACACACACGCACGCACGCACGCATGCACACATACCCTCAAATATACTCATGCACACACACCGAAACACCATTTTTAAAAATGTGATATTTTCAGGGCTGGAGAGATGGCTCAGCGGTTAAGAACACTGACTGTTCTTACAGAAGACCTGGGTTTGAATTCCAGCACTCACATGGCAGCTAACAACTGTCTGTAACTCCAGTTCCAGGGGATCTGACATCCTCTTCTGTCCTCCTCAGGCATTGCATGACATGGATGCACTTACCTACATGCAGGCATAACACTCATACACATAAAATAGCTTTGAATTTATAAAGAACTCAAATTCAATACAGGCAACTAAGCCTTTTTTTTTTTTGGTCGTTTTGAGACAGGGACTCCCTGTAGCCCCAGCTGTCCTGGAACTCACTATGTAGACCATGCTGGCCTTGAACTCACAGAGATCTACCTGCCTCTGCCTCCTGAGTGCTGGGATTAAAGACGTGCGCCACCACACCTGACAATAAAATATTTTTTAATATTTTATTAAACACCTCCTTGGATGGTGTTTGGATATTTTGAGTATTCTGAGTATCTCAGCTGCCTGTAGATGTTCATATGTGCTTAGAATCAGATATTATATTACATATTATGATTACTTGAGTCTTTTATAATTTTATTTACTTATTTTTTTGGTCTTTTTGAGACAGGGTCTCCCTGTAGTCCCAACTGGCCTGGAACTCACTATATAGACCAGGTTGGCCTTGAACTCACAGAGATCCTCATGCCTCTGCCTCCCAAGCTCTGGGATTAAAGGTGTGTGTCACCATGCCTATCTGAGTCTTATTTTTAAGTTCTTGAGGAAATACCTCAAGATGTTTATGTACTATAAACATTTAGACTAAAAGTGATATTTCCTTTTATTGACCTGCCTTTTCTCATGAGTACCACTAAGGAATCTTTGAAAGTTGCCACAGGAAGGGCCCCACCTTGCCTTGCATAGCTTATTTAGGTACCTGGGGTGGAAAGATTGTGTGTCTGGGGGTCGTCTTGGGAGCTGAGTTTACCACCTCCCTGCTTTGTGTGATTTAGGAGGCCAGCCATCAATGTGTAGGTAGGAGGGTAATCCTGGGGAGAAGCTGTCAGGGCTCTTGATAATCCAGAACACATCCATCCTGGCTGCACTTTTTCAGTGTCCTAGTTCTTGCTGGAGTGAGTCTGACCTTGCATCGCTCTGCCTCCCATTCTCTGGGTCTTTAGCTACTTCTAAGGAGTAGATTTTCTTGCCCTAGTTGGAACCAGAAAGCCAGAAGATTGGAAGCCATGATTTCAGTACACAGTACCAGTGAGTCTTGGTACACACACTGTCTCCTGTTTCTTTTTAAATTGTTTTGTTTTGTTTGTTGTTGGTTTTTGAGATAGACTCTCCCTGTAGCTCCACCTGGTCTGAATCTCCTTGTGTAGACTAGGCTGACCTCAATCTCACTGGGATCCACCTGTCTCTGCTTTCCAAGTGCTGGGATTAAAGGCATGTGCCACCATGTTGGGGACCCCTGCTGTGTTAAGTCGAAGTCTCTCCATGTCCGGATAGCCCAAGGGGCTCGGCGTTCTTATGCAGAGACTCCTTTTCTCAGCAGGGTGCCCCCCTACTCTCTTCCTGACTCATCTTTGAAGTAGCCATCACAGATACATGGCCTCTGGCGCCAGGTTTTCCTGTGTGATAATCAGGCAATGTCTGACAGCCTAGCAGAAGCCCACCACCACATGTAAATGGGGCATCCTACAAAGCACCTATCAACTAAGGCTTTTGCCACTGCCTTCACACTATAAATATCCTGGTTTTCCCCTTAATAAATTGGAGCTGCATCAGGAGCTGAGCTGTACCAGTCTCTTATTCAGTCTCTCCAGAGGGGGCTGTCCTTTCGTAAACAAGGACTCGTGGAGATTTCGCTTTAGCCCATTTTGCTTTCGCTGTTCCTGCACCTCCCCTCGTGACCCCGCGGCTGACCGATCTCGAACCTAGAGGGAGTGCCCGGTAGCTTGGAACGGAACACACCTGGAAGAGCAGTGACCAGTAGAGTCGCCAGCATCCAGTAGCCGTGGAGACCCTCAGCAACGCGGCGGGCCAGACCCGCCCCAGCAGCTCGCGAGAGACAGGTGCCAGCCAACAGCGCGCTCTGCGAAACCCGCGCGCCCATATCTGGCGCCTAACGTGGGGCCTCCGAACTCCGCGCCAGCCAGCAGCTGGTGCCCCCTGAAACACAGAATTCGTATCTTTCCCACCAGGAGAGCAACAGAAATCTCTCTTTCGTCTCCCATCAGGAGAATAAAAAGACAGCTGTGTCCCCAAGCCACCCCACTTGTGGGGCTTGGCAAATCTCTCTTTCTTTTGTCTCCCATCAGGAGAATAAAAAGACAGCTGTGTCCCCAAGCCACCCCACTCGTGGGGCTTGACAAATCTCTCTTTCTTTCGTCTCCCATCAGGAGAATAAAAAGGCAGCTGTGCCTCCAAGCCTCCCCACTCGTGGGGCCTGGCAAATCTCTCTTTCATCTCCCATCAGGAGACTGAAAAAGGCAGCTGTGCCTTCAAGCCTCCCCACCCTTGGGGCCTGGCCATCTCATTTTCTCTTTTTCTCCTTCTAAAATAAACTTCCCTAATTGGTTTTGTTATCCTGCCCCCCAGGGCACTCAGACTGCAGCTAAAACCAATTAGGTGAGAATTTAAATTAACTAGCCCCTCTCCTGGTGGGAGAGATACTTACGAATTCTGCATTTCAGGGGGCGCGGAGTTCGGAGGCCCCACGTTGGGCGCCAGATATGGGCGCGTGGGTTTTGCGGAGCGCCAACTGCTGGCTGGCGCCTGTCTCTCGCCCCTGGGGCGGGTCCCGCGCGCCGCATTGCTGCTCGGGTTCCTGGCTCTCAGCGTTGCTGGGGTGCGCGCGTGTCGCGCACCCTGTTGCTGAGGCTCTCTGCGACTACTGGATGCTGGTGACTCTACTGGTCACTGCGCTTCCAGGCGGGTTCCGTTCCAAGCCACCGGGCACTCCCTCGAGGTACCCGATCCATGCCTGGCTCTTTTTAAAATTTCTAAGATTGCATTTATTTATTTGTTTGTTTGTTTTGTGTGTGTGTACATGAATGTGTATCATAGCACACATGTGGGGTTCAAAGGACAACTTGATGGAGTCAGTACTCTCCTTCCACCCTGTGGGTCCCAGAAATCAAACTCAGGTTTTAGGCTTGGCAGCAGCTGCCTTTACCTACTGAGTTGTCTTGTAGACCTTCCTATTTCTGTAGTTGCAAAGGTGTTAAGATGCTTCCCAATAGAAATAAAAAGGTTCTTTGAGATGGGGGCAGTTAGTACTTGGATGAAAATAAAGACATGAAGGTTCTCTGAGAGCCATATACTGTATTGCTTTTACCATTTTTCTGCCTTATACTAAGAAATAGTTGAGGAGAGATACATAATCATTTGATAACCAAAAATTTTGTGAATATAAATTTTTCTTAATTTTTAGGCTAGCATTCAAAGTAATGTTTCATCGTGGCCTCTCATACATATATGTTATTACATCTTGTGCTCACTCATTCCCCTGTGTGCTTTTTTTTGAAGGTACATGGGAATAGGACTCTCAGCGCAAGGTGTCAACATGAACAGACTTCCTGGTAAGTCACTGTTGAAGAGAACATTTGTTCTGCTTGCCTCATCTGTTTGGTCCATCAGAGTAATAGTAACAGCTGAGAGACTGGGAAGGACTTTGTTTTCAGGATGCTAAGCCATTGGGTAGAGAATTCTGAAAGATGATCTGTAGGGCTGGGGCATCTTCCATTTCAAAAATTAATTGAAAAGTGATTGTCAGTCATGGAATTTGAACTGTTTGCTGTCAGAGCTAAGTGACCTGAGCTTACTCTCATTGGGGCTACACCTCAATAATCCTCACTCCCATTGGCCTTGGCCAGTCAACCTGTGATTCAGGCATGTCCTGAAAGTCATGTATTGCCAAGCCTGCCTCCTTTGTTGCTTATTACTTCACCATGTTAAAGATCAAAGTCTTTAATGGTTTCCCACATGGAACCTGGTTGAGGTCATTTCTGAATAAATAGGAAATATAGTTAAGAAATCGAATTTGTAGTTCTGTGTACACAACAACTTCAGATTCATGGGCTTGTTCTGGACCCTGCATCTGGTCCTACTCTAGCAGCCAAGTGTAGTGTACTTGTAGTTGTTTTCTACCCAGCTGTTCATTTCCAGTCCCAGTGGGCACAACTGAGGAGACAGAAGCCTACCTCAAGAGCTCTTAGATCCAGATAATGGCCCATGTCCATTTCTCCTTTAAGTGGCAGAAGTGACATGATAAGAGCTGCCCTAATACCAGTATGGAGGCAGGCATCCTTGTGATGTTGCTTGGTCTTCATCGATTCTTTGTGCCTGTGACAGAGAAGGCAGCTGGCTTTTTCTTTCTTTGTTTTTTTTTTTTTTGTTTTTTTTTTTTTGTTTTTTTTTTTTGTGGTCTTTTTGGGACAGGGTCTCCCTGTAGCCCCAGTTGGCCTGAAACTTGCTATGTAGACCAGGCTGGCCTTGAACTCACAGGGATCTTCCTGCCTCTGCCTCCTGAGTGCTGGAACTAAAGGTGTGTGCTACCACACCTGGCTAACAGCTGGCTTTTTCTAAAGGAGTAGCATTTCAATTTTGTGTCTTTTCCTAATAATTTTAACCTGTCACAGATTTGTCTATAATGGACTGATTTTGGATACTGGCAATCTAGACTTAGTTGGGATTCAACTACCTGTCAGGAGTCTGACTTTTCTTTTTAGCTTTTTGCTTTGATATGATTGAAAGCAAACTTTTTTTTTTGTCATCAATCAGAATGTATGTTAGGTTTGACCTTCTCCTTTTTCAGTGCTGTGCTCTCTTATACAGGTCTCTTTCTTGTTTCCAGTGTGTTCTTTGAACTTTTGTACTAATTTGGTAGTGGAGAAAAGAGATTTTGGTTTTGGAGAGAGGGTCTTGCTGTATAGCTCAGGCTGGCCTTGGATTAGAAATCTTCCTGTCTGCCTCTCAAGTGCTGGGTTTCTGGGTGGGCACCAACATGCCCTCTTGTACTGGTCCTCATTTTTGCCCTGACTGCAAGCTATCTGAGTGTTTCTTCCTGCCCTGTCTAATCGCTGCCTGGTAATTCCATACATGGAAATAAGAGTTAGATTGGCTCTGGTTAGGACTTCTTCCTGGGAAGAATGGACATCCCTGACTTTCCTAGAATGCTGGGCTAGCTGAATGTCTAGGTAGATCTAGCATAGGCTAGATATGTGGATGGAGTTGGGGGCATCTTCTCAGGGATGATGGTAAGTCTTCTACTGCTTATTCTAGTGTTGAGTTTGAAAGGCTAGAATACAAGAGGGTGTTCTTCACTTTTCTGGGATCCTCCCTCCTCCCTCCCACTCTCCCTCCTCTTTCCCTGTGTGTGTGTGTGTTGAACATAAATGATCCAAAACTGAAAGTATCATTGCTTATTAGCAGACCTGAAACTCCATGCAGTGAGTACTGCTTCTCAGTAGTATTTTGGCCTAGTATTGAGGACTTTTCCAGGTGGCTCTGGACAATGGCATAATAAGCTTATGCTTGTGAGAACATCCATAAGTTATCTGGTGAGATGCATGGTTCCCTGGGGATCATCAGGATGAGCCAATTGGAAAAAGAGTTTGTGTTCTGGCCAAGGGCTTGGGCTTCTTTTTTTAGATTTATTTTTATTTATGGATATGCATATATATATGTGTGTAAGTATATGCCACGTGTATGTGGGTGCCTCTGGAGGCCAAAAGGTGTCAGATCCCCTCAAGCTGAAGTTACAGGCAGTTGTGAGCCACACTACTTAGGTGTTGGGAATTCAATTCTCATCCCCTGGAAAAGCATAAAGGTGCCAGATCCCCTCAAGCTGAAGTTATAGGCAGTTGTGAGCCACACTACTTGGGTGTTGGGAATTCAACTCTCGTCCTCTGGAAAAGCATAGGCGCTGTCAACCAGTGAAGCCATTTCTCTAGACCCTGGGCATTTTTTTTTTTTTTTTGAGACAGTATCTCCCTGTAGCCCTAGCTGGCTTGGAACTCACGATGTAGACTACCAAACTGGCCTGGAACTCCCTGAAATCCACATGCCTCTGCCTACCAAGTGCTGTGATTAAAGATGTGCATTATCACGCCAGGCTTTCTTTTCTTTCTCTCTCTCTCTCTCTCTCTCCCCTTTCTCTTTCTTTTATTTTTTTGGTCTTTTTGAGATAGGGTCTCCCTGTACCCCCAACTGGCCTGGAACTCACTATGTAGATAGACCAGGATGGCCTTGAAATCACAGAGATCTGCCTGCTTCTGCCTGCCGGAGTGCTGGGATTAAAGGCGTGCATCACCACACCTGGCTCACGGATATATTTTCTATACTTTTGTAATTTTGAAAATGTTATAGAAGTAGAATCATCATTTCATCTGTGTTCATGAATGTATTGCCTGCGTGTAGGTAAGCGCGCCGTGTCATGCATATTAGGGATTTTATTCATTAAAAAAAGCCAATAAAGCCTCCTCAGATCTGGTAGTGAACCACCAGCTCAGGTTCTTTGGTGGAATCATTGCTTCATTCCAGGTACAGATTATTATAAGGCTATTACTTCGGCCCCACAGATTGGTAGGAGAAAGTATCCCCCACCCAGAACATTAAAAGCATGAAGACCATGAAACCAAAGAGCTACTTACACGTGATATTCCAAGAAACAGGTGTAGGAGATGTGTTATTCCAAGAAACAGGTGTAGGAGATGTGTTCACATGGTTCCTGATATACATGTCTAGGTCCCAGTGTAATTGGTTCACTGCATTTCAACCTCAGGTCTCAGTGATCCCCTCATACTATGGATCTCATGCTGTGAGCAGTCAGGGAGCCTTGGGTAGAGTCGCCATGCCTTGTGCCATCATTTGGGTAAGGTGTGTAGTCTTCCACATGCATATTATATTTCTTGACAGCCCATTCTTCTGGGGTTTTAGGGTAGGGCCCCTGGCAGCATGACCTTGATAATATGAGAGGCTGTCCATACCCCCAGTGGTTCCAGGCCAAGGTTTGCCCTTTGCAGCTATCTTCAATATTGCACATTAGCAAAACAAACAAACAAACAAGCAGCTAGGGGAATTGCAGGATTTTACCAAATATGCTTAAAAGCAGTTAATTCACCCTGATTCCATGTAAAGGAAGGAAGACCAGAGAATTGAAGCTGGGGCTCTTGGACAGTAAGAACTATAATAACCATGTCAGTGAACTGCAGGAGATGTTAGATTATGGTTTGCACAAGGACTCTTTTCTTGCCTATGATGTTTAACTGGAAGCATTTAATCAGAAGTGGACTGGGGGCTAAGGATGTAGCTCAGTAATGAGGCTGTGGGTTTGGTTCCCAGCACTGCCTACTCACCCCCTGAAAGCAGTCAGTTAAAACTTAAATGTGTGTACATTGAGATAAGTGAATATATCTGGTTTGGTTGAGAAGACTCCTGCTAGGTCATTGGGAGAGGCTCTTTATTTTGATGACTGTGTATGTAGATTACTTTTTCTTTTTTTTGGGTGGTGGTGGGAATTGAATCTAGGGACTTGCACTTGCTAGGCAAGCTCTCTACCACTGACCTATACCTCCTAGGCTTATATTGATTACTTTCTAGTTGCAAGTTTAGAAAAACTTAGGAAGGCTTGGGATATGGCTCAGTCAGTAAAGTACTTGCTATGCAAGCATTAGAATCTGAGTTCAGATCTCCAGAACTCACATTAAAGCTGGGTGTAGCAGCACACACTTTTCACTCCACTGCTTCGCCCACCCTCTGTGTGTGTGTGTGTGTGTGTGTGTTGTGTGTGTGTAGCAAGCCTAGCTGAGTCAGTGAGCTTCAGATTCTGAGAAAGACCCTGTCTCAAAAATAAATTTGGGGGGCTGGAGGGATGGCTAAGCGGTTAAAAACACTGGTTTTTCTTGCAGAAGACCCGCGCTCTAATTCCAGAACCCACATGGCAGCTAACAACTGCCTGTAACTCCAGTTCCAGGGGATCTGACAGCCGCTTCTGTTCTCCACGGGCATTGCACAACATGGGTGCACTTACCTACATTCAGGCAATACATGCATACACATAAAATAAAAATAATAAATACAAATTAAAAATAAAAGAATAAAGTTGGAAAATAATGGAGGAAAAACATCTAGTGTCCTCTGGCTTCTACATGCTCATGCACCTGCTTTCATAGACATATATACTAACAGATACACATTAAAAAAAAAATAGAAGCCAAGCATGGTGGTGCACACCTTTAAGAAGGCAGAGGCAGTTAGAGCTCTGTGATTCAAGACCAGCCTGATCTACATAGTGAGTTCCAGGCCAGCTGGGGCTATAGGGAGACCCTGTCTCAAAAAGACAAAAACAAAACTTATGATTCGGGGCTGGAGAGATGGCTCAGTGGTTAAGAATATTGACTGTTCTTGCAGAAAACCCGGGTTTGAATCCCAGCACCCATATGGCAGCTAACAACTGTCTGTAACTCCAGTTCCAGGGGCTCCGACAGCCTCTTCTGTTCTCCATGGGCATTGCACACACGGGTGCACTTAACCTATATGCTGGCAATACACGCATACATATAAAATAAAAATAATTAAAAAAATATTTTTTTAAAAAAACAAAAAAACCCCTTATGAGTCAATAAGTTTTAGAGAAAGTATTTTTCTTTTGTTTGTTTGTTGAAGGCTGTTTTCGTGAAAGTGGTAAATCAAACTATTCTGTGTTTGTGAAAGCAGGGTTTGTATTCCTGTACCAGCATGTCCACAAGAACAATTGTGCTTACATGGCCTTAGATTTTTTTTTGGAGGGGGACAGGATCCCACTATATAGCCCTAACTGGCCTGGAACTCAGAGATCTGCCTGCCTCTGCCTGCTGCGGGCTGGGATTAATGGCATGTGTCACCACACCCGACCCCACTTTGATTTTTATCATCATTTTTTTTCTTGCCTGCCATATTTGCGTCTCATGATCTGTCAGCACTACATTATAGTGTTCAGTATATGGGTACTTCCCTTTTGTCCTCCCAGAAGATAATTTAGGAGGGAAGGATGCGTACAACCTTGGTCCTTTTATTGCTTTTGCTTTTTTCTTTTGTACACTGAAGAAATGATTTATTACCTAGAGCTTGATAGCTCTAACTGCCTGTGTGTCTGTTGTTGTCATCTTGAGTGCCTCCCCCGTAGCACATGTGCTCTCTCATTCTTTGTCTCCCAAAGAGTAGTAAACATATTGGGCAGCCACTCCTGCATATTATACTGTTGGAATTTTTAGACTCACAGTGTCACTTCCTGGTCTGTTTAAAAGTAAAAGAAACTCTGTGTGTGTGTGTGTGTGTGTGTGTGTGTGTGTGTGTGTGTGTGTGTACGTGTACGTACGTACGTACGTGTACACATACACAACAGCGAGGCAGAGTAGCGGCAATTACTGAATGTGGAGGAACATGTTCCTCCCTGAGTGATGTGAATACTCTGAGTCAAGGAGGCAGCCCTTCGTTTCCAGGCCTTTTCATTTTAGGCAGTCCGGTCCCTAGCATGCAGGTGCCAGTGAGGAGTCACAGGTACAAAGTACAAGAACTCATCCAGGGCTGGATATGGTGGCACACATCTGTCTGGAAGCTGAAGCAGAAGGCTTTTGAGTTCCAGGACAGCTTGGGCTATGTAGTGAGGCCTTTTTCAAATTAAAAACAAACAACAAAGCCAGGCATGGTGGTGCACGCCTTTAATCCGAGGCAGAGGCAGGCGGATCTCTGTGAGTTCAAGGCCAGCCTGGTCTACATAGTGAGTTCCAGGACAGCTGGGGCTACAGGGAGACCCTGTCTCAAAAAGACCAAAAAACAAAACAAAAAACAAACAAGAGGGCTGGAGAGATGGCTCAGGATTAAGAGTACTGGCTGCTCTTGTAGAGGACACATCGATTTCCCAGCTCCTGAATGGCAGCTAACAACTTTTATAACTACAGTTCCAGGGGAATTTGACATTCTCTTTTGACCTCTGCTGGTATTGCATGACAACAAAAACCTTCAGCAAGGGAAAGAACTGAGATATGAGGGATGCACTGAGCCCTCTGTCTAGTTGTGGGAGTGAAGTGCCCTGGGAGGCTTCCCTCCTCATGTCCTGGCAACCAGCCTGGATTTCCTGGGTGGGGTGTTCAGTGTCAGGCTGCTGCTTCAGCATTTGTAAGTGATGGCAGACAATACTCTCATCTTGAAAGAGGCCACTGGAATAAAAAGGATCACCCTTGATCCTGGGCCAAGGAGGCCCTGGGGTTAGTCCCTGTGGGCTGACCTTTCCAGTGTTGCAGGGAAACTTGTCAGGGCAGGTTCCATTTCCTTGGAGGTCTGTCTTCTCTAGACCAGGCTTTGGTTGTGAATAGTAGTATTGGCAGCTCTACCAGGTTCCTTGTGCTGTGAAACTTCTGGAGAAGTGTCACTAGACAGTTCTTTTTTCCATGGGAAACTTGGAAAGATATTCTCTGTCCCATCACAGCATTGAGTGAGCAGATAATCTTTTTTATCCCCCAGGCATTTTGCTCTTGAAGCCATAGGTGACAAAACCCATGTGTCCTAGGCTCTGTCTGTGTGGGTGTTTAACAGAGAAAGAACATCTCATTTCATTATAACCATGAAGCACTATAGTGCATTGTGGATATTCTTTGTCAGGCACCAAGTCTAACTCTGAGGTAAATAAACATAGTCCCTCTCTCTGTAAAACTTACCCAGTAGGGAGACATACACATAGTTGATAACTCTGCATTGGGCATTTTGTATTGGTCAGTGCCTTGAAGGGACAACATAGGGAGTGAAGAGTGTACTAGACTCAGGCCTTCCCGAGGCAGTGATTCAGGATATAAGATAAGGAGGAATCAGGTCAGGAGTGGTAGGATGATAAAGGGTAAAGGCAAAGTCAGGTGGGGAAGAAAGTTCTAGGGTGAAGGAGGTGCAAAAGAGCTGAGTCCTGAGGGAATGTGTGCAGGCTAATGGGGCAGGGCTATATGGCTGGCAGGGTCAAGTGAGACATATGAATTGTCTTAGATTTTGGGGGTCCCATCTGAGGGATTTAAGCAAAGACTTGCTATAATACAGGTTGCAAAGGTAACAGCAGGTACAAGGAAATCAGTGTCATAGTGGCCTGGATGTTTAGCTGGGAAGTTCGTGGAGTGGCTTGGACTAGAAAGACGGGGAGGAGAGGATGGGAATGACTAGTCCCTTTGGGAGGTGACTCGGTGAGGCTTGGAGTCTTAGAGCAGTAGATGATTGGACTGCAAACTACTGATAGTATGTCTCTAGAGTTGCTGATCATTTTTTTCAAGAATGTTTTTATTAGGGCTGGGGATGTAGCTCAGTTGGTAAGAGTATTTGTTTGCCTAGCATGCAAAAGGCTGTGGGTTTGATCCCCAGCACTACGTAAACCAGATGTGGTAACACAGTAGTTCAAAGTTTTCTTTGCTATATAGTGAGTTTGAGGCAGCCTGGGCTATATGAGACACTGTCTCAAAAGAATGCTTTTATTAATAAAATGGCTGACAATGGCTGTTTTGGTGCTGAATCTCAGTGACATTAGGAGCAAGTTGGGAAGCATAAGTCAAGCAGCTCTTGTCAACGTCAGTCAAAGAAAAGAGGTTAACTTAGGAAGCTAAGTCTAGGGCTGCTCAGCTGCTGCTATTGAGAAATACTCGGTCCTTGGCTCTTAATACTGCCTCTCATGAACCCTTGTAAGAAATGCTTGTGAGGGAGGAGGGTCCCAGGTGTGGATGGAAGTTATTTTCTTCTCTTTCTTTCTTTCTTTCTTTCTTTCTTTCTTTCTTTCTTTCTTTCTTTCTCTCTCTCTCCTTTTTCTCTTATTTCCTTCCTTCCTTTCTGTTATTTGAAGCAATGTCTCATGCAACCCAGGAAGGCATGGAAATTAACCAAGGTTTACTTTAAACTCCTGATCCTGTTCTACTTGTCTCTAACTTTGTTTCTTTTTAAGATTTGTATTAGGGTGTGGAGATGAATATCTGTAGAATACTCATCTGGTATGCACAAGAATGCAGATTTCATCCCCAGTGCTGAGGGAAAAAAACTGAAAAGAAGAAAAGAAGACATGTTTTAAATTACTTTAATCAGTAATGCTTCAAAATAGTCTACAATTTTCAGGAAGTAAGAGAGAGAAAATAATGTAATGAAGGTTTCAAGTAGGCAATGACAATAGGTCTATATACAATAAAAGGGTTTTATAGTTCTAGTAAGGAGGTAGATATAATTGGTACACGAGTTTGATGAGCAAATCTAATATAAAGAGAACAGAGGAGGAACAGGCGTTATTACATATGGTACTAATTCTAATTCCATAAGTTACTCAGTTAAAAATCCTTTAGTGTGGGATGATGTCACTTGTTCTCTGACAGCAGGACTTTACCACTGTCTGGTATTTGTGACTTGAGGATTTTAAAACAGAGGAAACAGAATTAGCTTCTTCTGAAAAATTCTGAAGATTCTAACAGTCATATATGTTGCTGGTGATAACTGAATACTCGGTATCAGGCAGCATAAAGAATAGACACATAGTTTTCAAAATCTGAGACCAGGGGGCTGGCTCTGTTGCCTTCTAGAGAGAACACTCTTCCAGGTTGGTCAATGGATACACTCTTGTGTCTTCTTGCTCTCTCTTTCCTCTCTCTCTTTCTCTCTCTTTCTCTCTTTCTTTTCCTCTTTCTTTTTTTTCTTGGTCTTTTTGAGATAGGGTCTCCCTATAGCCCCATCTGGCCAGGAACTTGCTATGTAGACCAGGCTGGCCTTGAACTCACAGAGATCCGCCTGCCTCTACCTCCCAATTGCTGGTACTAAAGGCGTGTGCCACCACGCCTGGCTGGAAGTAATTTTCTTATGACCCTGATCTAGCTGTGTATTTGAAACCAACCAGAACTGATAGAAGACTGTCCTGAGAGCATTCTCCCCCTTCCTCCCCTACCCTGGACTATTCATTTTTCTGGTGCCTTTGGATCTAGATTCTGATGACAGTGAGGGGCATGTGGTGGTGGTGGCAGCAATATTCTCCTTCCTTAAGAGCGCCAGATATCTCTGATGTGGCCTATGAGTGGTTGATTGGGCTTGTCCAGACCCTGAAAGAACAGTGAGAGCGTACCAGGGGACCTTCTAGCCAAGAGAATCCAACTGACTCCACTGAGTTCACCCTAGTTTTAAGCAAATCACATGTATAGAATAGAAACCTTGGTTCTTTGCTTAAGATTCAGCAGAAAGTTGGGGCTGGAGAGATGGCTCAGAGGTTAAGAACACTGACTGCTCTTGCAGAGGACCCGGGTTTGATTCCCAGCACCCACATGGCGGCTACAAACTGTCCTTAACTCCAGTTCTAGGGGAATCTGAAGCCCTCTTCTGACCTCCGTGGCATTGCACAACACGGGTGCACTTACATACATGCAGGCAATACACTCATACACATAAAATAAAAATAATAAAATATTAAAAAAAAAGATTCAGCAGAAAGTAAGCCTGCTTGCTTTAAATGGAAGTTATTTTCTTGCAAAAACCAGATCCTCATGTGCACCACCACACCCGGCTATTACTTTTATTTTATGTGTATGAGTGTATTGCCTGCATGTGTGTAAGTGCACCCATGTCGTGCAATGCCCATGGAGGTCAGAAGTTGGCAACAGATTGTGGGCGCGTGGGGATCTCGGAGCGCCAGCTGCTGGCGTGGCACTGGTCTCTCACTTTGGGACTGGCAACTCCCATTATCCCTAAGATTACACAGCTGCTGTATGGCTGAGGGGTGTGGCTGGTGTGGCGCCACAGGCTGTGGCGGCAGCCGAGGTGAAGGGGGAGGCAGATTTATCTGGGGATCTTTGGGAGTTTTTGAAGTCTGGGCGTTAACATTTGGGCTTGTTAAATCAGCAAGAGGGGGGTAAGAGTTATTTTTGTTGATGGGTGGGTTTTGTCTGACTTGGTCAAATTTTATTTTTGGGGCTGTTGAATCTGCTACTGGGCAGTCTGTAGGGTTTTTTTCTTTATTTTTTAGGGCTGTTGAATCTGTAATTGGGAAATCTTTAGGGTCTTTTTTATTGTTTGAACCCTCTTTTTTATTATTTTTTGGTGTTTGTAAGCTTTTTTTTGATCTTAGGTGGGTTTCTTAAGCATTGTTGGATGGCTGCTATTGTGGGGAAAAAGGAAAGGGGAAAATTATGTCTTTTCTGGATTTTTTTTTTACGAGCCAGATATGTAATGTTAGTCTAGACCTCTGGATCAGAAATGTCTGTTGATAGGATCTAGGGTGTAAATTGATATACTTTATTTTAAAATTTTGAGCTTTTTTTTGGGAGATCTTAAGTCCTCTTGATTTAAGTAAGGCTTTAAGGGAGAGAATTTGGAGTTTTTTTTGGCGTGATGCTGAATTACTTATTATAAAAGGAAAATAGTGTTGTCTAGCGTTTAATGTTCTTGGAGCAGTCTGACGCCAGGGGATTGGAACGCTCTGACAGGCACAAGCCTGGCTGCAGAGTTAATGTCTACAGAAAAAAAAATGGCCTTTTTAAATTTTTTGTTGGTTTGTTTATACGGCGCGAGCCACTTTGAACTTTTAAGTGTTTCGCAGGGGCTAGTTAATTTAAATTCTCACCTAACTGGTTTTAGCTGTGGTTTGAGTACCCTGGGGGCAGGGTAACAAAACCGATTAGGGAAGTTTATTTTAGAAGCTGACTTTAAGGCTTATGTGAAGATCCCTTAGAACTTTGGGGATTTTTCTAGTAGTGTTGAGATAGAAAAGTAGGGTGAAGTGCCGGTTTTTAAGGAAACGTGCCCCCAACACAAGCCTTCCCGCAGGTTTAAGAGACTGGCAGCCGTCCTAAGGACTCTTAAGTGGCTGCTGCGTTACCAGGTTTTTATATTAGAAAGATGTATAGATAGAAGGTCTTTGTCTACACCTGTGTAGGCAGTCGAGTTCGTTAAGGGGGCAAAGAGGCCTTCAGCTGATGTCAAGGAGTAGCCCTGACCAGAAAGCTTCAGTTGTCTCTTTGTTTTTAACGTTTTCACGTGAAGACTTAGACCAGAAATAAAAGGAGGAAAATAGAAGAGACTGCCAGGCCCCAAGGGTGGGGTGGCTTGGAGGCACAGCTGCCTTTTAGTCTCCTGATGGGAGATGAAAGAAAGAGAGATTTGCCAGGCCCCACGTTGGGCGCCAGCTGCGGTCCCGCGGGGATCTCGGAGCGCCAGCTGCTGGCGTGGCGCCGGTCTCTTGCACATCACGTTGCTGTGTGGGTCTCTGCTGTGCAGGTCCCTGGCTCTCCGCGGCTACCGGGAGCTGGCGGCTCTGCGGGCTGCTGTCAGCTACCGGGCGGGTTCAGTTCCAAGCTGCTGGCGCTCCCTCTATGCACGCGATCCGTCGGCCACCGGATCATGAGGGGAGGTGCAGGAACGGTGAAAGCAGGATCTTCGCGAGTGGCTGTTGATGGAAGGATAGCCCCCTCTGGGAAGACTGGATCACAGGGTGGTTCCAGGCGCAGTGAGACAGCTCAGTCAGACTCAGTGATTCAGCTCCAGCCAAGTTTATTCAGTGATTCAGCTTTGCTTTATTGGGGTGAAACCAGAAGATTTATAGTGTAGAGGCAGTAGCAAAAGCCTCAGCTGATAGGTGCTCATAGGATGCCCCATTTACATGTGGCGGTGGGCTTCTATCAGGCTGTCAGACAGTGCCTGATTATCACATAGGAAAAACCTGGCAGTTTCTTTGCCAGAGGTCATGTATCTGTGAAGGCCACTTCAAAGGTGAGTCAGGAAAGAGAACAGAAGGCACCCCGCTGAGAAGAGGAGTCTCTCCATTTGCGCCAAGCCAGCTTGTGGCTATCCAGACATGGAGAGACTGCGACCCTAAACAGCAGGGTTCCCCAACAACAGATCCCCCAGAACTGGAGTTAACTTGATGGTTGTTACCTGCCATGTAGGTGCTGAGAATCAAACCTGGGTCCTCTGCAAGAGCAGTCAGTGCTCTTAACCACTGAGCCATCTCTCCAGCCCCAGGATTAATTTCTTTCATAGGGAAGGTTTGGGGCAGGATCTCACTATGTACCCCAGACTGACCTCAGACTCTCTTCCTGGCTCAGCCTCCCAAATGCTGGGATTACAGGTGTGTACCACCATATCCTACTAAATGAATTAATTCCTATAAAATGCTTAGAACTAAAAGGGTTGTGTAAGTATTAGCCATTGTTATTACTGAGAGATAATTTTTTCTATCTGAAAAAGGGAGCACCTGGACATTTAAAGTTCTTTTATGAATGTCTGCATATCAGAATGCTCTCATTCTGGGTGTGGTGGTGCACGCCTTTAATCCCAGCACTCGGGAGGCAGAGGCAGGCAGATCTCTGTGAGTTCAAGGCAAGCCTGGTCTACATAGTGAGTTCCAGGACAGCTGGGGCTACAGGGAGACCCTGCCTTTAAAAAAAAAAAAAAAAGACCAGAATACTCTCATTGAAACTGCTCTTTTGCCTTGAGTGCTTGTGTTCTGTATTTGAGTATATCTATGCAGACTGGGATTCTGGGATGTCTGAGCACAGTTCTGATGTTGATGTTGCCAATGTTTTCCTGTAGGTTTCTGGCTCAGTGAGGCATCTTTACCTCCCAGGTTGTTGGGGCAGAGGGAGGCACTCTGGGTTCTCCTTGGGACCAGTAATAACAGGATTGCTTCCCCACGAGGCTGTGCTGTTCAGACTTTCTTGAGAATGTGTGGGAGTGTCTTAATTTGCACCATCAGAGGTTTCTGTTGGAAGATGTGGAAGTTTTGTTTATCTTTTGTAAGGTGTTCTTTGACCTCCTTAAGTGTGAAACCAGGGAACAGGTGTGGCTCCAAAATAAGAAAGTTGGAACCCTGGACTAAATGACTCAGAAGCAAGGATGATCTGCTGGCAGGTGAGTGTAGCTGTTGCTGCACCCTTGCCTTTGTGAGCTGGCAGGAAAGGGCAGGGTCTGGGACCCCTGGATTGAGGAAGCTGGATGAAGAAGGCAGTGTTGTGGATGGAGAGTGAGGTTTGGGCTTTTCTCAAGCTCAGGTACTGTGAGAGGTTGAGGGATAGATAGATCTTGCTTCTGTGTCTTCTGCTTCAGGTGGATCCAGGGAAACTCATGCTGGTCAATAGGAGGCCCATCTGCAACAGAGCTGGGTTTCTGACATTTGTCTCTTTTCTGTGGCAAGACAGCTGTTCTCATGTTTTTTTATTATTTTTATTTATTTATTTTTAATTTTATGTGTATGAGAGTGTATTGCTTTCATGTATGTGAGTGCACCGGTGTCATGCAATGCCGCGGAGGTCAGAAGAGGGCTTTGGATTCCCCTGGAACTGGAGTTAAGGACAGTTCGTAGCTGCCATGTGGGTGCTGGAAATCGAACCCGGGTCCTCTTCAAGAGTAGTCAGTGCTCTTAACCTCTGAGCCATCTCTCCAGCCCCTGTTCTCATGGTTTTATGTATATTGCCTTGATTGCTACAACCCCTCAGAGAATTTGGGGCCATTGAGACCTACTTTTCTTAATTATAACTGTTGGAAGAGGAATATCTGGAAGGATCATAGCTAGGGATTGGAAGCATATCTCCTGGAGCAGCTGGTGCCCAAGCCCTGAACTGGGACTGAGATGGGGGAGAGCAGGGCACAGAATGGAATATTCTGCCTTTTTCCCACAACATGGTGGAAAGTAACTGAACATCTTTTCCTCCCTCTAAAGCCCACCTTACCAAGCCTGGTGGGAGTGGACTATTAGCAACATAGGCTAAGCAGGAAAGCTCCCACTAGTGTGGACCACATTCTGTAGATATTTTACAGCTGATATTTTACATCTCACAGGTTAGGAGAAGAACCACTGAGAGCAAACATCAGTATTAAATACAAGGGGTCTGTGCCAGGTTCATGTGAGAGGGTGAATAAATAACAGGATGTTCAGTATCCTTCCTCTCTACCTTCCTAAAGGTGCAGTACATGCAAGTGAAAAGAATTAGAATACTAGTAGTAACTGGTGGTATACAGCAGATGTTTTAGAGATTACTGGCATATAAGTGGGTTTCTGATAGTCTAGAAATGCTGCTTGTATCTGCCTGCCAAATAGGAATTACTCTTCTACTTCATATAAACTAGGACTCTTATTGCTCATAGCTGATGAGCACCCACCACGTCTGTCATTTAGCCATCACCTCTCTGGAGCTATAGTATGTCAAAAGGTTTCCCATATGGGTGCTCAGGACCTCAGTGAGGGCAGCTGTGCTTCTCTCCAGCTGGGTGAATTGACTCTCAGGGCCTTATTAAGCCTTTGGGTGTCCCTCATGACCATAGCAGGCTACTAGGCACAGAACTGGGATCATACATTCCCGTTAGGAGTGTAGCCTTGTACATGACTCCTAAGCTAGTGTCCAGATGAGGCTAGTGGAGAGAAACTGATTGTTACCCAGTGGTTTATTCCTAGAGAGTGTCTCAAGGCAGCCCTGCCCAGAAAAGGAATCAGTGAAGAGCTTCTCTGAAGCCACTGAGCTATCCAGGACCAGGGCTATGGGAGAGGTTGGGGCTTGTGAGCCTAGTGCTGCCCAACCCAGTGCTGCCTTTCTCTTCCTTCTGAGATGTCCTTCAAAGATATCCTGAATGGGAGTGTTATAGATGCACAGAGGCCTTGGAGCTTTGGCAACAAGTTCTACAGGGCAGTTCAGAATATCAGGTGGTTTGGCAGTTGGACTTTAGAGGTAGGGAGCTGGTCAGAGCTCCTGGTGGTTCATGTGGTGGTGAATAATATTAGTGCCTAGCACACACTGTCGTGCCCCATGGAGGAGCTTGGCTCATGTGAGAGCCTCTATCCCATTTTCCTGCAGCTCTGCTCTAGGCTAGCAGTGCCCTTGGCCCTGTGGTGAGCAAACTGAACTACTTTTCCAAGGGTTTCTGCCTTCACCACAGGAGACATAGTACATCAGGGCTGCTTGGTAGTCTTTTAAGGGATGCTCATTTAGACCTGAAAATTCTTATTCCTAGGCATTGGGATTCCTTTTCTTTGGTATCTTGTTCCTCCAAATACCAGTTCCCAGCTTTCTGTAAACAGATAAAAATACTGAATTTAAGATTACTTTTTAGTGGTGGCGCACGCCTGTAGTCCCAGCACTTGGGCGGCAGAGGCAGGTGGATATCTTTGAATTCAAGGCCAGCCTGGTCTACATAGTGAGTTCCAGGCCAGCTGGGGCTACAGGGAGACCCTGTTTCAAAAAAAACAAACAAACAAAAAAAAGATTACTTTTCAGGTGGGCATGGTGGGCACATACCTTTAATCCCAGCACTCTGGAAGCAGAGATAGGTGAATCTGTGAGTTCAAGGCCAGTGTGGTCTACTTAGGGAGTTCCATACCAGCTAGGACTACTTATTCAGGCAGGCATAGTGGCCTCCCCAGGAAGCTGAGGACAAGCAAGTGGCTCTGGGTATTCTGCTAGTAGACCATTCAGTCTGTTGGGAGAGGTGGGTAGTAACCAGCTCCACCCCTGCCCACTCTTTCAGGGAAATAGGGAGCTAGTAGAACACCCAGGTATGACTACTAATCTGATATTTAAGATGGTGAGGGGGAAAGAAACTTGCTGGTGAGTATTTCCTCAGGGCCATGCCCCACACATATTCTCATTTAATCCTGCCATCCCAGAAGGTCAGCTGAGTGACAGAATTGGGACTCAGACTCAAATGCTGAGTCAGTAAGATCATTTGAACCCATGAATTTGAAGCCAGCCTGGGCAACATAGTAAGAACCTATGTGAAACAAAACAAAAGTTCTCTCACCCCAAAGTCCAGTGATGAGTGGGGTAGGGGGAGATAACTGGTTTGGTAGCCCAGGCTCAGAATAGCTTTGTGGGTAAGACATGGGCCCCTTTGGGGAGTGTGGACTGGGACCAGAACCTAGTAGGCAATCACAGTCTAGGTCCCCTTCCAGGCTTTTCGCCTAAAATGCTGATGATGTGGTTTGGCAGTAGACTCTTCTATTCCTTGTTTCCTTGGGACTGAGACCCTTGATGTGTCCTGGTAGATGGGAATGGCGTGGGTAGGCTCCTGGAGCAATTGCACTGGAGTCCCTGGCACCCCTCACCTCTGGGGCAGTGCATCTGGGAATGCCAAGACAATGAGCCATTTCCTCAGCCACCCTTGTACTTATGTGTTGGGTCTGCCCATGTTGATGATGATTCAAGGGAAGTGAGTGGTGTTGGAGTAGCTAAACTGGATATGTTTAAGTACACCCATGTTGTGCATTGCCCATAGAAGAGAGAAGAGGGCATTATACTCGCTGGAACTGGAGTTACAAACGGTTGTTAGTCAGGATGTGGGTGCTGGGATTTGAACCCCAGTCTTCTGCAAGAACAGCCAGTGCTCTTAACCTCTGAGCCATCTCTCTAGCACCTCTCTTTTCTTTCTTTTTCTTCTTTTTTTTTTTTTTTTTTTGTCTTTTTGAGACAGGGTCTCCTTGTAGCCCCAGCTGTCCTGGAACTCACTATGTAGACCAGGCTGGTCTCGAACTCACAAAGACCCACCTGCCTCTGCCTCTGCCTCCCAAGTGCTGGGATTAAAGATGTGCGCCACCACACCTGGATCTTTTTTCTTTTTAAAAATATTATTTTTATTAATTATTTGAGAATTTCAGAGAATGTATTGTGATCATATTCTCTCCCATCTACTCCCAGATCCATCCACCTCCCTACCCACCCAACTTCATGCCCTCTTTTTAAAAAAAATTTTTTTTGTCTTTTTTTTTTTTTGAAACAGGGTCTTCCTATAGCCCCAGCTGGCCTGGAACTCCCTATGTAGACCAGGCTGGCCTTGAACTCAGAGATCCGCCTGCTGCAGCCTCCCAAGTGCTGGAATCAAAAGCGTGCACCACCACGCATGGCCTTTAAATTGTTTTTTATTTATTATTTTTATTTTATGTGTATGAATGTGTGTAAGTGCACCTGTGTTGTGTGATGCCTGTGGAGGTCAGAAGGTGTCAAATCCCCTGGAACTAGAGTTAAGGACGGTTCGTAGCCGCCATGTGGGTGCTGGGACTCAAACCTGGGTCCTCTGCAAGAGCAGTCAGTGCTCTTTACCGCTGAGCCATCTCTTCAGCCCCATGTTCTCTCTCTTTTTTTTTTTTGAGTCCAGTTTGTGTTGCCCAAATGCTCTTTGGCATGGGTCCATCTCTTGGAGTATGGACGACCTACCAGGGGTCACGTCCTTAAAGAAAACTGTCTCCCTCCCTCCCTCCCTCCCTGCCTCATTTCTTCCTTCCCTCATTCCCTCCCTCGCCCAGCATCTTTGAATTGCCAATAGTTCCTCAGCCAGAGCTGGAACTTCATGCTCACCTCGCCCCTTCCATGCTGAGATTTTGCCTGGCTTGAGTTTGTGCAGGTATTCTGCATGTTTTTGCAACCACTGTGAGTTCAGTTGTGAAGCTTGCCTGTTATGTCTGAAAAATACTTTGATTGTATTTATCTACTGCATCTGTTTTTTATGATCTTTCTGCCCCCTCTTCCACAACTATCCCAGAACCTTTTGGGGGAGGAGTGTGACAAAGGTTCCCCATTTAGGACTGAACACTCTGTAGTCTCTTATCTGCACATTGACCAGTTGTAGGCCTCTATGTTCAATGCTGTCTATTACAAAAGGAAGCTTCTTTGATGAGGGTTGAGAGATGCACTAATCTATGGTTATAATGATAATCTATGGTTATTTTGTCTTTTTTTTTTTGGAGTTGAGGACTGAACCCAGGACCTTGTGCTTGCTAGGCAAGCACTCTACCACTGAGCTAAATCCCCAACCCCAATGGTTATAATAAAAAATTAGGAGTCAGTTTAATACTGTGTCCATTTAGCAGAATAATAGTATTAGATTCTCCTCTAGGGTCTATGCCCTATCTAACTACAAATTTTTGGCCCCCATAACCGTATCAAGTATGTGTTCCTTAAATCCAATCAGAAAATGTTTGGTTCTTGTTCTCTTTCTTACAAAGAAAAGTCAAATTGAAGGCATAAAATGAAACAGTAGCTCAGTGTATCTGTCAGAATATTAGCATGAAGTACTAAATCAAGGCTAACTAGAATTAAGTGTGGTTGCTTGTGCCTGTAATAACACGCTGAAGCAGGAGAAATATTATGAGTTTGAGGCCGGTCTCAGCTACATAGTGAGACCTTATCAGAAAACAGAACAAAACACAAAAAGGTGGAATAGGGAAATGAGAAGAGCTAGATGTGGTAATGAAATGCTTGTAATCCCAGCATTCGGGATCACAAGTTTGAGGACAGCCTGGGCTACTTACTGAGATCAGTCTGGACTGCATAAACCCTGTCACAAACAATTATAAACAAACAGACCCTCACAAAACAGACAACAACAAAACTACAGTTAAGTAGTTGTGGATGTAAGGTTGTGGTGGTAGAGTGCTTGTCTAGCATGATAGAAACCCTGGGTTCAATCCCCAGTACCACATAAATCAGACAAGGTGGTACCAACCTGTAATCCCAGCACTCAGGAGGTAGAGGCAGGAAGATTGAAAGTTCAAGGTTATCTCAGTCATGTAGAGAATTTGAGAACAGTCTGGGATACTAGACACCCTGTCTTAAAACAAACAAGCAAACAAAAATAAAGGCAAGTCCAGGATTGACCCTGATTGACAATCTTATATCCTAGGCTTCCTGCAGTCCTTGTATCCATTTCTGTTTTCAACAAACATTTCTTGTTTGTTTTTTGGGGGCAGAATCTCTTATAGCCTAGGCTGGCCTTAAGCTGACTGTGTATCCCTGATGACCTTGAATTTCTGAGCTCCTGGCTTCTGCCTCACACATAGTGTATGCAGTACTGGGGATCAAACCCTCAGACTTTATGAATGCTAGGCAAACAGTGAGCAACACTTCAACACTTTTTTTTTTTTGTCTTTTTGAGACAGGGTCTCCCTGTAGCTCCAGCTGTCCTGGAACTCACTATGTAGACCAGGCTGGCCTCAAACTCACAAAGATCTGCCTGCCTCTGCCTCCTAAGTGCTGGGACTATAGGTATGTGCCACCACGCCCAGACCTTTTTTTCTTTTCTTTTCTTTTCTTTTTTTTTGTCTAACACATCAACACTTTAACACTCATTTGTTTTTAAGGGAGAGGATTTATTTTCACTTACAGTTCCAGGTTAATCCTGGCAGGGAAAACTTTGCAGCAGGTGGGTAAGGCCTGGGGGCAGAAGCCGGAGCAGGAGACTGGGAGCAAAGTTCATTTTTTTTCCAGTCCTGGGGATTGAATTTAGGGCCTCATCTGTGCTAGACAGGCACTCCACCACTAAACTATATCCTCAGTCCTAACAAGTATTTTCTGAGCACCCACATGAATTAAAATGTTAAGGAATGTGGTCAGAAAGATGCTTGAATGGTCCTTTTAGTCAGAGAACTTTGATTGCATTAAGGAAGAGAAACCTGTCTCTGAATAGCTTGATCCCCAGACCTCTGAAAGGGTGTAAACAAGTGCCAGGTCTCAGGACCCCGGTGTTCTCCCAGACTCTGTTATCTCTTGCCTCTGTTTTCTGCTTATTAGCTTTAGGTTCTTTTTTTAAAAAATTTATTATTTTTATTTTATGTGTATGCGTGTATGGCCTGCATGTATGGAAGTGCACCTGTGTTGTGCAGTGCCCGCAGAGGTCAGAAGAGGCTGTCAGAAGAGGCTGTCGGATCTCCTGGGACTGGAGTTACAGACAGTTGTTAGCTGCCATGTGGGTGCTGGGATATGAACTCCGGTCTTCTGTAAGAACCACCAGTGTTCTTAACCGCTGAGCCGTCTCTCCAGCCCCAGCTTTAGGTTCGTAAACTGGCTTTCTCTGTGGAACTGAATTTTGATAACAGAAAAGAGTTTTGATAACAGCTGGGGCTGGGAGTTAACTGGTGATTAGCTGTCCCCACTGGAGCCACAGGATTAGCATAGGGGAGGGACTGTTTTTGAAGAAAAGAGTAGTGCTATCTCTCCCTCAGATGGGAGGCTAGGCAGACATCCTAGCTCACCTTGTTCTCTTGCTTTGGTAAGGCTGCAGTGATACTATGGGTCTCCATATGATCCACCTGTCAGCCGCCTGAAGGCTAGGATTACAGGTGTATGTGCCAGCATACTTAGCTCAGTCTTTTTTAAAGGCATAGAACTCAACCAAACACGGTAGTATTGATGAAGTCAGTCATGTCTGGAGTCCTGAATCCTAATAGGTATCACTTGAAGTTGTATGTGATGAAACTCAGTTTTGAGGAGCACATGCTGTTCTTTCAGAGTAGCCTCTTTCTTCCTTGCCTTGCATTAAAGCTAGCTAACCTGGAAGGCTTTCGGAAGTGGTACCTGTTCCTACACTGCCCCCTTCCTGAGAAGGCAGATGGCTCCTTGTCCCCTCTGTTGGAACCCTATACTAAGGCTGACAATAGAACTGTGACAAATGGGGACCCATTGCTCAGGAATGGCATTGGTAGTACCAGTTTCTCCCCACTATACCACCTCTCAAAGCCTAGGGGAGGGTTTATGTATGGTTGGAGGACTGAATCTGTATACTGTGTGCCCTTTAAGGCCCTCTCAGCTCTCCAGGGCTCTAGTACATTCTCATTCTGTCCCTTCTAGTCCTTGGCTAGCCTACATTTTTCTGAAAGCCATTGTATCAGGAAATGCAGTAGGAAAATTCTCCAGTGACTTTACTTCGCATTTTCTGTCCACTCCACTGTTTAGTGAGTGTTGTTATTGTAGTCTTTCTGTGTCTGGGATGGGGCCACAAAGTGTGTTGACCTGATGTCATCTCACCCACCTTGTATGTCTAAGAAAATGTCTCAACCCCAGCATTTTCACAAGGCCTGCTATTTCCATCTTTCTTGTCTTTAGTAAATGTCACCATCTACCCACTTGCTTAGGACAAGATCTTGGACAGCACCCTTGCTTGCTCTCATGCTATTAGCCCCCCACCTGCATCAGTCCTGCCATGCTGGTCCAGCACTACTTTTCTGTTTCCCAGATGGACTCATCTCATTTCCTTCACCCAAGATGTCTTTTTCTCTGGTCTTCTCAACAAGCACCCCATCAGCAGGAATTACTATGACTACCCATCCTGATTAGTTCTTACCCTTATTCCCATTTCCAGCTCTGCTTGCTTGTTTACTTACATGTTATCTGTCTTCTCATCTCCTTTCACACTCCACACCCCCTTTGCAATCTCCTAGGAGTAGACCTTTGTTAATTATTTGGTGGCCAGGGGATGACACTTGTCCTTTCCAGAGGAAGTAAAGGTCCCATGCTACTTATGAACCATCCTGCTGCAGTAGCTGCTGCTCCTGGGGAAGTATATAACACTGTGGGTTGTTTTTTTTTTTTTTTGTCTTTTTTGAGACAGGGTCTCCCTGTAGCCCCAGCTGTCTTGGAACTCACTATGTAGACCAAGCCGGCCTTGAACTCACAAAGATCCGCCTGCCTCTGCCTCCCTAGTGCTGGGATTAAAGGCGTGTGCCACCATACCCAGCCTAACACTGTGTTTTTAGCTGCCTTTTGCACATATACTGGTGTGTTTATAGATGCACACTTATTCATTAGATACACACCTTATATACACATTCAGACTCTTGTATTTGGAAAAAATATTGGCCATAAGTTGATGGTTTCCATTGAAGGTACATTATAATCTGTGATTTTCTTAGAAAAACTTTTAACTGCATAGCTCTCAGGAGCAGGAGGCAGGGAGCAGAGGCGTTGCTTGATAACACTGATAATTCCAGATGCTAGTAGCTTCTTTTGTGATTCCAGAGCCCTGAAGTAGTTTCCTATTGATGTTGTAACAATAGTAGTGACTTGAAGTAATCCTACAGCTCTGGAGAGCAGATGTTCTAAGATCAAGGTATGTGTAGGGCTATATTCTTTTCATGGCTGTGGAGTAGAATCTATTTTTTGGCCTTTCTAGCTTTTAAACGCCAACTGCCTTCCTTGCCTCATAAGTCCCTCTACCGTCTTCAAAGCCAGCAGTGTAGCATCTTCCATTTTATGAGGATCTTTATGATTGTATTGGGCCCATCCTGGTAATCCAGAATAATCTCCCTATTTCAAGAGCCTTAATAACTTCTGTAAAATTATTTTTACTTTTGAAGGTAACATAGTCACAGGTGCTGGGATTAGGCTATGGACTACTTTGGGTTGCTTATTCAGTCAGGATTTACTGTGTTTTTATCCCCATTGGGAAAAATCTATATAAACTGATAATTTGGAAATTGGAAAAATAGGAAATCATGTCTCTTTTCAACCACATTAAAGTGATGGTGAATCCTGAATTGGCTCTAAATAAATTTTTATGGTTAAGCTGGGTATGATGGCGCACACCTTTAAGCCTAGGCAGAGGCAGGCAGATCTCTGAGTTCAAGGCCAGCCTGGTCTACATAGGGAGTGCCAGGCCTGCTGGGGCTACATGAGAGCCTATCTCAAAAAGACCAAAAAGATGGGCTGAAGAGATGGCTCAGGGTTTAAGAGCACTGACTGCTCTTGGAGAGGACCTGGGTTCAATTTCCAGCACCAACATGGCGGCTGTGAACCGTCCTTAACTCCAGTTCCAGGGGACTATGAAGCCATCTTCTGACCTCTGTGGCATACATGCAGGCAATATACTCATACACATAAAATAAAAAAATAATAAATAAAATATTTTTTTAAAAAAGACCAAAAAGAGCTGGGCGTGGTGGTGCATGCCTTTAATCCCAGCACTCGGGAGGCAGAGGCAGGCGGATCTCTGTGGGTTCAAGGCCAGCCTGGTCTACATAGTGAGTTCCAGGACAGCTGGGGCTACAGGGAGACCCTGTCTCAAAAAGACCAAAAAAAAAAAAAAAAAAAAAGACCAAAAAGAAAAAAATTTTTATGGTTATTTATGGTGTATGTGTGTGTGTGCACATGTACATGCACACGTGTGCATGTACAGGCCAGAGGACAACCCTGAATATGTCATTCCTCAGGAGCTATTCATTTTGTTTTTTTTGAGACAAGGTCTCTCACTAGCCTGGAACTCACCAAGGCTGGCTGACCAGCAAGCCCCAGGGATCTGCCTATCTCTGCCTCCCCAACACTGGGATTACAAGTGTGCTACTGCACCCAGCTTTTATGTGGGGTCCGGGTATTGAATTCAGAGCCTCATGCTTGCATGGAAAAAACTTTATCAATGAAGCCAGATCTTTAAAAAAAAAAAATTTTTTTATTGAGCTCTTCAGTTCTTCAAATTTAAAAAGTCATATTTATTGCCACAGTTAAAAAAAAACTTCTAAGAATTCTGTGTTAGTGTTCTCAAAATAATTATATAGTTTATTATGAAAAGTTTTTTAAAAGATTATATTTTCTTTTTTTAAAAACTATTTTATTTTGTGTGTATGAGTGTATCGCCTGCATGTATATGAGTGCACCCATGTCATGCAATGCCGCGGAGGTCAGAAAAGGGCTTTGGATTCCCCTGGAACTGGAGTTAAGGATGGTTGTTAGCCACCATGTGGGTGCTGGGAACTGAATCCAGGTCCTCTGCAAGAGTAGCCAATGCTATTAACCACTGAACTGTCTCTCCATCCCCTTTAAGCTCATACTTCTAGGCTTTACCTACTATATATAGGTCATGCAAAACAAATATGGAAAAATACAAGTTAGTTATGCCCCAAAAGATTACTGGAACAGAATCATCTTCATAAATACTTACAAAATTCCTAAGAAGATGCTGAGTGTAATGGTGTGTGCCTTTAATCCCAGCCTTCAAGAAGCAGAGGCAGGTGGATCTCTGTGAGATCAAGGCCACCCTGGTCCACATCGTGACTTCTAGGGTGGGCTGGGACTAGGGAGACCCTAATAGCAAAAATCTATTGTTTTGGAGATTTTTTTTTTTTTTTTGGTTTTAGTGGTGGTGGTCGTGGTGGTGGAAATCAAACCTAGGACTTCATACATACTCAACAAATGCTCTACCACATAGATAAATCTTCATCTCTGGAAATGGAAATACATTTATTTATTTGTTTGTTTGTTTATTTATTTGTTTATTGGACTTATTTTTATGTGTATGAGTGTTTTGCTTGCATGTGTGTACTTGCATGACATGCATGCGATGCCCACAGGAGCCACAAGAGGGTGATGGAACCCCTGGAACTGAACAGTTTTTAGCCACCATATGAATGCTGGGAACCAAACCTGAGTCTTCTGCAAGAGCAGCCGGTGCTCTTAACTGCTGACCCATTCATTTCTCCAGTTCCTGGAAACTGAAATTTAATAGTACCATGTGTTTGTTTTTTGTAAATAATATTGGTATGTAGCCCAGGAACTTTTTTGTTGTTTCTTGAGACAGAGTCTCCCTGTAGTACCAGCTGGCCTGGAAATCACTATGTTAATCAGACTGACCTCAATCACACGGAGATCCACCCGCCTCTGCTTCTCTAGTGCAGAGATTAAAGATGTATGCCACTGTGCCTGGCTGTGCCTGGAAATTTTGATCTTCCTACCTCAACCTCCTGAGTGCTAGGATTATAGATATGTGCTTCCATACCCAGTGTAGATATTCCAGTTGTGATGCTATAAAAAAAATCTAAAGAGCCAGGCGTGGTGGCACATGCTTTTAGTCCCAGCACTCGGGAAGCAGAGGCAGATGGACCTCTGTGAGTTCGAGACCAGCCTGGTCTGCATATTGAGACTAGGCCACTGGGAGAACCTGTCTTAAAAAGATCCCCCCTCCGAAAAAAAATCCTCTAAAAATAAAAAGGCAGAAAGACAACAAAACATTATTATATACCCATTAAAACTACTCAAAAAACAACAACAAAAAACACATAAAACCTGAGCCACTGAGCATACTGTTTATACATATATGGAGCTTATATACTGCTAGGGGAAATGCAGATAGCCACTTTGGAAAACAGTCTGACAGTTTCTTATCAAGTTAAACACACACTTATGACTCAGCAGTACTACCTGTAAATATAGTATTTAACCAAGAGTAAGGAAAACATATGTTTGTGTAGAGGCCTCTAGATAAATGTTGTTGCTTTGTTCATAATAACCAGAGATTGGAAACAGCTCAGATGTCTTCTACTCATCAAATGGATTGTCAGTGTATTGCCATGAAATGGAGTACTGCTTAGCAGTAGGAAGGGATGAAATACCAATACACCTAACAACATGGAGAAATCTCAAATGTGTTATACTAAGGAAGTTAGACATACTGTGTTCTGTGATTCCATTTAGATAACATTTTGGAAACAGCAATATCATAGGAACAAATCAGATCAATAGGTACTAGGCACTCCCCTGACTGAGGGGTGGGTAGAGTAGATTGATTATAAAGAGGCATGAGGGGACCTTTTTTTAAAAAATATTTTATTTATTATTTTTATTTTATGTGTATGAGTGTTATGCCTTCATGTAGGTAAATGCACCCGTGCCATGCAATGCCCTCAGAGGTCAGAAGAGACTGTCGGATCCCCTGGAACTGGAGTTACAGACAGTTGTTAGCTGCCATGTGGGTGCTGGGATTCGAACCTGGGTCTGCAAGAACAGTCCATGTTCTTAGCCACTGAGCCATCTCTCCAGCCCCCAGAATGTGTGTTTAGCTCAGCAAGACCATGTCCATAGGCAGTGCTACAACAAACCATTGTACTCAGGAGTGCTGGCAAAGATGGGAGGCAGGACTGGAGTATAGTTGAGACCTTTGGGTGCTTTTTATTTTATTTTTTTAAAGACAGAGTCTCACAGTGTAGCGCTGGCTGGCCTGACTTGCTTTGTAGACCAGACTAGCCTCAAACTCAGAGAAATCCACCTACCTCTGCCTCCTGAGTGCTGGAATTAAAGGCATGGGCCACCATGCTCAGCCCTTTGGAGGCTTCTTTCAAGTACATATTGTCAGCTATTGCTGCTCTCTTCCCACAGGTTGGGACAAGCATTCCTATGGTTACCATGGCGATGATGGGCATTCCTTCTGCTCCTCGGGAACTGGCCAGCCTTATGGTCCCACATTCACCACAGGGGACGTGATTGGCTGTTGTGTCAACCTCATCAATGGCACCTGCTTCTACACCAAGAATGGCCACAGCCTTGGTAGGTGCATAGGAAGCCTTGGGGAGGGGGGTGTCTGCCCTGTGGAGCTACTTCTGTTGGTGAGAAGCTCAAGGGTAGACCTTGAAGTCAAGGAAGTATTATGAAGCCTCTGCAGAGCTCTGGGGAGCTATAGTCATTTGAAGCCATTGGAGCCCTTTAAGGTTATGAAAGGCAACCGGGGCATGTCTGTTGTTAACCTGTCCATTCAGCAGCATTTATTAAGCCCAGGGTGAGTGCTGAGAATGCAGCATTGTTCTGATCATGGTCTTGGTTTGTCTTATCTGTTGTACACAGAGGAAGTTTGAGGGCTCCGAGTATAGTTCTTAGTGGTTAGGGTTTGCATGTCCATGACCTGACCCAGACTTTGGCCAGTCCTTCTGATAGTTGGGGTGCTGCTTGCTGTGGAGCAACAGCAGTGGGGGTTGTAGGACAGAAGGTAAACAAGAAGGAGTCAGATGGGTACAGAACTCAGGCCTATTCATAGTTAATGTGCAGCAAGCCTGGCAGAGTTACAGTGAAAAAGTCTTGGGTAAAATCCAGAGAGATGGAAGGATGGATTGGTGAAAAGACTAGAAGAAGAGGCAGGTATCCTGAGGCTAAGTCTATGGCGATGGGTGTGAGAAATGGGGATTAGACCTGATAGAGGTCCATCAGGATAGATGGGGTGCATTCCCAAGAAGGAAACATGAAGCGGGGCATGGTGGTGCACACCTTTAAACCCAGCACACAGGATATAGAGGCAGGTGGATCTCTGTTGAGTTCCAGGCCAGCCTGGAGTACATAGTGAGTTCCAGGCCAGCTGGAGCTACTGGGAGACCCTGTCTCAAAAAGACCAAAAAAAAGAAAGAAAGATGAGGAAGAGGCTGGACTAGTTAACCAAGTGGTGAAGGAGGATAGCAATTGAGAAGTTAAAGGTCTGAAGGGTTCTGGAAGGAGCTATACACATATAGAAACTTAACATTAGAAGTTGAACCTGGGAGGTTAGAAAGATAGCTCAGAAGATAAGAGTACTTACCGCTCTTGCATAGGACCCAGGTTCAGTTTCCAGCACCCATGTGGTGACTGATTTTTAAAAAAAATATTTTAAAGCCAGGTGTGGTGGTGCACGCCTTTAATCCCAGCACTTGGGAGGCAGAGGCAGGCAGATCTTTGTGAGTTTGAGGCCAGCCTGGTCTACATAGTGAATTCCAGGACAGCTGGGGCTACAAGGAGACTCTGTCTCAAAAAGACAAAAAACAAAACAAAAAAAACAAACAAAATTTTATTTATTGTTATTTTTATGTGTATGTGTGCATTGCCTACATGTAGGTAAGTGCACCCGTGTCATGCAGTGCCCATGGAGGACAGAAGACACTATCGGATCCCTTGGAACTGGAGTTACGGACAGTTGTTAGCTGCCATGTAGGTGCTGGGATTCAAATCTGGGTCTTCTGCAGGAACAGCCAGTGTTGTTAACTGCTGAGCCATCTCTTCAGTCCCATGACTTTTAACCATCTGTATCTCAAGTTCGAAGGAATCCAGTGTTCTCTTCTGGCTTCCATGGACTACTGCACACACAATGGTGCACAAAAACTCATGCAAGCATACACATAAAAATAAAATAAGTAATAATAAAACTTGAGCTGGACATGGTGGTAATGTTTGTAATCCCAGTGATAGAGTGGTAGGGGCAGGAAGATCAGGAATTCAAGGCCATCCCCAGCTATAGAGTGAATTTGAGACCAGCCTAGACTATAAGAGCACCATAAAAACAAAAGAGAGGGGCTGGAGAGATGGCTCAGCAGTTGAGTGCTGGCTGCTCTTCTAGAGGACTCAGGTTTGATTCTCAGCACCTATATGGTAGCTAACAATCATCTGTAACTTCAGTTCCAGGGGTTCTGATACCTTCTTTTGGCTTTCCCCAGTATTGTACGATGTGAGTACACTTACATATATGCAGGCAAAACATTCATGCACATAAAATAAAAACAAAAAAAATTTTTAAACACCCCCCCCCCAAAAAAAAAGAAAGGGGGAGGCAGGCATGGTGGCATAGTTGATTATCCCAGCACTCAGGAGGCTGAGAGAAGATAATTTCTATGAGTTAAAGGCCAGCCTGGGCTATATAGCAAATTCCAAGCCACCCAGCTGTGCAATAAGATCTATCTTAGAAAACAAGCATATATGGCTGGGAAGATGGCTCGGTGGATAAAGCACTTGCTGAGCAAGCGTAAGCCCCTGAATTCATTTCCCAGAACTCATGTAAAATCCAGGCATGGTAGCTCATGTCTTTAATCCCAGATGTGCTCCTACAGGAGATGGAAGGTAGAGAGGTGAATCCCTGAAAACTTAAGGGCCAGCTAACTGGGCATACACAGCAGTTAGCAACAGAGGCCCTGCCCTAGACAAGGTAGAAGGGAAAGATGGACACCCCTTATCCTCTGACCTCCACACATGTGCCATGGAATATGCATATCCCTCATACACATGAACACATATACACACTAAATAATAATTAATTTAAAAACATAAAAAAACTTGAGAGAGGGACTTTGGCTATTCTAGTAGTACCTTGTCCTACTATGTGCTGAGTGGTATATGGCCACACTGGCCCCAAGATTGTGCCAACTGCTGGTTTTGCCTGCCTTGCAGGGGTCTCTGATAAAACCACACCCTACTTCTCCTAGAATGGTAAAACAAAGAGAGGACTGGCAGCCCCCTACTAGCCAGGCCACCAGGCTTTGCGGGAATGGGAGCTGGGCAACTTGCTTCTGCTGGCTTTTGGAGCAATAAAAATTTGGCTGCTGTTCCTCACAACCCCTGTGTGGCTTTTTCACATGAGCCACCCAGAATCAGGAGACCTGAGGGGAACAGATTTGCTTTAGACTGGAGATGAACAACTAAGAGCCAGCATTCTTTAGCAGGGTAGTTTGTTTGCACACATGGCCCAGAGCAAGCAGGAAATGATGGGAAGCTGGGTGACTGAGAGCATGGCACAGATGCAGAGCGTCCCTGAGTACACATCTAGAGAGACTCCCCCAAGTCTGACAGTCACCTAGTTGCTGTTGCTAGTGTCCAGCTGGTGAGAAGCTCATAGATGCAGGGCAGTCTCAAGAGGTTTCTTTGCTATTATCTGACTCTAGCTATTTCCTAGTGCTGGGTTCCTCTGCTGCCAGAGTCCCAAGGGCCATTATTGTACACTCCCATTGCATATCCTTTTACCTGCCTCTCTGCAGCCAGGCTCAGTTCTACCCTTTGCAGGTACCTACCCTTCACATCCCTCCAGCTTGTCTACCTTTTAGCATGGTATCTGCTATGGGAACATAAGATTTGGAGAATACTGTGTTATACCTACAGTGCCTGTATATTTAGTACTTTCTCTAGGTGCTAATGTGTGCCAGGACCACCAAAGGACCACGATTTCTTTGCTGGCCAGGACATTTTTCGTATTCATCTGCCTAATGACTGCTTTTTACAGACTGTATGCAAAACCTTATATGTATTGTAAATAAATATGTGGTAGTACATGACCATGCGCTATTTTTTAATTTTTAAAATATTTTATTTATTATTTTTATTTTATGTGTACACATGTATTGCCTGCATATAGATAAGTACACCTGTGTCATGCAATGTCCGCAGAGGACAGAGAGACTGTTGGAGCCCCTGGAACTGGAGTTATGGACAGTTGTTAGCTGCCATGTGGGTGCTGGGATTCGAACCCAGGTTTTCTGCAAGAACAGCCAGTGTTCTTAACCACTGAGTCATCTCTCTAGCCCTTTAAGGTTTTTTTGTGTTTTTTTTTTTTTTTCCAATGTCTTATTGAGACAGGGTCTCCCTGTAGCTTCAGCTGGCTTGGAACATATTATGTAGACCAGGCTGGCCTCAATCTCACATAGATTCGCTTGCCTCTGCCTCCCAAGTGCTGGCATTAAAGGTATGTGCCACCATGTTCAGGTCTTTTTATAGCCTCTTAAAGCATTCTGCAGTCTTAATGTTTCTCAGTCTTTGGTGTTCATTTCAGTCTTCTGCTAACCCAAATATGATGAACATAAGAATGAAGCTCTTTTATTAAAATAATGGAAGAGTAAAAGACCAAGATTTGAGCCCTTCAGTGTATAGCTGAGCTATACAGGCAGACACTAGCGATTTAAAAACGAATCATGAGGTTCATAGTAGAGCACTTGCCTAGAATCTTCAACACCCTAGGTTCAATCAGAAAGCCCAAAAGAAAGAATCAGTTGTGTTAAACTGGGCCTGGTGGCATAGGCTGTAATCCCAGTCATTTGCAAGGCTGAGGCAAGGGGATCACAATTTCAGGGCTAGCTTGGGCATCTTAACAAAATCTATCTTAGAAAAAAAACATGTCAGGCATGGTGGCACACATCAGTAATTCCAGCACTCAGCAGGCAGAGGCAGGCAATTCTCTGTGAGCTTGAGGTCAGCCTGGTCTACATAGCAAGTTCCAGGCTGGGGCTACTGTCTCAAAAAAAACGCTGCCCAAATATAAATAAGTAATAAGACAGCTCTTTTTTTTTTTTTGGTCTTTTTGAGACAGGGTCTCCCTGTAGCCCCAGCTGACCTGGAACTCCCTGTGTAGACCAGACTGGCCTTGAACTCCCAGAGATCCGCCTGCCTCTGCCTCCTGAATGCTGGGATTAAAGGCGTGCGCCACCACGCCCGGCGAGCTCTTATTTTTTTAAAAAAAGACAAGATACCAGGCTGGAGAGATGGCTTGGCAGTTAAGAGCACTGACTGCTCTTGCAGAGGACCCGGGTTCAATTCCCAGCACCCACATGGCAGCTATGAACCGTCCTTAACTCCAGTTCCAGGAGAATCTGAAGCCCTCTTCTGACGAGGCATTGCATGACACGGGCGCACTCACATACATGCAGGCAATGCACTCGTACACATAAAATAAACTAATAAAATATTAAAAAAAAAAAAAGCTACATCTCAGTGGTAGAACACTTGCTTAGCATGTTCAGGGCCTTGACTTCCATCCCTAACACCGGAACAACAAAAAAATCAGCTACGTTAGCTTGAAGCTCATGTTTTGATATCTTGTCCACAAGTATATTAATGAGACCTTCCTGAAAAATAAGGCCTGTGCCCTGCATTTTCTAGATTGTGAAATTTCATGAAGTTAGGGTGATAGCTACTTGGTGAATCTTTCCATGTTCCTGTCCATGTCACATGCTAATAATAATGTGCTTCAAACTCAAATCTTGTCCCCTTTAGAGAATAGAGTGATATTTCCTGCCTCTGACCTCCCTGCTCTTTCCCTCTGTCATAGCAGTCAGTCTTATGTGCCATCACTGGGTATCTCTGTCATTATTAGTCATATGCCATTCCTCTTGCTGGATTCAGGGGCACTTTGGGGGCCAGCTGGCTTACAATTGTTTCCCCAGTCCTGTTTGTGGTAAATGAATAAATGAGTAAATGGAGATAGAAGACTACTATCTGATTCATAGGTGGTCTGTGTACTTGCAGGGGCATCTTCACACAGCTCTGTACTTTCTTAAAGGTTTTTAGTCCTCAGCCTCAGGACCTCCAAACCTTGTTTGGCCCAGGGTTCTTACCAGCAAGTCTGGCTATCCAATGTGCATCCTGGATCTTTGCTTGGCCTTTCTTCATGTAGATCAGCTCAGCTCTTACTGCCACAATGGCCTTGCTGAGGTTCACAGGGCCCTGCAGCATGGGGAACAGTATTGCCTTGTACAGTACAGTGTGTGTATGTGTGTGTGTGGGGGGGTTAGTTTCTGTTCTCACTGTCTTGGAAGCACTTCATCCTGTCTGAGTGCCATTTTGAGGCAGAGTTTGGGCAGGCCTGGGTACGTCAGCTGTCCAGAAATGTGGCAGTTGCCTCACCCTGTGGGCCAACTATAGCTAACTTGCACCTGGACCTTACAGTTTGTGAAGCAGCTTTCACTGACGATCTCATTGTCTTTTCTTTTTTGAGGTAAAGGATTAGTATCACCCCATCCTTCAGGTAACTCAGAGGTTGGGTACATTGCCAAAGGTCACATGTCAGATAACTGATAGAGTTGAACTCCCCCTTCTTCCAGAGTCCTGTGGGCTTCTCCCTGAGCCCAGGAGTGAGCACCATCTTAGCTGCTCTGAGAAATCTATGAGGGCAGCTCCCCAGCAGACTACAGTGTACAGAGGGGCCTCTGAGTCTGTGACTCTGACCCAACACATGAGGCTCAGAAGTGGCCTCAGGCAGGTTGTTTATGACTTCAGTCAATGACTGAGGAGCAAAGTAACTGCAAAAAATGTGCCATCTCGCTACACTTTTTTTTTCTTTTTTTGTTGTTGCTTGCTGTTTTTGTTGTTTTTTGACAACAGTTATTTGTCTCAGTTATATAGCTCTAGTGCTCTATGTAGAACAGGCTCACCTCAAACTCACAGAGATCCCTCTGCTTCTGCCTCCTACTTGCTGGGATTAAAAACGTGTGTGCCACCATGCCTAGCCAACACCTTGATTTTTCATCTACAAACTAGTGTCAGAAACAGTGTACACCCTTCCAAAGCTGTTGTCAGATCTCACCTGTATTGTCATGTTGAATTTCTGTTTCTTTTCTGAATAAGGGTTCAAGAAGTTCCTTGGGACATCCAGGGAGTCAGTAGTTTGAAAATCTCTATGGCCAAAAGCTGAAGGGCTCCCAGAAGATGAAAGACTTTATCTTTAAAAAGACATCTGTGGGGCTAGAATGGCTCAGTGGTTATAGGTACTGGCTGCTCTTACAGAGGACCCCGGTTCAATTCCCAGCACGCACAGGATGACTAAGAACCATCCATAACTCCAGTTCCAGGGGATCTGATGCTGTCTTCTGACCTCTGGGGGCACTGCATGACATGGGTGCACTTAGATACATGCAAGAAATATACTCATACACATAAAAAATTTTTTTAAATAAAAATAAACACAAAAAAGACATCTGCCGGACGTGGTGGTACATGCCTTTAATCCCAGCAAAGGAAGCAGAGGCAGGCGGATCTCTGTGAGTTCAAGGCCAGCCTGGTCTACATAGTGAGTTCCAGGACATCTGAGGCTACAGGGAGACCCTGTCTCAAAAAAGGCCAAAAAAAAAGATGTCTGTGAGGCCTTGGGAAAGGTTCCTTTGGCACTTCATGATCTGAGGCCTCTCTTCTGAGGATATGGCTCAGGTCTACTCATATGTTTTGGGTCCCATGGCCTCAGCCTTCCCTGTGGCTCAAAGCTGAGGTTTCTGGAGATGCATTCCTCTCTCTTGGCAGGAGGATTTGGAGGGTACACAGGCCATTGTCAACCAGAGCTTTGATAATAAGGAACTGCTGAGGCCTTGGAACTAGCATGGTCTAGAGATGAACAGCAGTCATCCTCTGAGGGTCTCCATTTCTCTATCAGCTCAGAGTGTTAGACTCTAGACAAGGAATGTGGGAATGTGTGTAGACTCCCCCCCCCCCAATACCAACATTTTGGTGAACAAAATGGTCTGTATAATGGTAAAAGAATGCTTTCTCCCAAGAATTGGTATGAGGAATGGATCAGGAAATGGATGACAAAGAGTTGAAGGCATGCAATAGAATTTTATAAACGTGTTGGATCAAGAGAAAGCCTCCGGAGATAGATCACTTAGGTTTAGTTCTTCCTAGAAAACTTCCTTTGAGATAGTAGGAAAGCTTTGGACAATTACCTAAGGCCCTGATTTCCCTTCTGGCAAAGGGAGGGCCTAGGCCCTAGTACATGCTTTGTTACCATTTCCACCGTGGGTTCACAGAGGCACAACAGACCAAGGGGCCAGCCAGCCCTGTGTAATAGCCTGATCATTGTTCCTTTCCTCTCCACAGGAATAGCCTTCACAGATCTCCCGGTAAGTACTAGTAGTGGGTCTTCCCTCTCCTGAGCTATTTGAGGGTGGCCTGGGATGGGGCATGGTGGTATCTGCAAGTGCAGGGTGTAGAGTTGGGCCCTTTCCCCAAGCAGGGATGTGTGCTGTGCTGTCAGCTTGAGGGTACCAGTAGGGGTTACCTGCTGGCCTTCCTCTCTCTTCAGCAGCAAGGGCCGGTCTTCCTCTACAGCTCTTTGTAGGTGACAGAAATTTGTGACATTTTCTAAGGCAGTCAAGGGGGGTAGGGGTGTTAGGATGGTGGTAGAATGAGGGTAACTCCATGGCACAGGCTGATCTGAGTCAACTTCCTATGACTTTTTTTTTTTCTTTTTTCTTTTTGAGATAGGGTCTCCCTACAGGCCCAGCTGGCCTGGAACTCACTATGTAAACCAGGCTGGCCTCACTCAGGAAGATACTCCTGCCTCTGCCTCCCAAATGCTGGGATTAAAGGCATGTTGCCACCACACCCAGCCTGAGTCAACTTCCTATGACTTCCAACCAGTGGACCAGGATGTGGAGTATAGGAAATTGTTCCTGGAACTGTTAGGAATCTGGTCCTTGTATATGACCATTAGAGATCCCTGAGGAAATCCAGCAGCCTTGGAGAATACTGCCATTTCCTTTGAGTCTAGGAAATGAATTTTCTAAGACTTTCTCACCCTTAATCCCAACACTTGGGAGGCACAGGCAGGTGGATCTCTGTGAGTTTGAGGCCAGCCTGGTCTACATAGTAAGTTCCAGGCCAACTGGGGCTATAGGGAGACCCTGTCTCAAAACGACAAAGAAGGAAAAAAAAAAAAAAGGATCATTTGGTTGGAGAGATGGCTCAACAGTTAAGAGCACTGACAGCTCTTGCAAAAACCTGGGTTCAATTCCTGAGTTCAATTCAGTACTCTCATGGTGGCTAACAACTGTCTGTAACTCCAATTCCAGGATATCTGATGCTGTCTTCTGACCTCTTTGGGCATTGCACGACACAGGTGCACTTACACACATGCAGGCAGTATACTCATACCCATAAATAAAAGTAATAAATAATTTTAAAGAAGGAATTAGGTTTTCTGTGAGCTTAGTTTAGGGCTCACCCCTACATCCTGTACCCCATTACTTTACTAAATCATTTCAGGCCTTGTCACATGAAGGGCTTCTACTCAAAATGCTATTAGCCAAGCTTGATTGTGTGTACTCTGGCTGGCTCTGGAACAGAGGAAAGTATACTAACTACGGTGGCTACTTTAGCATCCTAGGTATCCCACAATGCCTCAGGAAATGTCCTTGTGATCTGAGGGGCCTCTGAATCTGAACTGTAATACCCATAGTCATGTTTGAATTTCCTGTCTATGGCTCAGAATCCTTCCTTCTTACCTGGAGGCCCCAGAAAGGGCGTATGGCCCTGGGCAAAGAGCAGATTTACAAGAATTCTGACTCTGGTCGGGGAAGCATCTAGGTGTTGGAGACATGACATGAATGAACAGATGTGAGTGTGGGTAGTGACTTTCAGGAAAGATTGCTAGATGAGATGGGCTTTACCTATAGTATGAAGGATGGGAAGAAAAGAAAGGAAGCAAGGGGTCTGTACATTTAGAGCTCATGGTGGGCTGAACCCAGTGTGACCAGGAAGACATGTGGTACTGGTGAATGACCCATAGCATAAGGATGGAAGGTGAAAGGGGAACAGGAAGCCAGAGGTGGTGGTACCTGTCTATGATCCCAGCACTTGTGAGGTGGAGACAGGGTGATCAGTTCAAGGCCATCCTCAACTGTGTAGTGAGTTTAAGCCTAACTAGGTTACATGAGACTCTTTCTCAAAAAAAAAGAAAAAAGGGTGGGGGCAAAGTAGTTCCTAGAAATATGGTGTACAGTGGTATGGGGAGGGAATTATGGAAAGAGGTGGGTAAGACTTTGGGCATTGGCATTAGGAGCCACAGGAGGCATTGATAAGGCCTGACAAAACTGGTCATGGGGGTGGGGTGTGTATGAAAAGCAGAGGGCTCCATATGTCACTAGCCATAGGTCCTCTGCTGACTAGGCCTCTGACAGGAAGAGTGGTAGCTTCTCTCTATCTCATGCTCCAGAATGCAGCTCACTGAATCCTTTGCCTGCTCTCCTCCATGTTCCTCCTCTCCTGTGTCGTCCCATCCCTACATAAACCTCTTTTGGGTGGACAAGGGATCCTTAGCCCCAGATCTCTTTCTGAGAGGAGCCATTATCTACCCCTTTAATACATTTTTTTATGAGTACACATACATGTAGGCTTGTGCAGCCCTGCCTGCCACTGTATGCCCTGGCTGAGTTTCACAAGGGGCTCTTGGGCCTTGGGGACACAAGATGGAAATATTGGGTCTTGCTTGCTTTTATTTTGCTTCTCCCTTTGAGCTTTTGGGTATAGTTTCTCTGGTAGGGAGGTGGATAGAATGTGATTTATCCCTGCTGCCTCTGAAACTCCCTTCCAGCCCTAGTATTGGCTGCTAGGAACCATGGAGGTGAAGAGAGGCCCTGCTGCCTTCAGGAGCCTGACTGACATTCATTCTCCTCCTCAGGCCAACCTCTACCCAACCGTAGGCCTGCAGACACCTGGGGAAATTGTGGACGCCAACTTTGGGCAGCAGCCCTTCCTGTTCGACATTGAGGATTACATGCGGGAGTGGCGTGCCAAAGTCCAGGGCACTGTCCATGGCTTTCCCATCACCACCCAGCTTGGAGAGTGGCAGGCGGTGCTGCAGAAGTGAGTGTCACCCCCAGGCCTTATGGTCTATAGACTACGCTGAAAGCTGCTGCCTACAATTCCAGGGGATGCTTCTGGCAAGTGATTCAGTTGCCGCTGCTTCCCCCTCTCACAAGTGGATAGCTCCCTCTGTGTTCTGGAGCTGCTCATTATTAAACCTTTGTCCCTCAGCTAGTTCAGAAGGCTCCTGTGTAGAAGATAACCAGCACAGCTGTTCCTCCCCTGGGCTAGTTTGTAGAAGTTCTAGAATCCCCTGTGGCTTCTTTCTCTGTGAACATTTTTTCTACCATAAGAATCCAACTTACCAGACTCTGACTTGAGGTCACTTTACAGGGTCAGTATCCAGCTAAGTATTCTTGTTTCCATAGCAGAGTGATAGCAGAGAGAGAGTCTTCTGTAGGACCAGCTTAACAGGCTCCTTGACTGATTAATTTCCAGACTGTCCTAGAAGTCAGTGTTGCTGAGACTCCCACAGGAGCCCAGGTTTGGATCTTTCTTTCATTGGCCAACTGCAGGCCTGGGTGAGGCAATGACTAGTACTCACACACTGTTAGGCTGATGGGCATTAGCTTGGCTCTCAGGACTAGGGAAGGGCTTGGCTTCTGCTAACCCTAGTCGTTCTGCAGAGACCAGGGGGCCTGGGGTAGGGTTGGAGTATACACTGAATTTTCTGTCTAATCTTCCCCCTGCTTGTGCTCTCTCTCTCTCACCCCCTCCTTCCTTTCCCCTTCCCCCTCCCTCCCTCCCTCCACCTCTCCCTCTCCTTTCCCCTCCCTCCCTTTCTCTTTCACTCATGGTACTAGAAATTGAACTCAGGGTTTTATGCATGTAGGCAAGCACTACCACTGAGCCACATCCCCAGAATTCAGCCTTCCTCTCTTGATTCTTGAGAGATTGATACTGAGGCATCGCTAAGGAAGGACCGAGGCAGAGATATAACCAGATCTTTCCTGGAAAGAACAGTATGACTTTGGTTCCCAGCTAGCAAGTGAAAATTGCTTCCTTGAGGTACCACTACCCACAGTAGGCTTGCTGGATGGCCAAGAGGAGTGGTGGAGTTACTTTTAGGGCCTGAACTCAGCACATGGATGTTTTTGTTACATGTGTGTATCCATGTACCTGTATGTGTTCTATACAGGATTTGCCAAGACCTGCATATAATCTGTATTCTGTTACTTCACATAGCTAAGTTATTTTGGAGACAAATTTGCCACAAGTTCCTTGTCTGGCTGGCTTCCCTTGGTGGGGCTCAAGTATTCCTCCCTCCTCCTGTTCCTCCTGCTCCTTCTGCTCCCTGCTCCTCCTGTTCCTCCTCCTCCTCTTCCTCCTCTTTGTCCAGTTCTTACTCCTCCTCCTTCTGCTCTTCCTGCTCCTCCTACTTTTCCTCCATCTGCTCCTCCTCCTCTTCTTCCCCCCTTTCCCTTCTCTCTTTCTCTCTTTCTCACTCTGACTCTCGCTCTCTCACTTTCACTCTCACTTTCTCTGACCTATATGCCTAGCCTCTACCCAGCCTTTATTTCTTTTGCTGGTACAGATAATCCTTTCATATATAAAGAGATTTCTATATATAAAATTACTTTATTAGTATATATATATATTTTTTTTCTTTTTTTCATCAATGTTTCCCTGTCCCCAGCTGACCTGGAACTCCCTATGTAGACCAGGCTGGCCTCGAACTCACAGAGATCCGCCTGCCTCTGCCTCCCAAGTGCTGGGATTAAAGGCGTGCACCACCACGCCCTGCTATTAGTGTACTTTTAAGAAGTAGAATTCTGGGGCTGGAGAGATGGCTCAGGGGTTAAGACTGTTCTTGCAGAAGACCCGAGTTCAAACCCCAGCACCTACATGGCAGCTAACAACTGTCTGTAACTGTCTGTTCCAGGGGATCCAACAGACTCTTCTGTCCTCTGTGGGCTTTGCACGACATGGGTCCATGGGTCCACTTACCTACATGCAGGCAATACATGCATACACATAAAATAAAAATTAAAAAAAAAAAAAAGAAGAAGTAGAATTCCTCCAGTCCTGGTGGTGCACGCCCTTAGTCCCAGCACTTGGGAGGCAAAGGCAGGCTGATCTCTGTGAGTTCCGAGGCCAGCTTGGTCTCCATAGTGAAATCCAGGCCAGACCCTATCTCAAAAAGACCAAAATAAATAAATAAAAAGAAGTAGAATTCCTATGCCGGGGAAGGCTTTAATCCCAACCCTCAAGAGGCAGAGGCAGGTGGATCTCTATGAGATCGAGGCCACCCTAGTTCACTTTGAGACTTCTAGGCAGGCTGTGACTAGGGAGACCCTGTCAAAAAGTAATCAACAAAAAAGAAGTAGAATTCTTAAGTCAGAGAAACTACATTTTAGAGACATCTGATGTTCAAATGGGCTCATTTGAATCATGTTTTTTTCAAAATATGTTACTCTTTATAATAATAATAGTTGTAATTATTCAAGAGTATGATGGCTCTTATTATAATTATTCAAGAGTATGATTCAAGAGTATGATGGCCTGGAGAGATGGCTCAGCAATTAAGAGTACTGGTTGTTCTTACAGAGGATCCAGGTTCAAATCCCAGAACCCACATGGCACCTAACAACTGTCTATAACTCCAGTTCCAGGGGAATCTGACACTCTTCTGACCTTCCCAGGCATTATACAACATGGGTGCACTTACATGCAGGCAATACACATAAAATAAAAAATTTTTTTTAACTTAAAAAAAATTTATTGAAATTATATCATACATGCATATAAGGTGTTTTGATCAAATCCACGCCTACTCCCTCCCCTCCAACTCCTCCCATATCTCCCTATCACTCTTTTTGACAATTTCATCTCTCTCTCTTCCTTCCTTCCTTCCTTCCTTCCTTCCTTCTCTCCTTCCTTCCTTCCTTCCTTCCTCCTTCCTTCCTTCCTTCCTTCCTCCTTCCTTCCTTCCTCCTCCTCCTTCCTCCTCCTCCTCCTCCTCCTCTTCCTTCTCTTCCTTCTTTTTCTATGGGGCTTTTCATACTCTTAACATTCCCCACTCTGAAGAGGTAATCCTAAAACCTTTTAGGATGAAAATATTTTTTAAAAAAAGGCATTTTTAAAAAGGCATGGTGGTACACGCCTTTAATCCCAGCACATGGGAGTTAGAGGCAGGTGGATCTCTGTGAGTTTGAGGCCAGCCCGGTCTCCATAGCAAGTTCCAGGCCAGCTGAGGCTGCAGGGAGACCCTGTCACAAAAAAGACAAAAAAGCCAGGCATGGTGGCGTACGCCTTTAATCCCAGCACTAGGGAGGGAGAGGCAGGAGAATCTCTGTGAGTTCAAGGCCAGCCTGGTCTACATAGTGAGTTCCAGGACGGCTGGGGCTACAGAGAGACCCTGTCTCAAAAAGACCAAAAAAAAAAAAAAATTATATAATATGTAATTTCATAATTAGAGGTTGTGTTTATTACTTTTTACTTCATGCAGAGCTAATCTTATTTGTATTGTCTCACTTACTACTTAAAACATAAGACAAACAGCCCAAGTGGCACAGCTTTGGAACATATGCCTATATTCCTATCTATATAGGGCATGAGTGCTCATCTTTCTACATGTGCATACATATGCACACATGTGGCACTGCTCAGCCAAGTTTAGATGGAGTTAAATGGTTTTTAGGTGTCATAGCCTTTCCCAGAGATTGTGCTCCTGCTGGCCCTGCTGTGCCTGTCTCTTCCCAGCAAAAATCAGCCTGATATCTTGAAGTCTTAGACCCCTGATGTATGGTGTATCCTGGAGTAATTTTTAGCACATTGATTAGCTCTTACCATTCTAGAGCCAGTGTACCAAATGGCAGGCTCGCTGGGGAAAGACGTAGGCAGCCCAGAGGACCACCCTGCCTTTTCCACTATGTAAATTTTGTAGTTCAGGCAGATATGCATGTGAAAGGCAACCTCTGGGCAGCTGCCACACTACCTGGCCAGTTGCCCTTTTAGGTAGCCCTGGGTAAGTCCATTGACCAGGTCTGAACTTGCTGCAGTCCACTTCTATGAGCTTGAGGGCAACATATCCCAGAGAACTGCAACCACTCCTCTGAGTTGTGTACACAGGTGTGACCAGCCCCCCTCCTACTGACAGCATGAGCACTGAGGGAAGTTTTCATTTCCTTCCAGCCCCTTCAGTTCTTTGGAGGTCATACCTCCAAGGTATGTTTAGGGGAGACCTCATGGGAATATAGTCTTTCCCTCTCAAGTGCTCAATGAGAAATGTGGTTCTTGAGTGTTACCTTAAGCTCTTCATTTTTTCTAGCATGGTCTCATCTTACCTGGTGCATCATGGGTATTGTGCCACAGCCACTGCTTTTTCCCGAATGACTGAAACCCCGATTCAGGAAGAACAGGCGTCCATAAAGAACAGACAAAGTAAGGTTAATCCTTCTCTTCCCCTACCTTCTCACCTGTCCCTAGCTCTGTAGCTCATGCCAGTCCTGGATGACCTGTCAAGAGTCCATTCCAGCCTGGTCCTCCCTGCCCCCACCACTCCGCAAATGAGCCTGCCACCCCAAGCCAGCCCTAGGCCATGCTCTTGTCCTTTCTTCAAGATAGCACTGCCAAATGGATAGTTGATGGCCAGGGAACGTGTCAGAGCAGCATCCTTAACACCTTCTGAAAGTCAGGCGCAGGCCTGGTCCTGGTGTGACTGAATCTTGTTCCTCCATGCTTGTCTCCTTCCCCTGTATCCTGAATCCTTGATTTCACTAGGCTTCCTGTTCATGATCTTCCAAAAAGAGTGTGCTTTACCATACCACAACCATGCCTTTCCCACCACTCACTCAAGTTTAGTAATTCTGTTTATTCCTAGCCAGAGAGAGAACTCAGTACTCAGACAGGGTGAAGTTGATACTGTGGCTGTTGTGTTGGTATCTCTCTGCTCCCCACCTCTAGTCCTGCCCTTTGCAGACAATCTAGTACTTCTTTGACCAAAGGCAGCTCTTCTGGCATTCATACTGCCTACGTACTGTGTGTGAGATCCTTTAAGGGACGGAGGGGTGGGATAGAGAACAGAGCACACACAGTGTAAGATAGGAGGAGAGGAGAGGGTGTATATGTGTGTGCATGTGACTTCTGAGCCTGTGATCTCTGTGTGTATGCATGTGTCTGTGTCTCCTGGAAAGACTGCTCAGCCATACAGATAAAAAGGTATCCTATCCTAGACTTGGGGTCTACAAATAAGAGAGCCTCAGACCCAAAAGTTACTCATAGCAAGACATATCGGGCCCCAGGGCAAGAGTGAGAAGGCAGCACAAGATGCTGGTGGCCAGAGAGGTACCATTATCAGAGGTGCCAGTGTGAGGTGGATGACCTCCTCTCCCAGTAGGGAGCACACTATAGCATCTGCAGATTGTCAGGATGTGAGCCCTAGCCCAAACCAGTGCATGCCTCTATGAGGCCTGGAGAGAGAGCATTCTGTCTAAAGAGGTCCTCTCAGGCTATCTGCTTCCTGGGAGCCCATCCCAAGATTCTGCTCATACAGCCAGGGCCTATCATCCACAGGTCCCTGGCCACCTGTGCCCTGCACGAGCAGGCCTACAGACTCCACTCCTATGTATTCTCTTCATTATTCCCCCCTTTTATTCTTGAGGACTCCCTGACATGTGACCAAAACCAGCCTCTGCTATGGGCCTGGGGAACCAGGTTCTCTCTTTAGCCCCTTCCCTGAGCTTCTTCAGTCAGTAGGGTTCTATGAGCCAACCCACTTAAGTCCTGGTTGACCCCTGCCTTGAGATTGGCCATTTTCCAGGCACGTAGATGGGGCAGGGTTGGGGGGATGCTCTGCGGCCCTGACTCACAGCCATGTTCTTTACAGAAATCCAGAAGCTGGTGCTGGAGGGCCGAGTGGGTGAAGCCATTGAGACAACCCAGCGCTTCTACCCTGGGTTGCTGGAACACAACCCCAATCTGCTCTTCATGCTCAAGTAAGTCAGGCTAACAGTCCCAGAGCCTGGCCTCTCAGCTGGTGGCAGAAACCTACAGCCCTGGCCAGGCCCAGAGCTCTGATGCTCTGTTCCCTCCACAGGTGCCGACAGTTTGTGGAGATGGTGAATGGCACCGACAGTGAGGTCCGCAGCTTGAGCTCCCAAAGCCCCAAGTCCCAGGACAGCTACCCTGGCTCTCCTAGCCTCAGCCCCCGACATGGCCCCAGTAGTTCCCACATGCACAACACAGGTCAGCCATTCTCCAGAGGGCTCTGGGAAGAGCTGATGTGGAGAAGAATCACCCCCCCACATATCTTCCCCTACACTGGGCCTAGAGCCAGCTGCTGGATTGGGAGGGAAGGGAAAGGAACCGCTGTGGCAATCCCTGGGGCCCCACTTGATGGCAAGCTACCCCTCCTCTGACCATCCTGGCTTCTAGGAGCAGACAGTCCCAGCTGCAGCAATGGCGTCGCATCCACCAAGAGCAAACAGAACCACAGTAAATACCCCGCACCCAGCTCCTCCTCCTCCTCGTCCTCCTCGTCCTCCTCTTCCCCGTCCTCCGTCAATTACTCCGAGTCCAACTCAACAGACTCCACCAAGTCCCAGCCCCACAGCAGTACCAGTAACCAGGAGACCAGGTGCCTGTCTTGCTCCGCTCCCTCCACTCTGCTCTGCACCTGCTGCGCCCACTGCTGGGCAATCTGTTCTTTTGAACCCTCACCTCCACTATAGGTCTGTGCCTGGATTACTACCTGTTGACCAGTTAGGCTAGGTGCTAGCTCTGGCTTTTGTCCCTACTCAAGATTTAGCTGCCAGTTTCCTTGGCTCTGGTTTTCTCTAGAGGTGCTGACTGCCAGACCCAGAATGTGGTCTCCAAAGAGACTCCCTTCTCCAAGAAGGCTGGGCCTGTTAGCACCTCAAGGGTCTACAATGAAGGAGTTTGTACAGGATCTGGTTCCTAACAGCCAGGTTGACAGGCAGGTGACCTAGACTGTAGGCTGCAGCTCCAGATGGCTTTCAACAGGTTTTAGGCATGCCTAAAAGCTGACCTAGGTTTGGCTCCCTGCCAAGGCCACAGAGATTCCCAATCTGTTCAGTCAGTGGAGATGAGGGGGATAAATTGAAGAACAACATCAGCTCAGAGGAAGCCAGGGAGAGTCACAAGAGGCAGCTTTGGGACAAGAATGGGAATCAGGTAACAGGCTTGTGGGGTAATTATAGTAGGGGCTAAATCTTGCAGCCTTGGGAAGCTTGGGGTATCCTTTCATGCTCCTGGCAGCTTAGTTTACCTGAAGCAATAGCAGCTAAATAGTTGCACCTCGAATGGAGGTGCAACTCCCATCTCAACCCTTCTCCGCAGTGACAGCGAAATGGAGATGGAGGCAGAACATTATCCCAATGGTGTGCTGGAAAGCATATCCACACGTATTGTCAATGGTGCCTACAAGCGTGAGGATCTGCAGACAGATGAGTCCAGCATGGGTATGTACCATTTCTCAGTATGACACAGCCTTATGTTCCCTGAGAAGGCAGCATACAGTAGGCATCCTGATGCCTACTTTCCCCTAGGAGGGTCTGAAATGGTAAGCTTTGGCAGCTTGAGAAGCTCCAGCCAGACCAAGTTTACCACTTTCTCAATCATTCATAGATGCATCCTTGAGGTGGCTTCCAATGTGTAGGAGGGCTCAGGCCTGCTGCCAAGACCAGAACCCCTTCATTTAAGGCTGGAGGGAATTCAAGAATGGGGGCCCTCATGGCACCACACAGTTGTGCAGGGTGGCAAGAAGGAAGTTTCCAAGTCCTGTCCTGCCTCCGGTCTGTAAGCTAGGTGGACTTGGAACAGCTTTCTTCTAGCTGCTTCACCTGTTCTACCTGCTCTTCTAGCCCCTGCCTGCCTTTGGCAGAAGTTGTAGCTTCACAGGGTCCTTCCTGCCCTTCCCTCTTCACCTCTCTAATGTATTCTCTGCTGGCCTCTGGATGTAGATGACGGGCATCCCCGGCGGCAGCTCTGCGGAGGCAACCAGGCTGCCACAGAAAGGATCATCCTGTTTGGCCGAGAGTTACAGGCACTGAGTGAGCAGCTGGGCCGTGAGTACGGCAAGAATTTGGCCCACACGGAGATGTTGCAGGTATAGGATAAGCCAGGCCCTCACACAGAGCAGTTCCCCATTTGATGCTGGGGCAGGTTGGCTCTGGGATCATCTAGGGACAGTAGCAATAGGGCAGAATTTGCTCTACTCGTATCTGCAGTGGAAAGAGAAAGGGTATAGCCTTGCCTGACCCTATAGTCCACGTATATTAAACTCACAGTGGGCACCATGCAGGGCTTTGTTCCCCTCTGGATCTATAGGGTTGTGAATAGTATGTGCTACATTCCTCTCAAGAGTGTTTTGTCTCTCAGGATGCCTTTAGCCTTCTAGCGTACTCAGATCCCTGGAGCTGCCCTGTTGGCCAGCAGCTTGACCCCATCCAGAGGGAGCCTGTGTGTGCTGCTCTCAACAGCGCCATTTTAGGTGAGTAAACCTAATAAAAGCAAAAGCTAACCTGTGAGTGTTTGGGTGACCTTTTACTCTCTCCCTAGGATTGGCATCAAGATTGGTATAGGCCCTCTTTGATGAATCACAGGGCTCTTGGGCTTCCAGGGTTGAACCTAACACTAACCCTCACTCTGCCCAGCTTAGTTGACTGCAAGTTCATAGCCATGGGCCTAGGTTAGCCTACTGCTTCCTGGTAGGGTCCTCGGGTTCCTAATCATGACTTCAGGGCCATAGCCTGGTGGCTGGAACACTCAAAACAGACACTTGAACACTGTTCCAAAATACTCTGTCCATTTCCCCAACCCTACCTTCCACCCCTAGGGAACTCTGACCTGGGCCCTTGCAAGCCCTTGACTAGGCATTGACCAGACCTTGTATCTCCTCCACAGAGTCTCAGAATCTGCCAAAGCAGCCTCCTCTGATGCTCGCCTTGGGCCAGGCATCTGAATGTCTACGGCTTATGGCCCGAGCAGGCCTAGGATCTTGCTCCTTTGCCAGAGTTGATGACTACTTGCACTAGCTGACCCTACTGGCTAGCTCTGTCTGGCCCTCCTTCAGCCCTAGGGCTGGAGCAGCACTGCCCTTCATAGGCACCTGGTACAGAGACCTGGAAGCCATGGGCAGAGTCCGCTCCTCCTGCCTGGCCGGCCCTTCCTCCCTCCCTCCTTCCTTCAATCCTCCCTCCCTCCTTCTGTCCTCCCTCCCTCTCCTTTCACATGCAGTGGCCTGTGGCACAGTATTGACTGGTTACTCATGTAGCGCCTTCTCCTTTAAAGGAAATTTTTTTTGAGGAGAGGTTGGGATTTTTTCATCATCTTTTCCTCCTAACTGAGCCACCAGTGTTTATCTCGGGAGAGTTTGTGCTGAGCTGGTTTCTGCTAATTTAGTGATGAAGCCTATCCAGGTTGGTGATAGCTTACTATTTTCATAAGTAAAAACAAAAACAAAAACAAATGAGATT
>NW_008343085.1:297238-311466 GCF_000622305.1 Nannospalax galili
TATATAAATATATATATTAAAAAAAGACACAGTATTTATCGTAGCATTAGTGGTACAGCACCTCTTTAGTGAGGCTGTCCAGACATCATGTGCTTTTATTTGAGTCCAACTCATTAAAAAAAATTTCTCATCACCTCAAATCAAGTGATTTATTTTAGGCTCCCCTTTTGTTGAGCCACAGGCCCAGCTGCTGCCTAGGAAAACTGAATGGGTTTTGGGGAGGCTACTTGGCAGGCAGAGTCAGGTTAAGCTGCTTTGTAGTATCCCAAGAGGTATGGGTCCCTAGGCCCCTGACAGCTGGACAAAGCAGGGAACTGCAGGTTCAGGGGTCCAGAGAACTAAGGTGGCCTTGGGACACATAGCAAAGCAAGGAAGTACAGGGTCCTTAGCCAGCATGCTGTCTACCACCCTTCCCTGCCTCTCACTGCCTGCCTTGTCCCCTCTTGTCCCTTCTCAATGCCCTGCTTTCCCTTGTTAAGATGGCCAAATAATTCATTTACTCTCAGTTGATTGCCTGGAAACTACTTGCCTTCAACCCAAGAGCTGCTGTGTGCCAGGCTGCCAAGAGGAAGATGCCATTCCCAGAACAGAGGCCCTTGAGGACAGGGCTGCTTTCTTCTTGCCTGGGTCTTCACCATCGCCACTCAGTTCAATGGGATTGATGCTTTCAGTGGAGAAGTTGGTACCTCATGGAGACAAACTCTTGGGTCACTCACTGGTCCCTGCAGTGGATGGAACCCTTGACCTCCTGGGCCAGACTTCTCTATAGCTGTGCGAGGCTGCTCCCTACAGCTTGGCCCAGTCACTCTTGGAGGAAGAGACCTTGTGGGCCTTAAAAATGTCCTACCAGCTGTTTCAGATGGATTCTCACAGCTAGTAGAACTAAGAAGTCCCACTACCACAGGAAAGGCTGAGATCCTGCTAGGACTTGGGTGGGCCATCTGTGGAGGGGACTGTTTGCCAGGAGGAGGTGGGCTTACACACAGGAGCACCTGGAGGGGCTGGGATTTCCATACCTGCTTCACAGGGTGAGTGAAAGCCCAAACAGCCTCTGCAAAGATTATGGTCAACCAAAAGTTGAACTTCCCATCCTTGTGTGCATCTGGGTTGGGTAAGTTCTGTTAGTGGACACAAATGAATGGTATAGCCCAATATTTTTGTTGCCCATCAAGCATCACCAGGCCCACTGCTGGACAAAAGTGAGTTAGACCAGCTGTCATGAGAGGCGGGGGCCTGGCTCTGAGATCTTCCAAAATTTTGCTTTGGGGGATGATCATCTATTTTCCTACCTTTTCTTGGTCTATGTCAGGGACCTAGTTAGCAGCACATCAGGAGGTATTATCCTGTCTGTAAAGAAAATTCATCCTGTTCAGGGCTAGAGTACCAAGCTCCAAACCAGGTTGGAAACATCAGGCTGTTTCAATGGTCAACCCAACAATTGGCAATTAAAACCAGTGGCATTTGCAGCTGCAGTAGAGTCCAGAGAACACCTCTACCAGTCTTATCCTTTTACAGTTAAAGAAACAGGCCCAAGAGATGAAGTGACTTGGCCAGAGTCACACAGCAAATAGTGGCAGAGCCAGGGCTAACTATCCCTGTGGGTTAGACAATACTGTCTAGAGCTAAAGCAGAATGGCAAATGAGCCTTGCGAGGGGCTAGGTTGGCATGACTTCCAGCAGTGCCTGAGTAGCTGGTACCTTCAGAGGTGTGATGGGTGGGGCTGGGTGCTTAGACTTGGTTGTGGAGCTGCTGAGAGAGGGCCTGTTAAGGCTCGGAACTGCTGAGTGCTGCATGGGGTTGGGTGTCTGCCTGACTCACATTCAGCACCCATGGCCACCTCCCCATTTTCTGTGCCTTATCTCACTGTTTCAGCTGAGTCCAAGTTGTTTACTCTGTTCCTCTTGAGAGGGGTTCTCTGTCCTTGTTGGACAGCTCACTTTTGGGACATAAGCCTTTGCCCGACAAGCTGTGGGCAGGGCTAAAATCAAGCTGCTGGAGCCAGCTGTCTAGCTGATAATCCAGGCCTGACTGCAACCAGAGGAGCCCCTCACACACCCCTAATCCTACTAGCTTGCTTCCAGGAGACTGCAGTGGAGAAATGTTCCTGGGAGCAGCTTAGTGAAGGGCTGGACCTGACCTGACCCTCGGGGACAAGAGGAAGACCTGACTGTGTTGGGTTATCCAGCCCTGAGGGAGCAGCGTTCCCACTTACCTTCCCCTTGTGGCACCAGATGACGGCTCCTTCCAGAGCAGAAATTGGCAGACCACTCAAAGTCTCCATCCTACTCCCCATTCCTCCCTACATGGGTCTGTGGCTAGGTGTGGGCTGTCAGAACAGGGATACCACAAGATAGAGAAGTGAGGACTGCCTGGCTATCCAGCACCTCCCCAGCCCTTAAGCACAAAGAAGAGGCAGAGGACTGTTGGGGCTGAAAGTTCCTTTGGTTGCTCACAACTCAGGTATGCATGCCATTTGGCAGCTGGATAGCAGAGTCCTACTTCACCACCAACCCCAGGTATTTGTACCTGCGGCCAGATGGTAGCTTCTGGCTGTGCCCAGCACCCACCTCTTTGCATAGGGTTTTCCTCCATTATTAACTACAGCTGAGACAGATATCCTCCACATTGTGCACACTGGTTCTGTCTTTGTCCTTGCAAATTGATACTTGGCATTAGCATGAAATGTGGTGTGGGAGGGTTGAAAGAATTCTAACATAAGACATCCTATTAAAATTGTACTTGAGATGAAAAAATCTGTTGTATTTTGACAGAGTTATTTTTATTAAAATACACATCCATGAGCAATTGTGTCTCATCTCTGTTTTGAGTCTGACTGGGTGGAGTTGGTGAGTCCTCTTCAAGGACCTTTGAAATTTCATGTTTGCAAAACCCCAAAGAGAACAGGGACTATAGCTAGTTCTCTCCCTTGAAATAGTTTTCATCTTAGACAAGGAAAACAACAAATTTAACTTCAGAAAGATAGGCTACAGAGTTTTTTTTTTTTCCCCACTAAAGTAAGATTTTTAAGAATGTAGTATTTCTAGCTGGGCGTGGTGGCACACCCCTTTAATCCCAGAGCCTGGGAGGCAGAGGCAGGCGGATCTCTGTGAGTTCAAGGCCAGCCTAGTCTACATAGTGAGGTTCAGGCCAGCTGGGGCTACAAGGAGACCCTGTCTCAAAAAAACCAAAAAAAAAAAAAAAAGTATTTCTTTAGTATCCACAGAGAATAGATTCCAGAAACCCTTTTTCCCTTCAGATACGGAATTCCTCAGGTGTTGAAATCCCTAATACAAAATGGCATAAATAAACCTACACACATCCCTTATATACTTCAGAAGCAATTTTTAAAATTGGGCGTGGAGGGGGTATGTTGTGTGTACATGTTTGCATGTGTATGCAATTACACTTGCCTGTGCATGTACACATGGAGGCCACAGGTCAGTGTTGGATGTCTTTCTTAATTGCTGTCCACCTTTTTTCTAATTTATTGGTCTTTTTGAGACAGGGTCTCCCCATAGCCATATCTGGCCTGGTACTCACTATGTAGACCAGGCTGACCTTGAACTCAGAGAGACCCACCTGCCTCTGCCTCCTGAGTGCTGAGGTTAAAGGTGTGTGCTACCATGCCTGGCTGCTCTCCCACCTTATTTATTTTTACTTTCTACTATTTTTTATTTTGATGTGATAAATATATTGCTGCCAAAACAGTCATACACATAAAATAAAAATTTAATGTGGGGTTTTAACTGCATTTTCTAAATTTGCATTACCTTTGAATGTTTCATTCAGTTAACATCTTACAAAATGTTTTTTTGTTCTTTGGCAGTGCTGAGGATTGAACACAGGCCCTCACATATACTAGGCAAGTGCTCTAACCACTAAGCTACACCTCCAGCACCTATAGAACTGTTAAGAGCTAGTAGAAGCTAGCTCTTAGTAGTAGAAGAAATGGGATATCAGATTAGTGCAATAGTCCTAGTTCCATAAGTAAAACTGGGGCAGGCTCATTTTTCTCCAAACTAGTGGTTAAACTGGGAATATCCGTGCCCCCCAGGAGACATTTAAAAATGTCAATAGAAACTTTTCGTAGTCACAACTGGAGTTGTATGCTAATGGCATCTAGAGGATAGAGGCCACGGATGCTGCTATTCACACTATAGTGTCAGAACTTTCCCCACGTCTGCCTAACAAAAAATGATCAGGCCCCAAATGTCAGTAGTGTCACTGCTGAAAATTCCTGATCTAGGAGAGTTGACCAAGATCGAGAAATATTAAATACAGGCACAGTGGACTCTGTTCTCTTCTGTCCTCAATCCAAGGGTGATAAAAACCCTTCTGAAGAGTAAGGTTAGAGGTTGCAATTTCCTTTTTCTTTCTTTTGACCTTTTTGAGACAGGGTTTCCCTGTAGTCCCAGCTGGCCTGTCACTCACTTTGTAGACCAGGCTGGCCTCGAACTCACAGAGATCTGCCTGCCTCTGTTCCAAGAGGGCTGTGACTAAAGATGTTCACCACCACGCCCGGCAGAAGTTGTAATTTCTTAACTCTCAAGCCAGATATGGTGGTAACGGTGGGAAGGCTTGTCAATTTATCCCAAAGCAGGGTCAATCCCCAACTGGTAAAAGTGTTGCATAACTGCCTCGGTTCAGCAGGCGTGTTCTGCCATTACAGGCTGCTCTGGAACGACTGGGAAGCCCTCCTTTTGCCGCAGAGTGAGCAGTCACCAGGAGAGTCAGGACAGGGAGGGTGGAGACTTCCCAAACCACCCTACTCTCATTTCTAGAGCCAGTTTCCACACTTCACTACAATAGGAGTCTGGTGAACCAAAGGGTAGTCTCGTTACAAAATGTATTTACTTAGGAGAACACAGGTTCCAGTAAGAGAGGTCAAGGGAACTTGGGGACACAGTCTAGAAGAGAAGTGACATTTAAGTGACAACCAAAGACCTCCTTCAGAGGAAGAGGCACCTAGACGAACACCTGAGCAAACAGGAAAGAGAATCATTCTGAGTCCGGAAGTCCGACCAGTTTCGAAGCACCTGGGCTTCTACAAAGACAGGTAGCTGTCTAACCCGAGACCTTCTCTCATTCCAGGCGAACCAGGGTGCACAATTCCTAAAGCCTCCACATTCTTGATGCCAGTTGGGGCAAATCCCACTGGGAGACCCTGAGGCTGCAACGCCACCCACATCCTTAGCTGAACCGCAGAAATTGCAGGAGTGAACTAACTCCGAGCCGGGTATCGCAAGCCCCGCCCTCAAGGGGCACGCATGCGCAGCTCTCCACCCCGGCCCCTCCCCGCGCCGGTCCACCCCCATCACAGCGCATGCGCATTCCTCTGGCTGTCCCGCCCCTCCCTTCCAGAGCCCCGGTTCCTTAGAAACCAGGCAGCGTGCTCCCGGTACCGGTGCGCTGGATTCCGGTACCCGTGCATCCGCACTAGCCTCCCTCGGGGAGGACGGACAGCTCCGGAACCCGTGGGGACGCGTGGTCTCGGGTGCGGCGCGGGGCGGGAGATGCCAGCGGGCCAGGTGAGAGGCGGCCGGCGCGGGTGAGGGTGAAGCAGGGCATGGAGCAGCCGGGAGCGGGCACTGCCCGGGCCTCTGCCGCCGCCCGGCTTCCCAGGTTGGAGGCGTGGATATGAGGAGCCGGAGGGGGCCTGCCCCTGAGTACCAGGATCGCCTCGGGGTTCCTTTTCCACACCCCAGAGATGGGATTTGAACGTTTGGTCGTAGGATTTTGGCACCTGGAGGACCTTGAACCTCACCCATCTCAGTAGAGATGCTGAACCCTAGGCTTCCCCGCCTAGTGCGGAACAGGACCCCACCATACCTGTGTGAGGATGGGCGCTTTGTGGATGAGGATGTGTGAGGTGTGGAAGCTTCAGACAAAGGGCTCGTGGGGTCTATCCTCTTGCAGGATGAGATTTGACTTTCAGGCAGCAGATCTCTAAGAAATGGATGTTCAGGTAAGAACTTGAAAGAAGGAACATCCCAGAAAGGTTTGGTTGGCTCTGCCAGTTCTGAATGCGCCCCAGCGGTGTTCTGGTTGGCCCTGGCCTACCTTTTATAGCTCAGGGAAAAAAGCTCATGGCCTTGTGAAGACAAAAGGTGAGGTAAGGTGTCTGTCAAGGCTTTATCACAGTTGAATCACAGTAAGAGAAGAGATGACTGGGAGCTGAGGATTTGTGAGTGGTTATGTGAATTTACCTTCCAGACTGCAGCAGAATCTAAACAGGATAGGCATGGAAAAGTTTAAAACTGCATTGGGTAGACAGCAAGGAAGTTTATTAACCATCTTGCGTTTATGTTAATTGTTCCCACAGTGTCTGGCTAAGATACATGAGGAAGAAATCAAAACCCAGGCTAGGAGCTACCCTTGGATCTAGGGGCACAGAAACCTCTAAAGGAAGGCCTTTTGGTTGAAAGAAAGCCCTTAAGTTAGAAAAAAAAGAGGACACAATGTTATTATGATATGGAGTGATGAGGAAAAGATGGTTGTCTTTGATTTAGAGAAGCTAGATTCATTTTTGATAAGAAAACTCATTTCCTTCTGAAAAGCTAATCACAGAACACAAGAGTTCAGGACATTCATTTTACAGAAACAAAAAAGTTACTGCTTTTAGGGCTATGAATTTAAAGCATCTATTTTGGCTAAGAAGTAGAAAATTTTAGAAAGCAGTTCTGTTTTTAAAACTTTTATTTTAAGCCAGATGAGGTGGCTCTTGCCTTTAATCCCAGTACTCAGGAGGCAGAGGCAGGTGGATCGCTATGAATTGAAGGCCAGCCTGGTCTACATAGCAAGTTACAGGTCAGTGGGGGCTACAGGGAGACCCTCTCTCAAAAAGACCAAAAAAACCCCAAACAAATGCTATTTTGTAAATGAAGAATTCAGTTATGAGACTTGTTCTCTCACCACGTGGTTGTCCTACTTTTCCTCTGAAATTATTTCTCAGGGTCTAATCCTTAATTTATTTATTTATTTAGACAGGATCTCATATAACCCAGATTGGCCTCAAACTAACTATGTCTCCAGGAATAACCTTGAACTTTTGATCTTCCTACCTCTACCTTCCTGCCTGCAGGGAGCATACCACCATGCTGGTTTTCTGAGGTTCTGGGTTTTTATGTATATGCGTGTATTGCCTGCATGTAGGTAAGTGCACCTGTTTCGTGCAGTGCTCTCGGAGGTCAGAAGAGGCTGTCAGATCCCCTGGGACTGGAATTATGGACAGTTGTTAGCTGCTATGTGGGTGCTGGGATTCGAACCCAGGTCTTCTTGTAAGAACAACCAGTGTTCTTAACCGCTGAGCCATCTTTCCAGCCCCCATTAAATTTTTTTACATTTCATTTATTTTGTGTCCATATGTGTATATGTGCACGAGTGTAGAGATCAGGGACAACTTATTCTTCCACCATGTGGGTACCAGAGATCAAACTCAGGTTCTTAGCCTTGTTGGCAGATGCCTTTACCTGCTGAGCCACCTCACTGGCCCCATTTTTTATTTTTTAATTTGCAAAGAAAATTCAAGCTGGGTGTAGTTGGTACATGCCTGTAATCCCAGCACCCAGATGGAGGAGGAACAAAAGTTCCAGGCTAGCCTGGGCTTCATATCAAGACTCTGTCTCAAAAAGAAAAAAAAAGCCAGGTGGTGGCACATATTTATGATCCCAGCACTTAGGAGCCAGAGACAGGCGGATTGCTGAAAGTTCAAGGCCAATCTGTTTTACATAGTGAGCCTATCTAAAAACAAACAAGCAAACAAAAACAACAAAACCCCAGAAAATTCATATATGATTTCTGTAGTAATAGGACTCAAAGTGAGATCTTGTCTCATTCTATAGCCCAGTCCAGGCTGGAACTTTCTTACCAATCCTCCTGCCTCAGTCTCCCAAGTCAAGTGCTGGGATTATAGCATGACCCACCATGCCTGGCACAAGAATGCTTTATAAAAGGTGATTTTTTTTTTTCCCTCTTGAGGTCAAATCATTTTATTCAGAAACTTAAAGGTGGGAAGGGGCAGATGAGATCCAGGAGATCTGATGTCTTCTGCAGGGCAGATCTTCCTGCCCAACTAGTTGCTAAAAAGTCTAAGATGATTCTTTTAAAAAAATTTTTTTTTTATTTTTATTTTATGTGTTTGAGTATATTGCCTGCATGTGTGTAAGTGCACCCATGTAGTGCAATGCCCATGCGGAGATCAGGAAAGGGCATCCAATCACCTGGAACTGGTTGTTAGCTGCCTTGTGGGTTCTGGGAATCAAACCTGGGCCCTCTGCAAGAGCAGCCAGTGCTTGTAACCACTGAGCCATCTCTCCAGCCCCTAAAGATGATTCTTGATTATAATCATCAATTTGTTGCTAGCATAATAAAACTAATTTTCAACATAATTTTGTCTTTGCAGAGGGTTCCCCCCCCCCAATCTGATGAGAAGATATATGGAAATTTTGTTAATAGATCAAATCAGTTTCAGAAAGAAAGCTTTGTCCTAGGTTCATAAATCAGTGCTAGTCCATAACTGTAGTAGATATGGTGGCTATAAATTTTATTGACTTCTCTTTCATCTGTGGGATTATTTTGTAAAGGTACCTCATGAGTTAGAATGGGGAACTGAAAAGATAACTCAGTGGTAAAGAGCACTTGCTGGCTTGCTGCTCTTCCCAGAGGACCTGAGTTCAGTTCTTAGCATCCTTATCTGGTGGCCCATAACTGCCTATAAGTCCAGCTTGAGCAGGTTCCGATGCCCTTTTCTGGCCTCTGAGGCACCTTCACATGCTCATACTGCCCCCATTACACATACAGGTTTTTGGGGTTTTTTTTTTTGTCTTTTTTGAAGCAGTGTCTCCCTGTAACCCCAGCTGTCCTGGATCTTGCTATGTAGACCAGGCTGGCCTCAAACTCACAAAGATCCTCCTGCCTCTGCCTCCCAAGTGCTGGGATTAAAGGCGTGTGCCACCACACCCAGCTTTTTTTTTTTTCAGTTATAATGAAGCATCATCAAAATTATGCATAATCTATGAAGAAAGTCAGTACTATTGCCTAGATTCGGTCAGAAAGGCTTCATTCATGAAGATGATTGTATTCAAGAGTAGAAACTCCTATTGTATTAGGGTTGACAGAGGTAGATGATAAGAAGCCAAAATCAAGGTAAGATAGAAAGGAATAGTTGGCCCGTGCTGAACTGGATGGGATATGGAAGCATGTTTTGAAAGTGAAGGGAAATACTTTGCTAGGTGAGCTGTTGTGAAATGAACCACTTAAATGATGTTGCAGTGTGCTTCATGGATTCCTGTGCATTTTCTGAGTTCAGCCACCAGACTCTTCTTTTCAGAAAAGGGTGAACATTATGGGAGACTCTCAAAGGGTTTTTAAGTTGCTATGACAATGAAACCTTTGACAAATAATTACTTAGCATCCACTCTGTTTTCAGTGTAAGTGAGGGCCTTATCAAGTCTGGCCTGCAATAAAGTAATCACTAGTATTTGACAGGCCAACTGTGAGGAACTCCTAGCAGTAATATTAACAGAATCTACTTTCACTGAACTGATTTTCTGGTTTTTCTGTAGGAGAAATGAAAAGGGCATACAGTGTTGTCTGATGTAAGATCTGAGTACAGAGCTGGAGAGATGGCCCAGCGGTTAAGAACACTGGTTGTTCTTGCAGAAGACCTGGGTTCTTATCCCAGCACCCACATGGCAGCTAACAACTGTTCCTAACTCCAGTCCTAGGGAAGCTGGCAGCCTCTTCTGACCTCCGAGGGCATTATATGACATGGGTGCACTTACCTTCATGCAGGCAATACAGGCATACACATAAAATAAAAAAATAAAAAAGATCTGAGTACAGAGGTTAGTTTTTAGAAGACGGGAATCAAATAGCACTAATTAGACAGGGGAAAAAGATCTTGCTGGCGTCTGAAAATTCACTCATGAAATTTATAGTTTGTGTAGTTTTATAGCTTCTTAGGCAGATCCACAAGAGAAGTGGAAGGCCTTTAGGAAAACACTGAATTGGAGATTTTGGTATTTTGGAGAATATGTGCATAGTATAATAAAGGGACATTACTTGTCTTACATATAAGAACAGTTTTAATAAATTTAAAAAGTAAACTAAGGGATAGGGCATGTACTTAATGATGGAATGCTTGCCTCATATGTGTAAGGCCTTGGGTTCAGTCTCCAGCACTGAAGCAAAACAAAAAAAAATATATATTTGAAGGCTAAAAATCCACATTTCTTAAAAATTTAGGTGTTGGGGCTGGAGAGATGGCTCAGTGGTTAAGAACACTGGTTGTTCTTGCAGAAGACCCGGGTTGGAATCCCAGCACCCACATGGCAGCTAACAATGTCTGTAACTCCAGTTCCAGGGGATCTGACAGCCTCTTCTGTCCTCCTTGGGCATTGCATGACACAGGTGCACTTACCTACATGCAGGCAATACACGCATACACATAAAAATAATAATAAATATTTTAAAAAGAATTTAGGTGTCATGAACTGGGCATGGTGACACACGCCTTTAAGCCCAGAACTCTGGAGGCAGAGGCAGGTAGATCTCTGTGAGATTGAGGCCAGCCTGGTCTACATAGTGAGTGCCAGGCCACCTGAGTGTCATATCTTATGTCATTTATTTATTTTTCCTGTGCTGGGCATCAAGCCTAGGGCCTCATACATGCTATCCAAATGCTCTACCACAGAGCTGTATCCCCACCCCCTAGATGTCATTTTTTTTTTTTTTTTTTTTTTAGTGAATGGAAGAGCAGGACCTGGTAACATGGGCCTGTAATCCCAAGTAGAAGGCTGAGGCAGGAGGATTGCAAGTTCAGGTCTTACCTGGGCTACAGAATGAGTTCAAAGCCAGTTTGGACCTTAGCAAGATCCTGTCTCAAAAAGTGAAAGAGGTCTGGAAATGTAGGAGTTCAGAGATAGAGCGTAGTATGCATATGCCCTGGCCCCAGCCCCCAGTATCATCAAAAAACAAAGAAAATAAGCTCGGAATCATGAAAGTTAAAATACAAGATACTGAGAGAGAGAAAAAAAAAAATCAAAGTTATAAGACTTACTTATACTTTTTTTTTTTTTGTCTTTTTGTCTTTTTGAAGGATGTCTCCCTGTAGCCCCAGCTGTCCTAGAACTCACTATGTAGACCAGGCTGGCCTTGAACTCACAGAGATCCACCTGCCTCTGCCTCCCAAGTGCAGGGACTACAGGTGTGTGCCACCACACCTCGCTTATATATTCTATTTTTTATTTTGTTTTGTTTTCTTTTAAATTTTGAGACAGGGTCTCACTATGTAGCCCAGTCCTTAAACAGGCGGTCCCAAACACATAAGGATCTCCTCCCAAGTGCTGTTTATCAGCTTAAAAACTTTAAAAAATTTTAATTTTATGCATATGAGTGTTCTGCCTGCATGTATGTACATGCACCACGTGTGTGCCTGGTGCCTTAAGAGAGCATCAGATCTCCTTGAACTGGAGTTACACTTGGTTGTAAACTGTCATGTGTGTGCTGGGAACTGAATGTGGGTCCTCTGCAAGTGTTCTTACTAGCTGAGCCATCTTCCCAGCTCCTTTTTAATGTTTTAAAAAGGAATTACTTTATTTTTATTTATTATTGTTTGCTATTATTATTATTAGAGAGAGAGATAGCACCTGTGCATGTGTGTGGAAGTCAGAGGACAACTCTGGTTGTCAAGCTTGTGCAACAAGCACTTTTTACCTGTTGGGACCTCTCACCAGACCCTCCCTATACTCGGGAGGCAGAGGCAGGCAGATCTCTGTGAGTTCAAGGCCAGCTTGGTCTACAGAGGGAGTTCCAGGCAGTTGGAGCTACAGGGAGACCTTGTCTCAAAAAAAAAAGACAAAAAAAAAAAAATCTTGAGTGAAAAAATTCAGGGTACAAGCCAGGCTTGGTGGCACATGCCTTTAATCCCCGAACTCGGGAGGCAGAAGCAGGTGGATCTCTGTGAGTTCAAGGCCAGCTTGGTCTACGTAGTGAGTTCCAGGACAGCTGGAGCTACAGGGAGACCCTGTCTCAAAAAGACCAAAAAAAAAAAAAAAAAAGAAAAAAATTCAGGGTACAAATTTGTGACTATAGTATGATCCCAAGTATATCAAATAATTGTAAAAACTTAGCACAAAAAAAGATGGCTCAGTGGGTAAAATGTTTACCATGCAAGCAGGAGAACCCGAGTTCAGATCCCCAGCACCATGTAAAAGGCCAGATTTGGAAGTTGGTGTCTGCAATACAGGGCTGGAGAGGCAGAGATAAGAGGATCCCTGGGACTTGCTGGCAAGTCAGTCTAGCCAAATCTGTGAGCTCCTGATTTGGTGAGAGACCCTATCACAAAAATATGGTGGAGAGGTTGAGGAAGACACCTGACATTGCCCTCTGGCCTCCACATACAAGTACACACTCACAGTGTTTGGAAACACTGTGGGTATGGTGGTACACACCTTTAATCCCGGAACTTGGGAGGCAGAGGCAGACAGATCTCTGTGAGTTGGAGGCCAGCCTGGTGTACATAATGAGTTCCAGGCCAGCTACAGGGAGACTCTGTCTCAAAAAGACCAAAAAACAAAACAAACAAACAAAAACCGAAAAGAAAAAAGAAAACAGCAGTTTTCTATAGTGAGTGTACATTTTTAAAAACAAGCCTTTCTAAAAGTTTCATGTTAGTTTAAAAGGGGATATTGAACTCATTTTCTCTCTAAGGGCCTCCACTCCTCATTCTGTTCAAATTGGTGTGGGGGGCTGGAGATATAACTCAGTGGTAGAGCTCCTATCTAGAATGCATGAGTTCTGTCCCCAGCACTGCAAAAATAATGTCTCAGCCATTTGGGTAAGACCAAGTGCAAAATGAATAAACAAAAGAAAAAAAGAAAGGAAAGAAAGAAAGAAGAAAGAAAAAGAAAATTGGTGTGTGGGTGGGGAAAAAGCCAAGAACTGTGCAGCACTGACATTTCCTATCTTAGGTGTCAGCGAAGCAAACAGTAAAAAGATCATTTGGGGTTGGAATATGGCTCAGTGGTTAGGAGCACATGCTGTTCTTCCAGAGGACCCAAGTTGGCTTCTCAGCACCCACAGCAGGCAACTTGCAACTGCCTGTAATTCCAGTCTAAGGGATCTGACACCTCTTCTGGCCTCTGTGGGCACCCGAATACACTTACAGACATATAAACACAAAAATAAAAATAAATCTTTTTTTTACCACCACCTCCGGCCAAAAAAATAAATCTTTTAAAAAATTACTTAGACAATGAATTTACCTGTGTATAATTGAAAATTGACTGTATGACACTTAGGTTTTTTTAGGGGGAGGCGGTTGGTAGTACTGGAGATTGAATGTGGGGTGTCATGTGTGCGAGGCAAGTTCTTTACCACTGAGCTATACCATACCCAGCACCTCTCTGATGCTTATTGACATCACATTCCAAGCAAAGGATGTTCCATGTGATTAGTGATTTTTGTTGCCCTGACATGACTCATGCTAGGAAATGGTTATCTCAGCAAGGGCTCTGAGAGCATGTGAATGGGAGCACCTGTCCTGTTAGGCATCCTCTGATTGTCAGGGAGAAGCGGTGATAGGTCAGCTGTGCTTCCTGTTCCTTTTCAGCTTTTTGCATTGATGTTCCTGTGTGGAGGGGTCAGAGCGCCTCGTTTGTGTTTCGGAACAGTGGGGAAATAATTTAACGTATCCTTATCTGATATTACTTTCAAAATAAATAACTGTATTTTAACTTAAAAATTTGTGTGTTAGGCCAGGCATGTGGGCACACACCTTTAATCCCAGCACAAGGCAGGCAGATGCAGGAGTATCTCTGTGGAATTAGGGCACCCTGGTCTATATATGAGTACCCTGGTCTATATATGAGTTCCAGGCCAACTGGGGCTACAGGGAGACCCTGACTCAAAAGCCTCCCCCCAAAAAGAAAGAAAATTTATATGTGTGTGCCCACATAATGTATATGTGTGGGCACACACATACCATGGCATACATGTGGAGGTCAGAGGACAACTTTATGGAGTTGGTGGAGTTGGTTCTCTCCATCCACCCTTATGTAGGTCCTAGGGATTGAACTCAGATTATCAGGCTTTATAGCAAATACTGGTTTACCTGCTGGGCTGTCTTACTGGATAGTTCTCCTAGCCTTAGGCTTGTTCTTTTTTTTTTTTTTTTTTTTTTTTTTTTTTTTGAAAAGGGGCTCTCTGTGTTGAGAGGGCGGGCCTT
>NW_008343085.1:312011-312784 GCF_000622305.1 Nannospalax galili
GTTTTAAAGAAAAGTTAAAATTTGGGCTTAATTTTTAAGGTTGGGTAAATTTTTTTTTAATAAAATATTAAAAATTAAAAAAAAAATTTTATTGTTTGTATGAATAGTCACCTTCATGTGTATATGTGTACCGTTACATGTGTGCAGTGCCTGCAGAGGCCAGAAGAGGACATTGGATCCCCTGGAACTGACGTTACAGACAGTTGTGAGCTGCTCTGTAGGTGCTGGGAACCAAACCCAGGTCCTCTGTAGAAGCAGCAAGTGCTTTTAACTGCTGAGCCACCTCTCTATTCCCATAAATCAAGGACCCCCTCCCTTTTTTTTTGGAGACAGGGTCTCACTGTATAGCCCTGGCTGGCCATGAACTCACAGAGGTTCACCTGTCTCTGCCTCCTGAGTCCTGGCATTAAAGGCATGTGCTACCACACCAAGCCCTCAGACTTGATCATGGTTATTACTCTTTTTAAATTATTTTGTTTCTTCCTTTAATGCTAATATCTCTAATACGTTGTTAGTTGAGAGCATTTAAATACATTTAAGTCATTTTGAAATTATAAGGGAATGCTACCAAAAGCCCTAGGAGTGTGAATTTTCATGGGCTCTGTATCAGCTTACTATTGCTGAAAATCCATTCTTGGTCCTGAAAGAACCTAGACTCTCAATAAAGAGACAGAGCATCATTTAAACAATAACAGAAAATTCTGAAATACTTAAATGAATAGGTGTTTTAGTTAGGCACATCCTGTAGATAACCTGTATTTTATTGCTGGCCC
>NW_008343085.1:313162-315817 GCF_000622305.1 Nannospalax galili
CCGTGGAGTACATATGGAGGTTAGAGGACAACTTGAGAAAGTCAGTTCTCTAATACCATGTTGGTTCCTGGGATTGAATCAGGTTGTCAAGCTTGGCAGCAATTGCCTCTATCCACTGAGCCATCTCACCTGAATACACCTCATACAACGGCACCAGAAGTGGATGTGGTGGCTCATGCCTAGCATATCAGCACTTGGAAGCTGAGGCAGAAGGACCACCATGAGTTTGAAGCCAGCCTAGGTTACATACTGATGCCTCAAACAGACATCAACAAACAGAAAAGGCCATTGGACATTTCTAATTACTAGGGAACTGCTTAACCCTCCAGTGACCAGGGTCACATATGATGTAAACAGCTCTCATCAGGGACTGGAGAGATGACTCTGCTGTTAAGAGCACGTACTGCTCTTCCGGAGCACCCAAGTTCAATCCCTAGCAATTATGTCAGAAGACTCACAACTACCTGTAAATCCAGCTCCTGGGGGATCTGACTCGATTGGCTTCTGAGGGCTCCTGCACATACCCAAAAATAAGAGTAAAAATCTTTAAAAAAAAAATATTTTTTTGGTCTTATTGAGACAGAGTCGCCTGTAGTCCCAGCTGGCCTGGAGCTTGCTATACAGGCTATCCTTGAACTCACAGAGATCCACCTGCCTCTGCCTCCCAAGTGCTGGGATTAAAGATATACACCACCATGCCCAGCGAGCATGCCTGACTTAAAGAAAAAGAATGATAGACTGGCACCATCCTTTGAAATATTCTGGAAAAAAATTTATTTTGTACCCTTTGTATGTTCATAGTGTAGTTCATTGGCATTGCTGTGTTCCCGGGTCCTCCATGAATGTCCTGTGGAAATCCAGAAGGAAGGCAAATGAGTGACCCAAGGTATCTTTTGCTCTGGTACAAAGTACAAAGAACAGAGCCCCTGCTTCTGTGAATCCACACAGAAGGTAGAAAACAGGGAAGACTTCAATTAGGTTTGCTCATTGAAAAGCACAATAAAATTAAAAACTTACCCTGGGGCTGAAGAGATGACTCAGCAGATAAGAGCACTGACTGCTCTTGCAGAGGACCCGGTTCCGATTCCCAGCACCCACATGGCGGCTACGAACCATCCTTAACTCCAGTTCCAGGGAAATCCAGTGCCCTCTTCTGACCTCCGAGGCATTGCATGACACGGGTGCACTCATGTACATGCAGGCAATACATACATACACATAAAATAAAAATTAAAAATTAAACAAAAAAAACTTACCCTGTTCTTGGTATCACAAGTAAAACCAAAACTATGTGACATTATTCTGTCTAGGGTTGACTAGGCAAGTGTATTGCAGGTGAGATTGCTTTACCTCAGTGATTTAGAAGCAAACCAGTCTCTGTTTGTACATGGCCTGCCACAACCATGTTCCTGAGTCAAATCAGTCTTGTTCAGCTAGGGTCCAGCAAGAACTGGAAATTGAGATCTAGGAATGTGACTTGCTTGGATCACTCCTGTGTGCCACAGGTCCTGGCACAATGTCAGATTTATTGTGTTTAGAAATATTAGGAAATGAATGAGGAAAAGATTCTGGTGACTGGGTAGTGTGTCATTAGGGTGGGAGGTAGGCAGGGGAGGATGGCACAGGAGGAGGGTCAGGTTTGAGGGAGAAGGCTGGTAGCCACCCAATGAGAATTTCCTGTAGATGCTTAGAAATATGGAGCCTGGGGTGGAGCTAAAGCTGCTTTGTCAGGGCTGGAGATGGGAAGTTAGGAATGTTTTCATGGAAGTCATGGTACAGTTGAGGGAGTAGATGCAGTTGCTTGGAGAGAAAGTAAAGTTGAGAATGTTTTTAGGTTGGCATCGGTCTGGCACTCACTATTGAAGCAATATCAGAGAAAATGTTACTGGTTTTTTGTTTTTGTTTTTGAGACAATGTCTCATGTAGCCCAGGCTGACCTCAGATTTACTATGTAGGCAACTGTAAACCTTGACCTTTGTTTTTTATTCTTTTGAGAGTTTCATACAATGTATTTTGATCATATTCTCCCAACTCCACCTCCACCCCACGTTCATCCACCCACCTTCGTGTTCTTTTCCCCCCATCACTTCCAATTTGGAGATATATATAATAATATTTTATTTATTTATTTATTTATTTATTTATTATTTTGGTCTTTTTGAGGCAGAGTCTCCCTGTAGCCCTGGCTAGCCTGGAACTCACTATGTAGACCATGCTGGCCTTGAACTCACAGAGATCCGCCTGCCACTACCTCATGAGTGCTGGTATTTTATGTGTATGAGTGTATTGCCTGCATGTACTTAAGTGCACCCATGTCATGCAGTGCCTGCAGAGGTCAGAAGAAGATGTCAGAGCTCCTGGAACTAGAGTTACCAACGGTTGTTAGCCATTGTGTGGGTGCTTGGAATTGAACCTGGGTCCTCTGCAAGAACAGGCAGTGCTCTTAACTGCTATGCCAGCTTTCTTGCCCCTCAATTCCAACTTGTGTTGCCCAAATACTCTTGAGTGTAGAACTGACCCTGGAGCATGTAGTTGGGGTTCTGGGGGTGCTGAGAATTGAACCCGGGACTTTGAATATGTTAGGCAAGCACTTTACCAACTGAGCTGCATCCCCAGTCCCTTCTTCTGCTGGTGTGTGTATGCGTGTGTGTGTCT
>NW_008343085.1:315991-319175 GCF_000622305.1 Nannospalax galili
TGGTGGCTAACATTCCAGTTCCGGTGATCTGACTCCCTCTTCTGGAGTATACCAGGCATGTTTGAGATATATACAGCAGTGGACCACTGTGGCTAGAGTGAGGTCTCAGGTCAGAAAGGTGAAAGAAGTCAGCAGGAGTGCAGACAGATCATGTAGGGCTTTGTAGATCAGTGAAGAACTTTGGCTTTTCCCAAAGAGGTAGGAAGTCTTTGGTGGGTTTGGGCAGAAGAATAGCTTGATCTGATTACAGTTTAATCAATTAAATCATTCTCGGTGCAATGTGAATAGATTGGAGGTGCAGTATGGGGTGGAGGGAGCAGGGTAGAAGCTGGGAGACCAGTCAGGCTATTGCAGTGATGTAGGCCATAGTGATAGAAACAGTGACAAGTGCTTGGATTCAGGATGAAATCTGAAGGCGGAGAGTCAGCAAAAGATTGTTGATGGATCAAATGCCAAGTGTGAGAAAGAAGAATCAGAGGTAACTCCAAGATTTTGGCTTGAGCGGTTAGAACATTTGTGTTAACATTTTCAGAGATGAAACCACTGCGGGATGACTGTAAACATCAATGGTTTTATTCTGGCATTTTAAGTTTCAGATGCCCATTATGCATCCAAGTAGAGAGGTCAGATAGGCAGTTGATTATACTAGTCTCGAGTTCAAGAAAGAACCTGGCTGATAACTTTGGGAGTCACCAGGGAATAGATGTTATTTAAAGCCATGAGCCTGGGTGGACTAGAAAGGGAGTATAAATAGAAAAGAGAAACGGGTTGGGCTGAGCTGTGGTAGTTACAGTGGTCATCATGAGAAACTAGCAAGGGACAAAGAAGTGGCCAGAGAGGTAGGAGGAAAGTCAGGAGATACTTGTGTTCTGGAAGCCATATGAAGAAAGCTGTGAAAGGAGGGTGGGAACTACCATGTCACATGTTGCGAACAGGTCTGTATATGACAAATACCAGGTAGATTTAGGCTTTCATCCTTAATGACCAAATATGGAGCCTCACAAGTTGCATAATTGCAATTTGAGGTTCAGAACATTTTGTTTTCTTTTGTCTTACCCCTTTTGAACTCATTTAATATTAAAGATATCAGATAATGTGGAGACTTGGAGTGCTTTGAAGAGCTCTACTTCTGAGCTGTATGCTACCCCAAACCCAAAGTGGCATTTTTTTTTCCCAAACTAGTTGTGTGCTCGCACATGGGTGGAGTCAAGGAGGTGTTATTTCAGTACTGTCCACCTTGTTCTTTGAGACACAGTTTCTCACTGGCCTGGAATTTATCTAATAGATTAGGCTGGCTGGCCATATGTGCAGCTGTGCGTGTTCGTGTCTGTGAATGCAAGTGCATGCATTCCATGGCACATGTATAGAGGTCACAGCCTTGAGTGTTGGTGCTTACCTCCCACCTTATTTGAGGGAAGATCTCCTGTTGTTCCTGCAGCATTTGCTAGTCCAGCTTGATGTGGGCTCTGGGGATCTGAACTTAGGTCCTTATGCTTATATAACAAGAGCTTTGCCCACTGAGCTGTCTCTCCAGGCAACATGGAGTTTTTTTATGTGGGTCTTGGGGATTGGACTCTGGTCCTTATGTTTCCACAGAAAGTCCTTTAACAACTGAGCTATCTCCCCAACTCTGCAAACCAGCTTTAAAAAATGTTTTAAGCCAGGCCCAGCACTCGGGAGGCAGAGACAAGCAGATATCTGTCAGTTCAAGGCCAGCCTGGCCTACAAAGCAAGTTCCAGGCCAGCTGGGGCTACAAGGAGACCTTGACTCAAAAAGACCAAGAAAAGAAGTTTTTTAGCCGGGCATGGTAGCACACGCCTTTAATCCCAGCACTCGGGAGGCAGAGGCAGGCGGATCTCTGTGAGTTCAAGGCCAGCCTGGTCTACATAGTGAGTTCCAGGACAGCTGGGGCTACAGGGAAACCCTGTCTCAAAAAAAGAACCTGGCTGATAACTTTGGGAGTCACCAGGGAATAGATGTTATTTAAAGCCATGAGCCTGGGTGGACTAGAAAGGGAGTATAAATAGAAAAGAGAAACGGGTTGGGCTGAGCTGTGGTAGTTACAGTGGTCATCATGAGAAACTAGCAAGGGACAAAGAAGTGGCCAGAGAGGTAGGAGGAAAGTCAGGAGATACTTGTGTTCTGGAAGCCATATGAAGAAAGCTGTGAAAGGAGGGTGGGAACTACCATGTCACATGTTGCGAACAGGTCTGTATATGACAAATACCAGGTAGATTTAGGCTTTCATCCTTAATGACCAAATATGGAGCCTCACAAGTTGCATAATTGCAATTTGAGGTTCAGAACATTTTGTTTTCTTTTGTCTTACCCCTTTTGAACTCATTTAATATTAAAGATATCAGATAATGTGGAGACTTGGAGTGCTTTGAAGAGCTCTACTTCTGAGCTGTATGCTACCCCAAACCCAAAGTGGCATTTTTTTTTTCCCAAACTAGTTGTGTGCTCGCACATGGGTGGAGTCAAGGAGGTGTTATTTCAGTACTGTCCACCTTGTTCTTTGAGACACAGTTTCTCACTGGCCTGGAATTTATCTAATAGATTAGGCTGGCTGGCCATATGTGCAGCTGTGCGCGTTCGTGTCTGTGAATGCAAGTGGTCACAGCCTTGAGTGTTGGTGCTTACCTCCCACCTTATTTGAGGGAAGATCTCCTGTTGTTCCTGCAGCATTTGCTAGTCCAGCTTGATGTGGGTTCTGGGGATCTGAACTTAGGTCCTTATGCTTATATAACAAGAGCTTTGCCCACTGAGCTGTCTCTCCAGGCAACATGGAGTTTTTTTATGTGGGTCCTGGGGATTGGACTCTGGTCCTTATGTTTCCACAGAAAGTCCTTTAACAACTGAGCTATCTCCCCAACTCTGCAAACCAGCTTTAAAAAATGTTTTAAGCCAGGCCCAGCACTCGGGAGGCAGAGACAAGCAGATATCTGTCAGTTCAAGGCCAGCCTGGCCTACAAAGCAAGTTCCAGGCCAGCTGGGGCTACAAGGAGACCTTGACTCAAAAAGACCAAGAAAAGAAGTTTTTTAGCCGGGCATGGTAGCACACGCCTTTAATCCCAGCACTCGGGAGGCAGAGGCAGGCGGATCTCTGTGAGTTCAAGGCCAGCCTGGTCTACATAGTGAGTTCCAGGACAGCTGGGGCTACAGGGAAACCCTGTCTCAAAA